>NC_084640.1:13768643-14134476 GCF_019802595.1 Syngnathoides biaculeatus | reverse complement strand
CCCGCCCATTATTGTAGGAGATGACGTCCAGCAAGGGATTGGACAAGTAGCCGTCGTTGTTGAACGAGTAGTCCCGCCCACCTATGGAGATGTTGGTGAAGTACCTGAAAACAAAAACAAACAAAAACGTTGTTAACATCATCGAAACTACAAAGAAATCACATCAACTGCATCAACTTAGTGCGCCCCCTACTGTCACAAATACATCCACGCTCGAATTACCTGTGAAGGTTGTGTATTTTATCCACTCATATTCTTTATCCTCTGTAAAGAACATCTAATATTACTGCTGCACTGAGGAGCTGCAGTGCTGCATCTGTCCTGTACTGCCCCCAAGTGGTCAAGGCCCACACAGCAGAATGAGCTGCAAATGAAGCGTTGAACAGTGTCCATTTTTTGACATTTTTGTTTTCACGATGTCGTATTGATGACCTCATTGGCCCGGTGGTCCCGCTTCCGCAGCGAGTCGGCTTGCCAGTCGACAGCCGTCGCGGTTTCGCGCTAGCCGCGCGACGAAGCGCCGCGCCAGAGAGCGAAGGGGACCCGGCGTCGCGTTCCGCCGTTTTGATTGGGCCGCGCGCTCACTGCGGTGTTGGGATCGATGCGGGCGGGCGGGCGAGATTGATGTTTGGCGCGCGGGCGAGAGGCGAGACGAGACGCGTCGGGGAGAGCGGCGGACGCTGTTGCCGCGCGAGTCGCTAATTTAAAAAAAATGTGACGGAGGAGAGGAAAAAAAAAAAAAAGATGAGCGAGAGACGAACAAACGTTGTAGCTTGTGAGCGTCGCGCGGGCAAAAGACAAAGAGGGCGATTCCCCGTCGCATGCCTTGCTTGCGTCCAAGATGGACGCTGGTTAAAATCTCGGGCATCGGACATTTTTCCTCTTAAAGCTCCCGAGGGGGAAACAAAGAAATCCGAATGAAGTCCGACAAGAACTTCAAAATAAATGTGACCCGAGTAGAGGTTTAGGAGGAAGAGTTGTAGTAATAGCTGTGTAATAACAGCAATAGTAATAGTGGTGATGGTGGTAATAGTTGTACACTAGTGCTGATAGTAGTAATCATATTATTAATCGAAGTTGGAGTCGGACTAGTACTAGTCCTACTAGTATTGGTGGTAGTTGAGGTAATAGTACTGGTGTTGTAGTAGTAACAACACTTTAGTAATAGAAGAAAACATAGTAGTAATAATGACTTCAGACACCACAGGACAGTCATTCACGATCATCCTCACAGACTCCATGATGGACCTTTCCGACGAGCCAATCAGATAGCCGCATTGTCTTAACCCCTGGCTTGACACGCCCCTTTCGCCGTACTGCCCCACAACTAATGCTGGTTGTCAGTAGCAGGCGCTTGGAAAAGTTAATGTTATGAAGGAAATGGTCCTCAGATGCGCTTCTGTGCAATTCTGACGAAAGACATCCTGCTGGGTTACGAGGGGCCCGCTTGATTCATTTTGCAAAGTGTCTACGATGGATTAAGGCCCGCTGAAGAGCGCACGTACAAGCAAATGTGGACAATTTGCCTGTTTGTATCACATCGGACTTTTAACACAGCGCACTGGGTTCCATTACGAGCGTCCCGCTCCGTCCAAAATCTTAATTCCGTCTACGTATCCTTCCGTGAAATAGTTGAACCCTCTCTGTAGAACTCTCCTGGACGAGTCTGACGCAATTGGCAAAAAAAAAAAAAAAAAACATACCGCAATGTTATCTGGAATACGCGACGGAGAATCGACTTCCAACCCGTTCTGTTCAGTCCCCATTTTGGCAACTTGTGGGCCACGGCTAAGGTGGCGGCGCTGAAGGCCGCCATCGGCGCTCGGGCCGCGGTTTGCCCATCCGGTGAGCACGTGAAGGCGCCGATTGGCCGCCAGAGCCGTCCAATTAACGAGCGGATCGAGGCTAACCGTGGACAGCTGAGCGCGGTGGTTAAACAGTTTGGTTTTATTTTTTTACACCTCGCCTCAGTGGGCCCTGCTTAAAAAAAAAAAAAAAATCGGCGGTCTGAACGCGATCGACCAATCGCGGGGTGTAAAAAAAAAAAAAAATCCGCAATGTCAAAATCATCTCCTTCACTTAGCGAACAGAAGATTGATCTCGACGTCATCTCACTGAGGAGGCTAAATGGCGTCCCTCAGGGCTCATTAGCAATGTCTGCTCATCTTCCTGGCATCTGTTGTAATTCTCCGTTTCGCCGTTCCCGTTCGTCTCCCCCGTTTCCGCCGTCAAAACTTCACCTTGGCGGCGTCTCTCGCGAGAGGCGTCGGCCGCACTTCCCCTCCGAGCCTGAAGGAGGCCACGGCCTCTTAACTCCTCAATTACCAATTGTGAATCTTCTCTCTCTCTATTGGTCCTTTGCGCCATATTTTTAATTCTACCGCAACAATCAAACGAAAACGGTTCACGTTTCTGTTCCGGTGTGAGAATATGGGACGGATTTGATAGGCGTTCACAACCCCCGCAACCGCCCCCCACGCCTATCAATTCTCGAGACTTCTATAAACCTCCATTGAAGACATTCAGAGATCTTTATAGACTTTCTGGATAATCAGTGCGACTTATTATTGACGCAAACGTCACGTCAGGTCCCAGATTCCCCCCCTTGAACAATGATGACAATCAACAATTCACGCGCCGAGCTTCCGAAATCCGCGAAAAATGAATGTGCCATTTTCCACAATTAACTCGACGCCGGGCCATTATTGCCGAGTCGACGTGACGGCGACGGCTCGAGCGGCGCCCGCCGTCCTCTCCGCAATCTCCGCTTTTGTTGACTAAACGCTTTGCCGGCGTTCAATAAAACTCATCTCGCCGCCATCCACTCGTCTTTCTCTCGCTCGCTTTCGGCTTCCCGGCGGCAACGCTTTGTCCTCGGCCCGATTCGCGGCGGCGGCGGCGGCCCACTTTTCTGGCGCCGTCTCCCTTTCACGCGGTCGAGAGCGTTTGAACGGTCAGCCGCGCGATCGCGGTCGTCGTCGGGTTCATTCATAATGCTGACGGCATAAAAACCAAAAAAAAAAAAAAAAAAACACGCCAACGAGGACAAACAAGTGCATCAAAGTAAATTTGTGCAAAAAAAAAAAAAAAAAAAAAAATCTGCAGATACACACGACCCCCAAAAGTCACTCATTAGAACCCCCCCCTGGAAAGTTTTGGAAAAATTAAAAAAAAAGCGTCCTTGACAGCATGAAATCGGGAAATTCAACAGGAAGTCGGACATTTTGCTTTGTCGGGGAATAATAAATAATTGTGTCATTTCTGGAAGTGAAAATCTGCTGCGTGCGCGAGTGCGACGCCCGATTTTCTCCCTCTCGGATCACTTCAGGATGACTTGACTTGATTTTGCCACCTTATCTTATCCTCCTCGTCTCATCTTTTATTCTTTTTTCCGTCACAAACAGACACTCGTGTTGGTCTCCTGTGTGTGCGCTTCTACGGTCATTTTTCATCCTCCTTCCACTTTTCCTTCGCCTCCTTGCTCATTTTTCATTCACGCTTATTGAATCAAGCACCCCCTCCCACGCCACCCCCCCCCACCTGCTCCCTCCATCCATCCTTCCACTTTGCTCACCCGCACGTCTCAGCGGCCGTGTGCAATTTGTGGTTCTGCATGTCAATTGGGGAATCGTGCGCGCGGGAATGGGGGGGAGAGGGGGGGAGGGAGAAGGAGGGAGGGGGAGGGAGGGAGGGAGGAGTGAGAGGAAGGAGAGAGGGAGAGGAAGGAATGGAAGGGAGAGATGGGGAGGGGGAAGGAACGAGGAGGGAGGGAGGGAAAGGAGAGGAAGGAAGGAGGAAGGAAGGAAGGAAGGAAGGAGGGAGGGAGGGAAAGAGGGAGGAACGGAAGGAACGGAAGGAGAGAGGGAGGGAGGGAGGGAGGGAGGAAGGAAGGAAGGAGAGAGGGAAGGAAGGAAGGAAGACGGGAAGGAGGGAAGGAAGGAAGGAAGAGAGGGAGGAAGGAAGGAAGGAAGGAAGGAAGGAGGAAGGAAGGAGGGAAGGAGGGAGGAGGAAGGAAGGAAGAGGAGAGGAGAGGGGAGGGAGGAAAGAAGGAGGGAAGCAAGGAAGAAAGGACCAGGAGGGAGGGAACGGGAGGGAGATAGGAAGGAAAGAGGGAGAGGAGAGGAGAGGAGGGAGGGAAGATGGGAGGGAGAAAGGAAGGAAGGAAGGTAAGAAGGAGGGGAAGGAAGAAGAAAGGAAGAGAGAGAGAAGGAAAGAAGGAAGGAAGGAAGAAGGAAGGGAGGAAAAGGATGAAAGGAAGGACGAAGGGAAGGAAGGAAGGGGGAAGGAAGGAAGTGGGGGAGGGAAGAAGGAGGAGGAAGGAAGGAAGAAGGAAGAAGATGAGATGAGAGGGAGGGAGGAAGGAGAAGGAAGGAAGGAGGGAGGAAGGAGAGATGGAGAGGGAAGGAAGGAAGGAAGGAAGGAAGGAGGGAGGGAGGAAGGAAGGAGGGAGGGAAGGAGGGAAGGAGAAGGAAGGAAGGAAGGAAGAAAGGAAGGAGGGATTGGGAAAGAGGGAAGGATAAGAAGAGAAGGAGATAGGAGAGATGGAGGGAGGGAGGGATGGGAGGGAGGGAGGGACGCGAGGAAGGAAGGAGAGGGGAAAGGGAAGGAAGGAAGGAAGGAAGAGAGGAAAGGAAGAGAAGAGAGGGAGGAAGGAAGGAAGGAGGGAGGAAGGGAGGGAAGAGGAGGGAGGAAGGAGGAAGGAAGGAAGATGAGAGGAGAGGAAGGAGGAAAGAAGGGAGGGAGAAAGGAAGGAAGGAAGAGAGGAGGGAGGGACGGAAGGTGGGAAGGAGGGAAGAAGGAAGGGAGGAAGGAAGGAAGGAAGTGTGGGGGGGAAGAAGGAAGGAAGGAAGGAAGATGAGATGGAGAGGGAGGGAGGGAAGGAGCAAGGAAGGAAGGAGGGAGGAGGAGAGATGGAGAGGGAAGGAAAGAAGAAGAAAGGAAGGAAGGAAGGAAGGAGGAGGAAGGATGGAAGGAAGGGACGAAGGGAAGGAAGGGAGGAAGGAAGGAAGGAAGGAAGGAAGGAAGATGAGATGGAAAGGGAGGGAGGGAAGGAGCAAGGAAGGAAGGAGGAAGGAAGGAAGCAAGGAAGGAAGGAAGGAGGAGAGGGAGGAAAATGAGATGGAGAAGGGATGAGGGAGGAAGGAAGGAATGAAGGAAGGGAGGAAGGAGGGAGAGAAGGAAGGAAGATGTTTATGTAATGTGGGAGGAAGCCAAAATACACACAAAAAAAAATAAAATAAAATAAAAAACAACCCCCCCCCCCCAGCGCAGTCGATACAAAGATTCAAACCCAGAACCTGCAGACCGCAGCCGCACTGCCAACAAGGGAGTTGGCAACAAAAATCTTGACCCCTTGAATGTTTTCGTTGCCCTATTTGAGGCACGCCGAGATCTGCCGGGAAGCAGTCGAGAGAAAAGTGACGACCGTTTACCGTCCATCCCACTTTTTTGCGCTTCTCGCCGGCTCTCAGCTGGCAAAAGAACCGCCCGATGTTTGAAGCTCGTCTTTCCGGCACATCCTGGCGTGAAAACAAACAACTTTCCCATGTTTTCCAACGCCGCCGCAGGTGTCGTTTGTCGAACGCCCCCCCCCCCCCACCTCCCCGAGGCGTCACGTTAGCCGCATGCTAATTGGCCAGCTGTCAGGAGCGCCGCCGCGTCGGACCCGGCCGGGCCTCGCCGGGCCCGGCTCCGTCTGTCTGTGTTGTTGTGAAAGCTGTCAGATACTTCCCCGGCTGCTGTTAGTGAGTGTCATCGGCGCTAATGGGGGGGAGTCACATGGGCGCTAACGGGGGGGGGGGGGGGGGGGCGTCACATGGGCGCTAACGGGAGGCGCTACTTCCTAGCGGAGGTGAGGAACTCGAGTAACATGACTCGACTGGAGTCAGACTAAAGTCGGCAATTTTGGCTAAACTTGGCTAAAATGCCACTGCTTGCCTCCGAACTGGAGCACGTGGAATACATGTGCCGAGGAAGTGACTTTTACCTGTCCGGCCTTGTCGTTGGCGTGTTTCTTTGACTTTTACTGGTATGTTTTTTTTTTTGTTGTTTTTTGTTTTTAAACTCGCTGAGCGGCCTCTTCCGGACCCACGCTATCAGTTTTCAAATCCCACACCGGAACCCATTTGTGTTCGTTGGCTTTGAACGCGAGTTTTTCTGTTATTGTTTCAAAATTATCTAGATTCAGTCGAGGGGTGCTTTAGTAGACCCCAAAAAATGTACCGTAATTTCCGGCCTATAAGCCGCGACTTTTTTCACGCGCTTTCAACCCTGCAATTTATGCGGTGCTGCGGCTAATTTGTGCATTTTCTTCTAACGGCTGCAGGGGGGGGGGGGGGATGTCGAGCGGAAAAGGTAAGAGTGAGACCGGTGGAATATATGTGCCGAGGAAGTGACTTTTACCTGTCCGGCCCTATTAGCGCTGGGCTAGCGTGTTACTGCCATGTCTCAGTGATTTTTACCAGTATGTTTTTTGTTTAACCGGCCCTGTTAGCCGCGCTAATGCTAGTGCCGCGCTAATGCTAGCATTAAACTGTCTGTGTACCACCTTTCTTTGTAAATATCTTGTGTTTCAATGTGGGCACTTGCGGTTTTTACACGGCTGCGGCGTACGTATGTACCAAATGGTATTTCCTTTACAAATGTACCGGGTGAGGTTTGTAGGCCGAGAATTACGCTGCAAATTGGTCTAGAAGCTAGCAACAGAGGTGGTAAACGGAACCGGGAGGAACGGCGAGTGACGCGTGCGCGGCAAGCTACGCAAACGTTACCGCGCGGCGGAACGCGCAGGTCACGTGACCGACTACAAAGCGGTCTTCACGCGTCGTGCATCACGGGTCGTCGCGAACGAACGATTGCCCGCAGGAACACCCGTTGCGGAAGGTTCTCGGCGGGCGGGCGGGCGGGCGGGCGGGCGGGCCGCACGTCGCCCCGCCGCGGCGTTCGTCATCCGAGCACGTGCGGGCGGCTGTTCGGACGGCATTAGCGTGACAAAATATCCCAGTTAAGCTTCGAGTGTCTCCTGTGATTTAAATGACACAATGTCGCCTAGCAACTGGGATGGGGGGGGGGGGGGGCGTCGGCGCTCTCGTTTCTGTGACTTTTGAAGAAGTTGTCATGGTGATGCACAAATCTTGGGCTTGAAAGAAGCTGGCCCACACAATAATTTCACATGCACACACCTAAACGCGCGTTGACGCGGAAAGGCAGTAACAGGCGCGCGCAAACTTTGAAATTGCGACTTCATAAAACCCATCCCTAAAACTCTCGTCATATCGCGCTTCACTTCATTTTTAACATCTTTCAGGCCCTTTTTTAATTTATTTTTTCCCCCCTCTTCTGCTTCCATCTCGCCAATCCCCCCCCCCCCACACACCCCCACATCCTTTGGTTGGCGTTTCACACCGGGGGTCGCCCCTGGCAACGCGCCGCCCCGCTCGTGCTGGCGCTGCTTATGAAGCTGGTTTATTTGCAAGCGTAATAAGAAGCGCATTTAGCGCACACGCGCGTGTTCCGAGCGAGGGAGGGACGATTAGAGGCGGCGGCGGCGGCGGCGTGACCGCATTGAATGTTCCCGTCACGCCGGCGCTCGCGTGTTGCTGACGCCGAACTGTCAAATTTTAGTCGAGTCCCGAGTGGCTTTGACCAAAACCAAATCGAGTCCTGATTGGTCGCGTTGTACAATCTTGCGCAGTCACGAAGGACCACGTTTTGCATTCACTATCGGCGGTAATTAGGTGTACTAACTGAGTCACAATCGCATTGCTGTTGTTGTTTTTTAATTGGTCCCAAACCAGTCTCCCTGTTATGGTCTCTTACAGCGATTGTGAAACTTAATTTTCATCACAGGCTCGTGATTGTTTCCCCGACTGTGCTCACAATTGGCCGTCCGCTGAATGAATAAAATTTCGTTCGCGTCGTAGCGCGATTGCCTCGGTCATTTTGGACCTACTTTTACAATATCAATTAAAAAAAAAAAAAAAAAAAAAAAAAAAAACACCAATGTGCTTGCTGAAAATTATTCACCATTATCATCTGGGACATGATAATCCACAAAACTTCAATCCACTCGAGTAAATTTGATGAATTTGTTTCGTTTTAGTAAGAAAAAGTTTATTTTTCATAACGATTCGATTTGGACATCATAAATCATGCAAAACTACCGTAATTCCCGGCCCACAGAGCTCACCTGGTACATTTGTAAAGGAAATACCCTTTTGCACATACGTACGTCGCAGCTGTGTAAAAGCCGCAAGTCCCCGCGTTGAAACCCACGCGAGATATTTTCAAAGCCGCCACGCTAACGCTAACGCCGCGCTCACACGGCCGGTAAAAAAAAAAAAAAAAAAAAAAAACGTGCCGGTAAAAATCACTGAGACACGGCAGTAGCACGGTAGCGCGATCAACCGAAACTGCCTCGCGTGAACGTGAGCTTTCGGCTAACTCGCATTTCCTGTTTCCGGGTGACGACTGATTGTTTAGTAGCAGGCTTGTTTTGTCAATTAATGTCAAGACTGCACAAAATAAGCGACGTCTTTCAATATCTTATTTGTTTTCTACTTGTAGCAAATTTTACGTGTGTGATTTTTCGTGCAGATTCGCGAGCGCGATGGCGCGGGGGTCGCGACCGCGCCCGTCAAAAGTGAGTGCCTTAAGTAGTATTACCACCACACTAGTACTACTTCCTGCGATTGGCTGGCAACCAGTTCAGGGTGTACCCTGCCTCCTCCCCGTGGGATAGGTTCGAGCACTCCCCGCGACCCTCGTGAGGATAAGCGGCAAAGAAACTACTTCTATTACAGACATACAGCACCGTCTTCATTATCTGTCTGTGGAGATTATTTCCACCTGCTTCGCTGCCCTTTCCCCGCCGCCACCTTTGACCTCTGCAACGGAGGCCTGCTGTCCACCCCCGAGAACCTCAACCGTGACCCCCGACCCCACCCACATTACTTCCACCAGGGTCAGACCGGGTGAAATAAAGCTGTCGTCGTCCTCAGGGAGCTCCGATTGCATGTCGCAATTGGCCCGGATAACAGCGACCAAACAGGCCACCGTAGAGTAGCCGCTACTACGAGTAATACTACCGATTACTTTTTTGGAAACTAGCAGCCGTCAATCAAAAGGCGACCCCCGCGTGTGCCGCCGATCGCCGCCGCATTCGACTCACCGGATCTTGTCGGCCACTCGCTGCGTGTTGTTGCCGTCGGTCTGGCAGTTTCCGGCGTACTGCGCCCGGCCGCCGGCCCCCAGGTCCCGCCGCAGGGCCATGGCGCCGTGGGCCAGCACCGACACGCCCTTGGCGATGCGCCTGCGGGGAAGTTTTGGGGGGGGGGGGGGTGGGGAACAGACACAAAATGAACAAGACGCGTGGACACGCGCGGGGGGGGGGGTGTTAGCAGAGATTAGCGCTAGCGAGATTGGAACTACGTTAAAGTCAGTTGAGGATCTTAATTTAGACAAAAGCGGATCTGTGCCATCATCTTGGTGCCGTTAAACTATGTTGAAGTGAGTTGAGAAGCTTCTTTTCGACTACAGTCGTGCCATCTCACGGTGGATCAGCTGGCTGATCGGTTGGCCTCACAGTTCTGAGGATCCAGGTTCAATCCCGGGGTGTGCCTGTGTGGAATTTGCACGTTCTACCCCCTGCCTGCGTGGGTTTTCTCCGGGTGGCCACTCCGGTTTTCTCCCACATCCCAAAAACATGCAACATTAGTTGCACCCGCTCAATTGCACCAAGGTGTGATTGTGAGTGCGATTGCCTGTTTGTCTTGATGTGCCCTGTGATTGGCCGGCAACCAGTTCAGGGTGTGCCCCGCCTCCTGCCTGTTGACGGCTGGGATAGGCTCCCCGTGACCCTCGTGAGGATAAGCGACAAAGAAAATGAATGGATGGATAAAATTGAGGATCTTAATTTAGACAAAAGCGGATCCGTGCCATCATTTTTTAGTACCTTGGTGCCATTGAACTATGTTGAAGTGAGTCGAGAAGGTCCATTTAGACTACAGTAGTGCCGTCTCCTCGGCAATTATTAATTATTAGCCGCTGAATTGTTCACTTTTCTCTGCATATGACAGTTCCAAACTACTTTACACATGATGTCAGAGAAGGCGGAGGCCAGAGTTTTGTCACGCTCGCGCGTCTTCGGACCGCGAGGGGAAAATTCCACTTATTTTTTTTTTTTTTTTTATGAATGCGGAACACGATTACATAACCAAACCCCCCCCCCCCCCGGCTGCTCGGTAATTGCGGGAATCGATGAGGGATCGTTCCTTTCACCTGCCTCGGTGGGAAACGTGCCTTTAAATTAAAGCACATCCAACTTTAATGACCCCCGCGGCGAAACGGGGGTCACGCGTCGACGGACGCATCAGACGGGGACGCCCGCCCGCTCGCTCGGAACGCCGCGGCGAGGAAATCAAAAACAAAAAAAGACAAAATGTCTTCCCCCCGCCTCCTTCTAAAAATGTTGTTTCTCTTGGCGGGATGTTTATTCCTCGCACACCTCGTGTATTTTTAAGAGCTGCCAGACGCCGGCTCGACGTAAAAGCAAAACAAAAGCTCGCCCCGGTCCCGCGTTGACAATCGACCCGACGAAGACGGCGTTGCGTTCGAGTGTGTTCCGCCGACTTCCTGTTCGCGGAACCTTTTGGTGCTCGAGGGCCACATTTGGATCTCAAAACTGACAAAAGACCTTTTTTTTTTTTTTTTTAAAAATCACGTCATTTAAATAATTCATTCTCATGTTTATGTCATTTATTCATGAGCAAAATGAGGGAAAAAACACATTCAACATTTGTTTTGTTATTGAAAATTAATTCATATTAAATTCATATGCTTGTGTCGTTTTTACAGGTAGATTTAATGTGTGTTGTGACTGAATGCAACAAAGTACGCACAGACACAATCCCAAGGAATTAGTCGGAGCCGATTACCGTACAACCTCGGTTCTCGACCACTATCTGTTCCTCGACGGCGGTTGGAGAAGTGATTTGTTCGGAATCCAAATCAATATTTCCCATTACAATCAATGGAAAAAGAGATCATGCGTTTCAAGTGGGGGGAAAAAAAAAAAAAAGTCTTTTGAAAGCAGTTTTTAGCTTTTCTTGATAAACTGCATAGTAGAAATACATGTATAGTTTGAATACTTCCATCCAGCCACCCATTTTCTTTGCCGCTTATCCTCACGCGGGTCACGGGGAGTGCCGGAGCCTATCCCAGCTGTCGACGGGCAGCAGGCGGGAGTGGTACACACTGAACTGGTTGCCAGCCAATCGCGGGGCACCTTGAGACAAACATCCGCACTCACAATCGCACCTAGGCGCAATTTGGCGTCCGATTAACGTCGCGTGCTTTTGGGATGTGGGAGGAAACCGGAGTGCCCGGAGGAAACCCACGCAGGCACGGGGAGAACGTGCAAACCCGGGACCTCAAAACGCTTTTTACCAGCTGTAATACTTTATATAATGAAAATAATTTAAGAACTACATTTAATGCTAAATGCTAGGCTGGGAGTGCATTGCCGTATCTGGAGCGTCTCGGCCCTTGTAAATGTTTTTTTTTTTTTTTAATAACAACGGAGCAGAGCATTATGTAAAGTTCACAAGAAAAGTATTCACTGTACCTGCGAGGCTCGTCCCTCCATCCCTGAGGCCGGATGGCGAACAGGGCCTTGGGGAGTCCCTCCAGACCCAGGCCGGACAGCGCCGGGCCCACAGCGAACCACATGTGGCTGGGGCCCGCCTGGCCCGACGCCCAGGCCGCCCGGAACACCAACTCCGCTTCCTCCAAAGAGCAGTACAGCAAACGCACCTGCACGCGCACACGCGGATACGCTTAAAAGAGCCGTGCTGCGTTCGGGTTCCATTTGCCGCAAAGTGAAACGACGCCGGAGAGGCTCGTTTAGAAATGGGTGACAGTTCATCACGGTGCATTCGGGGTCCCACCTGCTGGGAAATTACAGATTTCTCACAAACATAGTGACGCGACAAATCTTCATGGTGCATTCAGGGGTCACCGGCTGGTAAATAAGTTTCGCTTGAAAGCTCCGCGCTGCACTCAGGTTACGCTTGCTAGAAGATGAGGTTTTTTTTTTTTATTTTTCAAAACACATCGACACTTGAAAGCTTCACGGTGCATTCAGGATCCCACTGGTTGGGGGGAAAGGCAGACTGATCTCAAATACAAAAAGGCGGCGGTGCGTTCGGGTTACACTACGCTGCAAAGTGAAATGACATTGGAGCGACGTTTCCAATCTGTGACGCTACGTCGCGGTGCGTTCGGGTTCCGTTTGTCGGGAATTGAGAGATTTAGATATACTTGAAAGCACAACGCTGCGTTCACTTGTTGCGAAGTGGAAGGACAACAGAGAGACGCTTTTTACATACTGTACACTGATAATGGTACATTCAGGTACTACTTGTCGGGAAACGGGAGATGTCTTTCAAATGGAGAGGTACTTGAAAGCATCGTGCTGCATTCAGGTTATACGTGCTAGAGTATGAAGTAGCGTTGCAGAGACTTGTTTAAAAGACAGTGACGCTCGAACGCATCGCGCTCCATTCAGGTTTGGCTTGCTGGAACAGAAACAACGCCGGGGAGACTCGTTCCGAACGCAGTGACACTCGAAAGCAACGCGGTGCGTTCAGAGGTTGCGTGCTGCAAAACGAAACGACGCCAGAGAGATTTGATTTAAATATCGAGACTCGAAAAGAACCACGTTGCGTTCGGGTTTTTGTGGTCCACTCGGCTCACGTCAAGATGGGAGCGACGCCGCATTTTTACGGCCCTCGTTGTTGAAAAAACAAACAAAAAAAAAAAAGAAATATCGAAGAAATATACGGCGTGTAAATATCAAGAGACGGTGAGGGTTGAAGTGTTGTATTGGTTTCAACTTGACAGTGGCGTCCCGCAGGGATCCGTCTCGGAGTATTTTCTGTTTTCATGTCATATGAGTTCATGTCTTCATCTGTGCACGTGTCAAAGATGGCAGACGTTCAGAAGATGTGGGGGTGGGAGGGGGGCTTGACAGTCAACACGTTCTTTATGAAACGCGTTCTTGACAACATAACTATATGAAAATGTTCAATAAAGTCCGCAAGTAGGTGACTCCCGAGTCATTTTTCCTACTAATGGCGCGTGTGCATTATTGCAAGTGGTGCACTTTCATTTCGTGATTCATTTGCGCCGGCAGAGACGAACGCGGCCGATCTCGCCCTAAATTATTCAACGCAACAATTAAATATCAGATTAAAAAGAAGAGCGAGGAAAAGAATGAGGGATGAGGAACGCCGATTCCACATTATTCATTTCGCCCATCCTCTCTTCCGACCCATCCCTTCGTCATTTCATCCATTCATGTGGTGTCAGTCATCCAGCAATTCATCCTTCCATCGCTGGGCCCTCATTTCATTCATTCAGGATTTCTTTTTTCTTTCGTCCTTTTTTGTCTTTCTTCCTTTCACCCATTCATTATAATTGCATCCATTCAGCCAATTATTTCATCCATAATTTATCCGTCAGTTCATCCATCCATCCATCCATCCATCCATCCATCAGTTCCTCTATCTGCCATTTCATCCATCCTTATATCCTTGTCAATTCATTCATGCATCCATCCATCTCTCCATCCATCGGTTCCTCCATCATTTCATCCATCCATCCATCCATCCATCCATCGGTTCCTCCATCTATCATTTCATCCATCCACCCCTCCATTCCATCCACTCACCCATCAGTTCCTCCATCTATCATTTCATCCATCCATCAGTTCCTCCATCTATCATTTCATCCATCCATCCATCCGTTCCTCCATCTATCATTTCATCCATCCACCCACCCATCCATTGGTTCCTCCATCTATCATTTCATCCATCCACCCATCCATCCACCCACCCATCTATCAGTTCCTCCATCTATCATTTCATCCATCCACCCATCCATCCATCCACCCACCCATCTATAGTTCCTCCATCATTTCATCCATCCATCCATCCATCCATCCCTCCATCTATCATTTCATCCATTCCACCCACCCATCCATCCATCCATCCACCCACCCATCTATCGGTTCCTCCATCTATCATTTCATCCATCCATTCATCCATCCATCCACCCACCCATCTATCAGTTCCTCCATCTATCATTTCATCCATCCATCCATCCATCCCTCCATCTATCATTTCATCCATCCACCCACCCATCTATCAGTTCCTCCATTGATCATTTCATCCATCCATCCATCGGTTCCTCCATCTATCATTTCATCCACCCACCCATCCATCGGTTCCTCCATCTATCATTTCATCCATCCACCCATCCATCCATCCATCCACCCACCCACCCATCTATCGGTTCCTCCATCTATCATTTCATCCATCCATCCATCCATCCCTCCATCTATCATTTCATCCATCCACCCATCCATCCATCCATCCACCCACCCACCCACCCACCCACCCCTCCATCTATCATTTCATCCATCCACCCACCCATCTATCATTTCATCCATCCACTCATCCATCCATCCACCCACCCATCTATCAGTTCCTCCATCGATCATTTCATCCATCCATCTTTATATCCCTCTCATCATCCATCCTACCATCTGCCATTTCACTCGTCAACCATCCATCTTGTCATCTATTATTTAACCCTTCCAGGTGTTCATCCATCTTTTCATCCCTCCATCATTTCATCCTGGTGTCATTCCGAGCACTGCTCATTCCTTCCATTATTTGACACGTCCGTCATGCCATCCGTCCCCCCACCAACACGTTCATCCACCCTTCCCGCGGCTTTTGATGTTAGCTTGATTTCTGTCGCGCGTTTGCTAATAAGAGTTCGAGACACGTTCGCGCGCGCGCACGCACGCGTCGTCTCCGATATTCGATATCGCGCGTCGGTCCTGACGCAAGCGTTGCCGCCGCCGATATGCAAATGAGGCCTCTTGGGGCCAAGTGGACTTCGTTATCCGAGCGTCCTTCCGAGCCGACGGCTCGTGAGCGGCTATTCGACGCGACGGGACTTTGCACCGTGCGCCAAAAGTGTCGGGCGGACAGCCTCGCTGCGCCTGTGACGTTTGTGAAAAAAAATAACTTTATTGATCTACGTTTCCTGTTTTCAACATTTGATTTGGATTCTATGCCACATTTTGATCCAAAGTGCCTCTTTACATCCAGCTACGCCGTCCGTGCTAATGAGCCGCGCTGTGCTGTGCGGGGGGGGGGGGACGCCGAGCCCCTCCGACGGGCTCCTCCCCCCCCCCCCCCCCCATCCCCATCAAAGCCGTGAACCTCAGCGGGAATCCTCGCGCGAGCGCCTTTCAAACGAGCGTCAAAGCGTCGAGGAGAAAGACGCGAAGGAAATTCTCCGTGGGGAATCGCTGAGAAGCAAATCAAACCAAGTGGACTTGCCGCTGGTGATCTGCGACACCGGGCGCAAACTACACATGAGCTCCGCAGATCGAGTTTTGGATTTTTAGTTCTGGTTTTGGTTTGGATCCCCACATTAATCGATTGGTTAAACTTCTTACTGGGAGGTGTGGTGGTACTTTTACTTGTCTTCTGTTCCTCCTCAGTCTTCTTCTTCTTTGTCCTTTCGGCTTGTCCCGTGAGGGGTCGCCACAGGGTGTCATCTTTTTCCACCGATCTCACGCCCACAGTCCTCCTGTCCTCCCTCACCACATCCATCAAGCTTTTCTTCGGTCTTCCTCTCCCTCTCTCTTCCTTGACAGCTCCATCCTTACCATCCTCCTACCAATTTCCCGACTCGCTCGCCTCTGGACATGTCCAAACCATCCAAGTCTGCTCTCTGGAGCCTTGTCTCCAAAACATCCGACTTGGGCTGTCCCTCTCAAGATTCTCATTTCTAATCGTATCCAACCTGCTGACTCCGAGCGAGAACCTCAACAATCTTCATTTCTGCCACCTCCAGATCTGTTTCTTCAGTTCCACCGTCTCTGATCCATCACGTCTGGCCTCGCCACTGTTTTATAAACGTTGGCCTTCATCCTAGCGGGGACTTCCGCCAACTGGACCAGTTTCTTCACTTCCTGACCACACTCACCATTGCTCCGCGTTGTTGACCCCAAGTATTTGAAGTCCTCCACCCTCGCCATCTCTTCACCCTGGATCTTCACTCTTCCCGCTCCTCAGTAATGAAGTGAACGTTTTGTTTTTTGTTTTTTTTGGGGGGGGGAGGGGGGGAGGTGTCAAAATAAATCAATGAATCAACAACTCATCGGTCATCAAATTAATCGGATTCGTCAAAGCAAAACGAGCAACTTTCCTGTTTAAAAGTAGGAAGTATCCGGACAAGATTCCGTTTAGGAACGCGAGCGACGGGCAGCGCACGGGACAAACCCCGAAAAAACGTCTTCCCGTTTCGGTTCGACGTCGCCTTTGTCGGGGAAAAAGCAAGTTTGTTGGGCTCCGTAATTTTCTTTTACAGCGCGAGCTCCCCGGTGGGTCACCTCAGCCGGAAGCCAATTAAAGTCCTTATTAGCAAGAGAACGGCGACGCTTTAATAAAATGAAGATTCCTTGATCACCACCAGTGCGGAAAGTCCAAATTAAATTGATTTTTTTTTTTTTTTTTTACTGCGGACGGAAGAAGAACTGCTGCCTCAGCTAAGACTGTACACATGCATTATATATTACATTCAGTGAAGAAAATAAGTATTTGAACACCCTGCTGGACTGCAAGTTCTCCCACTTCGAAATCATGGAGGGGGTCTGAAAGCTTCATCGTAGGTGCGTGTCCACTGCGAGAGAGATCTTCGAAAAAGAAAAATCCAGAAATCGCAATGCGTGATTTTTGAACGATTTGTGTGATACACCTGCAAATAAGTATTTGAACACCTGTCTGTCCGTTAGAATTCTGACTCTCAAAGACCTGTTAGTAGGCCTTTAAAAGAGTGTTGCTAATAAGCCGTGCACCTTTCCCCACTGTGATACGCGTGCGCTCGCAGCCAACAACGAGGCGCTCTAAAGCAGCGACGCCAGTGAACTATCTGAGCGAAACGATGCATTTGCAGGTTGTGGCCGGAGCTAGCTAGCTAACTGCTAAGTAGCATGCGCGGCGGGTGACCGCGGGTGCGAACAAAGGCGCTCAAGTTCTCGAATGTCGCAGGGGGAGGGGCGAGTCATGCCGGCCGCCAAAGTGCAACTCGAACTCTGTCGTGCAAAATCAAGCTAGCTCACCGTTTCAACGTCGGTCTCACCTGCGCCTCGTTGTCCTTGAGCACGCGCTTGGTGCGCGTGCCCCCGGGGTCGTCGGTGACGTTGAGGACGACCACGCTTTTCCTCTCCCAGCCGATGAAGGAGCCGTCCGTCATGCCCTCCACCATGTCCAGGAAGTCCTCGTAGCCGTGGTGGCGCGTGGTGACCACCGAGAAGGACGTCCAGTCGTACTCCTCCAGGACCTCGAAGATCACCTCCAGCTGCAGCGCCGTCGAGCAGGTGAACTGCAGGTAGATGGAGCCGCTCTCCTGCCCGGGACAAGTTTCCACGTCAGAGTCGCTTTCTCTACTTCCCAAAAAAAAAAATGATTTATGAACGCTTCCATACTTCAGCAAGTCTGAATCGCAAATTGCACGGGTTGAGTGTAGTACCACGTTGTGCCACAACACGCTGGGCAGCACTCAAGCGATATTTTCAACACTTTGAATCGGTTATTGCCATCCATTTTCCGAGCCAATGTGTAAATAAATTACAATAACAGACGGCGGGAGGATATGAAAATTGTATTGATTAGCAAAAAAGAAAAAATAAATTATAAAATAACCATTCGGTTCTCAACCACAATCCGTTCCAGAAAACGCTACGAAAAGTGAATTGTCCGAAAACCGAATCGCTGTTTCCCATTACAATGAATGGAAAAAGAAATAATGCGTTCCAAGAATAAAAAATTGGGCTTTTTAAAGCATTTTTTTTTAGCTTTTCCTGATAATAAACTACATAGTAGAAATACCTGTTTTGTTTAAATACTTTATATAATAAAATAATTTGAGAAATATATTTATTTTTTGCTTAAAACGTATGCTTGAGTAGTAGAGTACGCTAGGCTGGGAGTGCAATGCCGTATCTGTAGCGACTCGGCCTCCAGCCTTGTAAACCATTTTTTATTAACAAAAGCGCAGAATAACTTTAAACTAACAAATATGGGGGGGGGGGAGCATTTTTTTTTATTTTTACCAAAACTAACACAAAAACATTCATAAATCGAGTTCAACAAAACAAAAATGCAGAAATGCTTCAACAACCGTACGCCCCCCTTTTAACAAAAAAACCAAACTAATGTCTTTCTTTTCCGCCGTCTCTTAAAAACATTTCCGAAGTGGCTCATCACGACACGTCATTAAAATTTCGGAGCGCTCTGCCGCATTCAGATTTATTGGGGTGATGAAGCTGGACGAAATTATGGATTTCGTTCCACTTGGCACAGGCGGCTTTGATGCTCAGCGCTTGGGACGGACAAACATTCACTACCGGGACACGTCCGTGCGTTATACAGAATAACAAAAGTGCGCTGATTGCGCCGCGTGCGTTATGTCATTTCCATTTTTTTTTTTTTTTTTTGGGGGGGGGGGGGGGGTCGTTTGGGTCAACTTCTTGCGCCGCACGCATTATGGCCTGATTTTCGTTCAAAAACACATGAAAAAAAATCTTGTAATTTTCGTCGGAAAACCGATTTGTTCGAAAATGGGGACGGTCAAAAACCGAGGCTTTGCTGTGTTTGTATCTCGGAGGTTTTGCACCTTTTCCCATGCACGACAGTGCCAATATTTGGAATTCATACTTGTAGATTTAACACATAAACTCCATCTCGTTCCATTCCCGTCATTTCCTGCTTTCATGTATTATTCACGCGGTGATCGACGCGGAAAAGTCGGCGGCGGGCTAACGCGGACCGAGGCGGGGGAAAAACCCCCCCGAGGGGGAGCCCGAGTCGGTACCTGCGGCTCTCGTCCCAGGCTGGCGCCGCCTCCCACCGCCACCACGGGAACGCCGGTCTGCGCCGAGATGAACTCCAGCATTGGCGCCAGGGGGGCGCGATTGGGGGGCGGCGGCCTCTCCTCCTCAAACACCAAACCCTGGAGGTCACGGCAATGTCGGATTAGTTTTCGATTTTTCTCTACGCGTTCTTACCGGGGAACAATACTTTGACGCGCCACCCGCATTATGTTATCATATAAGAGAATCTCGCGGGGCGCTAATAAACTGACGCCATCCCGCAAACGGCCGCAAGCGTAGACGCCCCAGGGTCAAGCGAGAAGAACATTTACCCAGTCTTCGAGCGAGCACGCACGCAGGAATTGACCCGGCGCGCACGTTCCAGCTGCGTAAATTGACGCTAAGCGACGCCGACAGCTCGGCGCTCGCTGGAGAGCACTTCATATGCAAATGAGCGGCGGCGGCGACATGCAAATGGGACGTGATTTAATAACAAATGCGGCGTGGAAGAAAGGACCGGGGATCGGAGTTGCCGTGGAAATGTACGACGCCGGGGGCGACTGTAAACCCGCGAGCCTTGCTGGTACGCGGTTGCGTCAATTCACAAGTGCCGGGAAGTAATCGGACATTTTTCTTTTTTTTTTTAACTTTGCTTTGGCGTTGTGAGCAACAATTTTACATACGAGGATTGAAAATGTTTAATCCCAACCCCAGTTGAAGTTTACTGTCAAGGATTAAACAAAACAACTCTACCAATAAACGAGATATAGACAATATTCACAGTAATATATTCTTTATCCTCTGCGAAGAGTGACTAATATTACTCCATTTACTCAGGAGTTTTGACCATCTCCTCTTTCTCGTTATTCACTAAGATTATTTTTACATCATCCGATTATCACTCGAAGGAGCAGCACGATGTCCACTGATCTTTGACATTTTTGGGGGGGGGGGGGGGACTTGTACTTTTTATTCAAGTATGTAACAAAGAATATCGTCAGACTGTTTACGTTGCCTGGAATATCAAATCTTAAATGTGACGATTTAGCAAAGACAAAACATATTTCCCCACGGGGTGGGGGGGTCAACACACATTTTCCTCTGCTTCAACCCCAAAATGTGTTTTTTTCCCTGACATTTTTGCAGTCACATCTTTCCGCGATCCGACTCTTGAAAGGTTTCGGTCAAGGAAAGGGTAAAAAAAAAAAAAACCAACCGGGGTGTGTAGACTTCTATCACTCCGCGACGTCGTTACCTGCAACGGCGTGGTGGCGAGCAACTCGCACAGCTGCAGCAGGAGGCTCCCCGGGCTGCTCTCGTTCACCGCCAGGTAGATGACGTTGGCCTGGCCCGACGGCGTCATCACCGCCTCCCCGACCAGCGCCGCCAAGGACGACGCCGCCGAGAGCGAGGACGAGAACGCCACGGCGGCGGCCGCCAGGGAGGCCGTGTCCATCGCGCCCCTTTCGCCGCCGCCGCCGCCTCCCGGGCCCGACTCTCCGGCTCCCGCGCCCCCCGCCGCCGTCTCCGGGAGCAGGGAGGATCCAGAGTGGACCACGGCGATGTTGACGCCACCCGAGTCCCTCTCTCTCTCCCGGGGCCGCAGCAGCAGGGGGGGCGAGGGCCGAGCGGGCCCCGTGCAGGCCAGGACAGCCAAGAGCAGCGGGAGGCGAGAGGCCGGCCTCGGCGCCACCATGGGGTACGGGCGGGGCCAGTGGGAGCTGGCCGCTCGGCTCTGGCGGGTTCTCTCACCGACTTTCACCTGATGAGGCAAAGACACCCTGTGGGGGGACACCCGCAGGACGTCCGGTAAGGACCGGTTCTTGGCTAAAACCTCAGCCGCTGATTTTATTTTTGTACTGTACTTCCGACGTTGGCCATCACGATGGCGCTTGACACGTTCGACGTCATTCGGACAACCCGCGAGAACGCCTCCAACTGATCTTGACTCGATCCGACCCCTGTTGGCCTGGAGTGTAACTGCAGCCGCCGCCGAACACGCAACTCCGCGCGTGTACGCCCGGTGGACGGACAGCACGGCGGAATCCATTTGGATCACGTTGGTAAGCCCCCCGCGTCCTCATTAGGTCCAATTATATTTCCCGTGTCACTTCTCACCCCCCCCCCTTGCCTCCCCCACAACCCCCACCCTGCCGCACGTCACGCCGGGAAGCTAACGTGGGATTAGCGCCGCTGCGCTCTGCATGAAAACAAGTCAGGCTATTTTTTTTTTTTTTGGCAGTTCCCAGAAAAGAAAAAATATTTAACTCCCCTTTTGTGCCTGAAAAAATTAAAAAAAAAAAATCATTTCCTCATACCACTGGACACTTCATTAGGTACACCACATCCGAAGGCGTACCATTACATAATTGCCAGTGTCAGACGTGACTTTATGGATATGTGAAATCGAACATTCGACACGGGATGGGAACAGAAAATGTGATTTTTTTTTTTTTTTTTTCTTCCCCAGACGGCTTCTCAGTAATTTGATTCCAAGGGATGGACGGAGACTCGGCCGCTTAAAGTGTCTCGTGCTTTTGGTGTGATTCGGTCCACGCAGCACGGTGGGGACCCAAAGAAGATATGATATATACATATATATATATATATATATACTGGGAAAAACTGCCTGTGGGGAAAAAAAAAGGGTCTATACCTGGTGGATTAAAAGAAAGCTAATATCCTGGCGAGGATGATGAAAGTTTGAAGCTCTCCTTTGACGGTTCTCGCTGTTTAAAAGTTGGGCTTGAAAGCGCAAATATTTCATTTTATCTGCAACCATAAAGAGTCAAACTGGACAATTTCCTAAGGCACTATTGCTATGAAATAAAATGTGCACAAGTTTTAGCTGTATTTTTATTTTTTTATTTTTTTTGTTGCTTCAGATCAATGCACATTGGGCTGCTCCTGGTGGGCCCACCTTGACCACCTGGGGGCAGTGTAATATAGACAATCAGATGCACAGAAATATGTTAGAATAGTTCGGGACATGTATGAGGGCAGCAGAACGGCGGTGAGATGTGCCGTAGGCGTGTCAGAAGAATTTAAGGTGGAGGTAGGAGGGCATCAGGGATCCGCGCTGAGGCCCTTCCTGTTTGCGTACCAAAATGTTGATTGTAGTTCATTTCATACATTTTATTACAGTTGATGAACCAATTATCTAATAGCGTGAAAGCATCTAAAATGATTTATTTTACCAATTTAACAACCCAAAGCAAATTTCAAAATGTTTATTTTGTGACGATATTTGTATGACAGAGGACCAAGAGAGGAACTGTGGTACTACATGCGCAAGTCCAGTGTAGCGGAGAAATATGTTTGAATACTACAGGACATGTATGAGGACAGCAGAACATAGATGTGGATAGATAGGCGTGTCAGAACAATTTAAGGTGGAGGTGGGGGTGCATCAGGGATCCGCGCTGAGCCCCTTCCTGTTTGCGGTAGTAATGGATAGCCTGACAGAGGTGAGACTGGAACCCCCTAGAACCATGATGTTTGCAGATGATATTGTGATCTGCAGTGAAAGCAGGGAACAGGCGGAGGAACAATTAGAAAGATGGAAGTGGAGGGGGAAGAGTGAAGCTCCAGGGACAAGAGATACCGAGGGTGGACGGCTTCAAATACTTGGGGTCAACGGTACGGAGCAAAGGTGAGTGCGGTAAGGAAGTGAAGAAACCGGTCCAAGCGGGGTGGAACACCTGGCGGAAAGGTGTCTGGTGTTCTATGTGACAGAAGAGTCTCTGCCAGGATGAAGGCCAAAGTTTATAAAACTGTGGTGAGGCCGGCCATGATGGACGGATTACAGACGGTGGAAATGAAAAGACAACAGGAAGCAGAACTGGAGGTGGCAGAAATGAAGACGTCGAGGTTCTCACTTGGATAGGATTAGAAATGAGCTCATAGGCCACCCCGATCGGGACAAGCCGAAAGGAAAAGAAGACGAAGATGCGCAGGAAGGCGACAATTGCCCAGTAAGATGCAGTAATAATCATGTTACATATTCTCATCCTTCTATGAGTGTTGGTAAAAACAAACGCCATCACATTCCAGTCATCTCCACGACTGATTTCAGATTCTATACAATCGACTTCTATGAGTAGAATACAGACAAAAAGGAATGAAAAAAATGCCATGGCAACGGATTTTATTGCGCAATGCATACGGCGGTGCAATACGCACGGCGTACGCGCGTAATAGCGAGAACGCAGTCTGGAGTACGGACCGTAATGGTGCACCCCGAATGGACCGAAAGGCATCAAACGTTCGCTCGAAACCGCGAGCGGCAGCAAAAGGCAAAGGATTGTGGGTAATGGCTTTCCTTGGCCGACGGTCGTTTTCGAAAGCGTTCATTAGTGTACCGGCGGCGAGGCATTTAAGGAGCATCTGTAAATCTCGGCCGCAAAAACCACTTTGACTGAACGGGAGAAAAGGAAGGGGTGGGGGGGGGGGGGGGGGATTTTTACCGCTCTCTCACTCTCACACACATACACACAAATGCAAGTTCTATTAGATCTCATTAAATCTCAAAACAGCACATCCTCCATCTTCCCTCCGTAGCGCCGCCTCTTCCTCCTCTCCACCGAGTACCGGCACTCCTCCTCTTCCTCCTCTTCCGCGGCCCGTCACAATTCATCACGGGCCGCGCTGATTCACGGAGGCGAGCCCGTAAATCTGGGGGCGACCCGAACACGCGTGGAAAAATACGCCGCACGCCTGCAACCGCATATCAAAGAAAGCGAGATAAGCGTGAGCCGCGGGCGCAGGATCGCGGGGCGTGTGCGCCCCGTCATCGTCCCGACCCCCGCCGGGAAGCGTGCCACGTCCGCGCCTGGCCTCATAACCGCCGCACGGGCGCAACGGACGCCGGCGCGTGAAGAATATAAAGTATGATTAACAAACACCTTCTTCCCTACAATCTCTTATTTTTAACGGAAGGGACTTTCGGGACGTGAAATACCCGTCCGAGTGGGAGCTCGCGCCGGAGCAAAAGACGGGGATGTAATTGATTCATGTTTGGCCGTCAATGGTGAAATTTATGGATCGACTCCGCCGCGGCCTTGCAGAATCATTTATAGAATTATTTTCCAGATGAAGGGCTTCATGTTATTTTTAATATTTACGCCACTCGACATTCCACGCCGACGCCGTCGAGTTCAACGTTTCTATTCAGCCGCCCGCGATTCATTTAACACTTGACTTTGCGGGGTTCTACGCCGGCAACGCTCAAGGACTCCTCCCCCCCTCCGTTGCCGTGACGCCGCGTTTGTGAATTCTGCGCGGTAACTTTCTCCCGTTCGAGGCCATCGCGCTCGACGATTCCACCCGACGTACGTCGGCGGCAGTCTGTCACAAAACGCCACCGAAAAACTAGCGCGAAGAGCAGCGCCAAATATTTTTGTGGATTTTGTTCATCGTGCGTGACGGACAGCTGATTGGCTGAGAGGAAAACAAAGACGTCACCGATTGGCTGGGAAGAAATGAAAATTACAACATAGAAAATGGCACTTCTTTGTCCTAGAATAATCTACGTCAGAACGTGCTCGGCGGAACTCAAAAAAAAAAAAAAAAGAAGAAGAAGAGCCGAGGAGAATAAAGCGAACGTAAATCTCTTTGACTTTAATCATCTTCAATCATTTCAGCTTCTTAATTATTCAAATCGCTTCTCGGGGCTCGCTTCGCTTATTGCAGCCCAAACTGGGGGACCGGCCGGCCACGGCGGACCCGTCGCCGAACGGCGAGGAAGAGGAATAAGTCTTCTTTGGTTTAGCGCCGCTGCGGAATATCAAACTTGTTCTTATTTGCACGACGGCGTCGATTGTTTGATCAAAAGGGCTCGCCGGCGAGTCCGTGCTGACGCTATGAAAGTCGCTCACGGCAAATTCTAGAATGCTCGGTTTACGTGCGCTGCTGCTCCGTGTGTGTTCCGACTATTTGAAAAATCTACGCTAATATCCGTCATCACTTGCGCGCCATGTTAGCATTGAGCTAGCGCACTTCAGTCCAATTCCCCATCTTCATCTTTTTCCAAGAAAATGACGAGGAAACGGCGTGAAGCGAGCACTTGTTAGCTCTTGATACTTGTGGGCGTGGTTATTACGTTATGTTATGTGTAAAGAGTCAACGCAAGATGTTTTCCGTGCGCACGCGTGTGTCGGCGTCAACTTCTGCGCCGCCTCCGCTCCATCCATCCTCGGACGTCGCGTCCGCCATCCGTCACGGAACCCGTCCGACGTGGACGCTTGAATCGGTACACCCACCCCCCCCCCCACCACCACCACCAAACACGTACCGCACCGACTGACAATTATCATCTGCGTGTACTGCAAGTAGAACACGACATCATTAACGTTCCTCTTCATATTCCACTTTTATCATCTTGTATTCATCATTGCGCTTTTCTAGTCTTATTCATCCAGCCATCCATTCTCTTTGCCGCTTATCCTCGCGAGGAGTGCCGGAGCCGATCCCAGGGGTACGCCCTGAACTGGTCGCCGGCCAATCGCACCTATGAGCAATTGAGAGTGTCCAATTAATGTTGCATGTTTTTGGGGATGTGGGAGGAAACCGGAGTGGCCCCCCGGAGGAAACCCACGCGGGCCGGGATCGAACCCGGGTCCTCAGAAGTGTGAGGCCAACGTTTTAGCAGCTGATACACCGTGCCGCTCTATTCTGGTTCTGATTCTTCCTCTTGAAATGTCTTATCGTTTGTCATTCCTCTCATAATTCGTGTTTAACGTCACATTCCTCTTTCATCAAATCTTCTTTTTCTGCGACGATTTTGAATATTTTTGGTCAAAAAGTGAAAATTCAGCCCCCGGAGCCAGTTTGACTTTGCAACATCAATTTTAGGAGTCGTATCCATCACTAATAAAACAAAACAAACAAAAAAAAAAAGTCTCGAGAAGCTACGCCACAAAATGGGACACAAAATGGAAGTCTGCCATTTTGGGGTCAATTTGCCAAGTAACCTTTCCAAAAATGTCTCCCGCAAAAACATTTTGATCAAACAACATGAAATCTGTTTTTCGCGGGTGGCATCATTCATCCAGCCATCCATTTTCTTAGACGCTTATCCTCACGAGGGTCGCGGGGAGTGCTGGAGATGATCCCAACGGGCAGGGGGAGGGGGTACACCCTGAACTGTTCGCCGGCCAATCGCAGGGCACATCGAGACAAACAACCAATCACCCTCGCAATCACACCTAGGGGCAATTTAGTGTCCGTTTAATGTTGCATGTTTTTGGGACGTGGGAGGAAACCGGAGTGCCTAACCGGGAGAAAACCCACACAGGCGAGGCCGGGATCGAACCCGGGTCCTCAGAACTGTGAGGCCAACGCTTTACCGTGCCGCTCTAGTCTTATTAGTCCTCTTATTTTTTTCCTCACATTAATCGTGAAGTGTTTGAGAGGACGCACCCGCGAAAGACTTCCAAAACAACAACAAAATTCTCCGAAAGGGGGAAAGAAAAAAAAAAAAAAAAAAAAAGGGGGGGGGGGAGCATCGAGCACAGGTGGTCAGTCGTGACCCCGCGGCTACGCCCGCGGCAACAAAGTCGAGAACGGCGGCAGGGATGGAAACTAAAACTCAAATAAAAGGTCGGCGGTCTCCTCGGTCATTCACGGCCGCAAGACTCCGGGCGGCGTTTGATTGCCCGCCGCTAATGAGATCCTTTCAGGCGTCCTGACGGCGAGCGGGGAGAAAGGACACGCCGTGACAGCCTCGGATCAGTCGAGGCGACGACGACTGCGCATCATTTTCCACCTCCGGAAATGCGTCACGGCCCTTTAAGACCTTCTACATCGCGGGTGTCAAACGCACGGCCCGGGGGGCCAGATCTGGCCCGCCGCATAATTTTATGCGGCACGCGAAGGCGACTCATCGGTGTCAAAATATGCGATTGTTTTGAAAATATGTCCCAACGTTTCAGATTGTCATATATCATAAATGATAATGTTGAGGTATTTTTTTGGTTACCAAACATGAACAACGATTGAAAACGCCATTACACTTAATTTATGATTCCAAAAGTAATTCATCATTCATGCGTAAATACGATGAGGCGATTCATGATTTCGAGGGTTTAACTTCACAACGGCCCTCTGAGGGAAATCCTAACCGCGCCAAAAATGCTTTTGACAACCCTGTTCGAATCCACATCCTCAAATCTCACCGCAAAACCAGGACCGCTTCTCTTTCTTTCCTTCTCTGCACTCGATTTTATTTCGCGGAGTCCAACCCAGTCGCAAATCCCCGAAGACGAGTTTGTTGAACGTTGGACCGCTGAAAAATGAGCCGAAAAATGTCAGCTGCAAAACAAATATGGCGGACTGAATTTGCGTAGCATCTTGGGGCTTTTTTATTTTATTTTTTAATTTTTATTGGCTAACTGATGACACCCACAGCGGATCAGCTGGAAAGCGTTGGCCTCACAGTTCCCAGGACCCGGGTTCGATCCCTGTTCGAGCCTGTGTGGAGTTTGCATGTTCTCCCCGTGCCTGTGTGGATTTTCTCCGGGTGGGCACTCCGGTTTCCTCCCACATCCCAAAAAATGCAGCATTAATTGGATGCTCTAAATTGACCGTAGGTGTGATTGAGATTGGTCGTTTGTCTCGATGTGCCCTGCGATTGGCTGGCGACCAGTTCAGGGTGTAACCCCGCCTCCTGCCCGTTGACAGCTGGGATAGGCTCCAGCACTCCGCGACCCTTGTGAGGATAAGCGGCAAAGAAAACGGATGGACGGATGGATGATCACACCCACGAAAATTATATTTCATGTTGTTTGACCAAAATGGCTCTGGGGGAGACATTTTGGAAAAAGTCACGCAGGAAATTGACCCCAAAATGGCTGCTTTGGGCCAAAATGGCAGACTTCCTGTCTCCATTTTATGGCATAGCTTATTAAGACTTTTTTTGTTTTATTAATGATAAGACACGAGTCCTAAATTGGATGTCGCAAATTCAATTTGGCTTCGGGGGCTGAATTTTCACTTTTTGACGAAAAACGCTTCATCTTGACAGAAAAAGAAGATGTGATAAAAGAGGAATGTGACGTTAAACAGGAATTATAAGAAAAAAAAATGACAAACAATAACACATTTACAAAAAAAAATCTGAAATTACAAAAGGAATCGTGCCATGCGTTAGGAATGAGAAGTAAAAGATGAAACATATGATTCAAGGAATATTAAGACATTTAAATTAGGACGAATATAAGGTTCAATATCAGAAATCATACGACAATCAAAGAGCAATAATCAGGAAAAGACGACTCATGCGATGAATGAGTCAAAAAAAAAAATTGTTGAGAGGAACAATAAACATTTGAAGGGTATTTGATAACATTCGATAACGGAGGAATATGACAAAAGAGGAACAAGAAGACATAAACGCAGATAGCAAAAGAGGAATCTTGTGAAAGACGCGATTAAATATGAACAAAAGCATAGTCTCAAAAAAAATGAAACGTACAAAAGAAGAGAACATAAAAACGGGAAAAATAAGATTGTAAAAGAGGAATAGCGGACGGAGGGAGAGAGAGAAAAGCGACGCGACTATTTTAATAAGAGCACTTCAAGGGAGCTGTAAAAACAAAACAAAAAGGAAGGACGAATGGCAAAAGTGGGAAAAAAATACAAATAAAATCTTTTCATATTCCCAGCGGTGATGTGCAAACCGGACAAATTGAATTGGGAACGAGCGCGCGGCGGCGCCGCTTGGAATTTGCCAGCGCTCGACGATTGCGCTGCTGCGCGTTTGCCGACGTTGGCCTGTCGGAGGCGCCAAAATGAGCTCGTGCCACAAAAGCCGTCGGGTGACGGCGTCGCACCGTCACCCCGGTGAAAAAATATCGGACGCACGACGACGCCGGCAAGCGTGAGCCCCCCACCCCCGCACGATAAAGCTCCTCATTCCACTTTTATCATTTTGTGACTCATATTATTATTTTTCTTGTCGCGCGCGATTTCTCTTCACATCTTATTATTCATATTTCTTTTTTTTCATCCGACTCTTGTTTTAATGTCTTTTTTAAACATCGTATTCCAATAAATGCCCGCTTATTACTTTCTGCGTATTATTTATATTTAATTTCCTAAATATTCACATTTTGTCTTATTCCACTTTTATCACCCTTTGATTGCTTTTTTTTTATTCATCTATTCCTCATATACCATTTTCTTCCATCATCTTACTATTCCTCTTTTATGTCTCAATATTCCTATTATTGTTCTTTTAAGGACTGACTGTCATTCCTCTTGAAGCATATTATTATTATTTTAATATGTAATTGATGTCTAGTGATAACTTGATCAGCAGTCACTTTTTGTCATACGGAGATTTATTACTATACTTTTTCCTTTCATTCCTCTTAATTATGAATTCATAATTTCGCTTGACACCCTTTATCATTTTGCCATTCATATTATCCAAACGTTCATTTTAATCATCTTATTATTCCTCCTCCGCTAATGCTGTTGTCAAAACTTAACATCCATCCATCCATTATCTTTGCCGCTTATCCTCACGAGGGTCGCGGGGAGCGCTGCAGCCTATCCCGGCTGTCAACGGGCAGGAGGCGGGGTCCGCCCTGAATTGGTTGCCGGCCAATCGCAGGGCACGTAGAGACAAACAACCAATCACACCTCGGGGCAATTTAGAGTGCCCAATTAATATCGCATGTTTTTGCGATGCGGGAGGAAACCGGAGTGCCCACCCGGAGAAAACCCACGCAGGCACGGGGGGAGAACGTGCAAACTCCACACAGGCGGGGGCAGGGATCAAACCCGGGACCTCAGAACTGTGAGGCCAAAGCTTTAGCAGCTGATCCACCGTGCCGCCCACAACATTGTATTGCTATTTTTTTCATCTATTGCCTTTTTTTTTTTAATCACACTTTCACCAAAATGGATGCTCCTATTTTCCCCTTAGCCACCCCGCCAGCCCCCCCGGTTTGCATTTCTGCATCTGTTGTTGACAAGCTCGCGTCACTCGGCGAAAACAACGGCGGATGATCGTTTGCCTGGAGCGGCGCCGCCGCTGGCGAATTCCATCGCCTTCTTTTTGCGTCGTTTGTTGAACGTCACGTAGAATCCGCGCAGCCCCCCCCCCCCCCGACTAAAATCAAGCGTGAATCGTCGGCCGGTGACACCTGCCCAGACATTATTCCTCCGTCAGGTGGTGGCGACTACGAATTCTTGTCGTTCATGGCTAAAGAGTCCCATTCCGGAATAAAGACACACACAAAAAATGTCTCCTGCAGACATCACAGATAAAAATAGATTCAACTTTGGCAGAGGTACAACGAGTTCCTGTTCCTGTATCTCGTCTTCTTGTTCCCCCTTTCATCCCGTTATTCCTCTTTTACGCTCTCGTCGTTCCACAGTTATTCCTCCTCAAATGCCCATTTGTTGCTCTTCCGTCACGATTATTACCCGCTCTCGTCGCCGGCGCGACGCGACGGGAGGCGCGTTTCGCCGCCGCCGCACCGAAAAGGGCGAATTGCCGGCGAGCTCGTTATTGACGCCAACGAGGGCCGGGGAGAAGGCGGGTCGATGGCGGGCGGCTGTAAACACACCGGGCGAGCGGCGGCGGTCGTTTGTACGGTCGTGTCGGACGACGCGGTGGGGATTGGGGGCGGGGGCGGGGGGGGGGGGGGTAACGTACTTGACGCAACTGGGCCCGACATCCCCAATCAACATGGCGTCCATTAGGAAAAGCCTGACCACCCCCACCCGGCTTAGGTCCACTTAATTCCTGCTATTTTCTCATTTATTCCTCTTCAATTATCGTACTTACTATTCTTATTATAATAATACCTTATTATCCCCCACCCCATGCGTCATCATCATCATAATCACTTTAGTCACCTTTTCCCAAACTATATTTTTGTGGTAAAATAAAAGTTTCCTACCCTAAAACATTCAAACTGGAACAAATAATTAATTTTATTTATAAATATTTTAACACTATTTATAAATATTTTAATACATACTTATTCCTCTTGTAATAGTAATAAATTGCCATTTTTTTTTACCAGCTTGTTATTCTTTCATCACTATTTTATTCATTTTTTCCCCCATATTGTATTTCAGATTTTGTGATAAAATCAAAACATTAAAATTAAAATAAAATCTTTAAAGCACATATTACAAGGAAAACAATAATGTACCAGGTGCACAGTACAGTGCATTATTGTTTGTTAAAAAGGTGTTTAATAGTGCGATAGATGTTAATAAAAATGTGGGCGTGATTAATAAGTATATGGAGCGGTTCCTTTAGTTTGCAAAAGTTTTTTCAAAATATGTATTTGTAACTTTGCGGGAGTGCTCCGTAACCTAACTCCTGCAATAAACAAGGGATTAAAATGACAAATATTTGAAATATATTGCATTACGATATTACAATACACTATTCATGTAAGTGAAGCTATAATAATAATTGGGCTTGTTAGCGCGACATCTTCGCCGACTGCAGAGGTCGAGGTCGCACCTGCGGCGGGCGGCGGTGGGGCTAAAAAGTGGTCCTACGCGTCGACCCCTATTTGGCGCTGCCGCAGCAGCTTGTTGCTGCCAGGAAAGGATGGGGGGGGGCCTGTGGGGGGGGGGGGGGTGAGTATTGATAGCTCGGCGTCGCTCTCGGTGCTGCTGTCAGCTCACCCGCCAGGCTGCCGCTCACCACAGGAAGCAGCCGGCGGGTTGAACATGCCAGCGCCTCGTCACGCGCCAAAAGGGAAACCGTCGCACGGGCCGGGCGGGGGGGGTTGGTGGATTGGGGGGGGGGGGGGGCGTCGTCACCGTTGACGCCTTCAGCTAAAACATTTTGAAGAAAGCCGTTAACAGAGGGAAAAGGAGGCGGCCCGCCATCTGCTCGCCGCTTAAGACGCCCGAGCGGATGTCGCCTGCCAATTAGTATGCGGCGGGAGAGGCCATCTTTGTTGACGCGAGCGCCGATTAATGTTCCGGAAGGTCCTACGTCACGCACGCACAAACTTCCGAGGGACGACGACAGCATACGCGAAAACTGAAAAAAAATAAAAAATAACTGTAATAACTGGATTATATGTCATTAATATTGCAAAAAGGAACAAAAATACCAACAAATTTGTGAGTACAGAGACACTGTATGACTCATAACGACAACTGTGATAAGTGGAACAACCAACCAAACTAACCGTACATCCATCCATCCATCCATCCATTTTCTTTGCCGCTTATCCTCACGAGGCTCGCGAGGAGTGCCGGAGAAGGCGGTTCGAGAAGTCATTTGTTCGGAATACGAATCAAGATTTCCTATTGCAATTAATGGAAAAAAGAAATAATGCGTTCCATCGTATAGTTTAAATACTTCCATCCAGCCATCTGTTTTCTTTGCCGCTTATCCTAACGAGGGTCGCAGGGGAGCGCTGGATCCTATCCCAGCGGTCAACGGGCGGGGTACACCCTGAACTGGTCGCCAGCCAATCGCAGGGCACATCGAGACAAACAACCAATCACACTCGCAATCACACCTAGGGGCAGTTTAGTGTCCAATTAATCCATCCATTTTCTCTGCCACTTATCCTCACGAGGGTCGCAGGGAGTGCTGGAGCCTATCCCGGCTGTCAACGGGCAGGAGGCGGGAGGGGTACACCCTGAACTGGTTGCCAGCCAATCGCCGGGCAACTTAAGACAAACATCCGCACTCACAATCGGCAATTTTGAGTGTTCAATTAACGTTACATGTTTTTCGGATGTGGGAGGATTGAACCCGGGTCCTCAGAACTGTGAGGCCAACACTATACCATCTGAGGCACCAAGCTGCCATTAACCAAACAATGAGAGGAAACTCAACAACGACGATAAAGTTATTGGCAACAGCAATAACCGTCTCAACAACACCGCCAACAATAACGACAAAAACAGGGAATGACGTCAACAACGACAACATAAACGATAAAGATGGCGGCGCAATACGGTAACAACATCGACAACACTGAGAAAAACAACAACGAGAAATGCAAATCGCGTCGACAACACGAGCGACGATCACGGCGATACGCGCAAACAACGGAAATGGCAAAAACGATACGTGCGAGAATGTCGCTTGGAGGTGGCGATGATTAAAGCCACGTCAATAACAAAGCGGGGCGCCGGTGCGACGGGCCTTTCAAGTTGTGTCGGGAGACGAGCCCAGGCCTGATGTCACCGCCGGCGAGCCCCCCCGTTGCCCCCTCGGGGACGCGTCAAAACGCCAGCCGTGAGGAGCTTTGATAAAAGCGGCTGGGCGGGCGGGAAAAACAAGCCGCAAACAATAGCCGGCTTGTAATTAGTCGGCTGCGGAAACAACCGCCGATCGGGTCGAATTCCCGACCGGGCGAGCGCCGCGCGACGCCCCCAGTCATTAGCCGCCGTGACGAACTGTTCAGCAAAAACACAAAGCCTCTAAAAACTCATAAAAACTGCCAAATTATTTCAAAAGTCGACTGGTTGATGGACGTTTGGCTGCGTTTACTGCATGATTTGCTGCCGTGATTGACGTTCAACGCCGCTTTCTTCCTGCTTTTCCCGTGGGAGGGGAGGGGGGGGGGGTCAGTCAGGCTCAACGGAGCCATTAGCATGTGATTAGCATGTGACGCTAAACGCGCGGCGGGAATACGGAGGGGGGGGGGGCGTGGCTGCGTTACGCCGATGACACAAGCGCGGCATCCCGACACGTTTGATAACGCCAGATAACGAAGGGGGGAAAAAAATGTCAATCAATGTGCGGCGTTTGAGTTGAAATTAAAACCGATGACGCAGACGACAGCTGAAAAAAATATTTGAAATATGAATGTAACCTATAAAATATTTTTTAAAACTAAGAGTAAAATAGAACATGCTTAATTTATTCATTTCAGATGTCATTAGGCGTAACCAACTATTTCATGAAATGGCAAAAACGTGAAATACATATTTATAAAAATATATTTGATCACTTTACAATGTCATTTAACCCATTATTAATTATTTAAAAGAGAAACAAAACACATTTTAGGGAGAAAAATGGCAATAGATATGCAACAAATATTAAAAGCCTCTTGATAATGTAAAATTTAATAGTTCATGATCAATTTTGTTCAAATGAACCAATATTTTGATTCATAAAACAATTTTGCTTTTCACGTATTGAATTGGTTATTTAAATATTTGTCATTTATTTGATTTAAAAACCTGCAAAATCATTGACTTGAACCATCATTTAAATTGTAGTTTTTTTTCATACATTTTGGACACTAGCACAAGCTAGCAGTTGAGAAAATGGATGGATGGATGATCGAATCATAAATTTAACATCAATTCAACAATTCTTGATGATGTAAACGCTCGGTAGGCCGGATTGAGAAAGTGGACGGGCAGCGCGGAGCCCACGGGCCGTACTTTTCCCCACGTTCTGTATTAAAACCGGATGGTTAGCCAAGGACCTGCAAACCACATTTCGCCCGACGTAGTAAATAAAGATCCGGAAAGTCGACGACGGCCCTGCAGTGAAGCGAGACGAGCAAGACCGAGCGGCAGACAGAACCGAGATTTGCCTGCCGTGATTTCAGGACAAGAACTTGCCGGATGCTGCCGTCTGTCACAGGAGGAATTTAAAAAAAAAAAAAAACGGAAAGAAAAGAACAAAAAGAGACAACAAACGTGGGAAGAATATTACAAGGGGAAAACGCTGGTACTGAATACTGAAACGGAACTCTGTTCTCCGATAACAGTCCGGCAATTTCCACGCTAAGATTCCATCAGCTTCCCTCCTCGCGTTAACAAAAAAAAGACCGTTGTGATTTCCCAGCACGGAAATGCGCAAACCGGAGTCGCCATCGCGTGAATTATTTACCGCACGGACGCCATTATCGGAGGGCCGAGCCCGGCCGGCCTGCGTAGTCTGGACACGTCGGGGCCGACTCGCAAGGTCGTTTCGGTAGCGAGGGAGAGAGAGAAAGAGGACGGGATGACGAGCGCGGGCGGACGGCCCGGCTTTGAAAATTTTACGCCGTCAAACGTTCGGAAATGTTCCAGTCGAACTTCTCAGGACGGGGTCGAAGCGAGCCGAGCGCCGGAACGAGACGGCAGCCCGCCGAGCCACTTGGGAAGATTGAGAAAGCCACCCGAGACGTTTCTTTAAAAATTACAATATTCTGTCCTGCGACAATATCAACGTTGAACATACCAAAACAAAGCATCGACGCGCTTCTTTCACAACCCCCCCCCCCCCCAAAAAAAAAAGTTGGTTTCTACCTTTTACTGCTCTTTAGTAATCAGTACCAGAACATGGTTGGTCGGTTTCACCACAAACACCAGTGTCTAACCAAAAGCAGAGAAAAACTGATTTTCATCCATCCGTCCATTTTCTACCGGTTTTCCGGGTCAGGTCGCAGGGGGAAGTAGCTTCAGCAGGGATACCCAGACTTCCCTTTCCCCAGCCACTTCTTCCAGCGGGATCCCGAGGCGTTCCCAGGCCAGCCGAGAGACGCCGTCTCTCCGGCGTGTCCTGGGTCGTCCTCGGGGTCTCTTTCCGGTGGGACGTGCCCGGAACACCTCACACCGGGGAGGCGTCCGGATCTGATCCCCCAGCCGCCTCATCTGGCTCCTGTCAATGCGGATGAGCAGCGGCTCCACACTGAGCCGCTCCCGGATGACCGAGGTGATTTTTGCGAAGAGAAAAATCTTGGCGCCAATATTTTTATTGGTTTTTTTGTGACATCTCAAACTATAAAACAACAAGATGACCTAATATTTATCTTCTACTCAAAAGTTGTGCTGATCTCGAATCCAGAGCGGCGGAACGCTGCCGTCTGCTGATATCACAGTTAGGTCAAATTTCACATCTCGAATTGCAAGCCTAACGAGTGGGCGGGCATAGAAAACACAAAACAAAAACCCGTAATTGACGGACATATTTGTCAATGGCGGGAAACGGCTGGATTCCGAGTTGCCCGATTGTAAACGTCCGAGGCAAAGAAGGATCTCATTCCAAGTGATCCAATTAAAAGACGGGCGGCAAAGTGGCTGCGGCGTTAGCACCTCTGCCGTTCAGTTCTGAGCTCGCTAGCCTCGTGACCAGAATGAGAATAAGCGCTGTAGAAAATGGACGGCTGCCGTGACGATCCTGCCTTGAATAGAGCCACGTGCGAGACAACCTCGGTGTTATTTCCCCAGCATATTCTCCTTCTTTTATGGCGAGGATTCGATTGTAACGAAAATCTGTCACCCAAGCCGCGTGGTTGATGCTTCCGATGCTGAAGCCGGTTAAACGTTCCTGGGACGCGGCTGGGCCTCAAGTGTTTTTTTTTTTTTTTTTTTATCAACTCGGGTTTTAAAAAGGCCTCATCGACAGAGGGCGACTTCACATACAAACGGCAATTATTGCCGTGTTCGTGATGCCAATTGAAAGTTATTAAATACAATTTTTTGGGAGGTGGGGTGGGGCCTCCCGGAAACCACCACTGGATGGACGGAACAGGCCACAGTAATCCGCAATTATTGGATGGAAGCAAAACTGTTTCATGTTCAATCCAAAAACGCCTCCTCAATTCCAAATTTTAAATCGAAAGTCTCCTAATCCAGGTACCGGGGGGGGTGGGGGGGGGGCCAGAAGAAGAAGAAGAAGAAGAAGAAGCTGAGCTGTTACCACGTTGCTCAGATGAAAACTACAAAGTGAATCCGCAAAAGTTAAATCACGGTAACTGGACTTGTATTTATTGAAGAAGTTTCACCTTCAAGCCAAAAACCGTATTCTGTTCTTGATGTTTGGATTAAAAGGTAAAACACAACCAGTTTAAAAAATGACTTTAGACCTCGTGTACAAACGGGCTGGTTTGTTTTAAAAATGGGGAAAAAAATAGCCGAGCCCAGATGGAGCCGCTCACGCTCACAAGAAGTAGGATGTTCTCCTTAGCGGACGCTTTGATTGTTCACCAAATAACGAGGTGCGCGCTCATTCCGACGTTAGCTTCCGCGGGCTCCGTCCCGGCTCGCTCGCGCACCCGGCTTGGCGTCTCAAAGCGAGGAAAATCGTGTTCCTGGCTCAGTTCCCCCCGCGGGGTCTTGGCGAGGACCGCGGGGCTGCCTAATTGACTACATTGTATTCTCCGCAGCGCAGTCGTCGCCGCCTCGGGAGGGAAGAGGCGCGAAAGAAACCCTTCCTTCGCCCTCTAGCGCCGAGAGACTCGTCAGACGCCAAGTGCTGCACCGGCATGTGAGTCGGTGAAAGCAAGAAGAGGATGGGAGGCGGGAGAGGAAGAACAATCCTCAGGTGACGCCACCTCGCAGGAACCTGCTTAATTCCTGCTTCTCGCTGAAGTGGAGAACCGTGGTGGGATTATTCCCTCTTTTTATTTTGAAAGCCACCTAAAAACTGAGGTTAGGGTTAGTCTGCTCATTACCATCTGGAGAACATCTCTACGATCTGAAATCCGTCCAGCTAAGCGTTTTCTATCTTCCCTATCCTCATCAGAGTCGCAGCTGAGCTGGAGTCTCTCCCAGCTGACTTTAAGTGAAAGGTGGGGTACACTCTGGACTGGTCACCAGCCAAACGCCGGCACATATACAAAGACGAGAAAATCTGAATCAACAATCTGGAATGCGGAACTGGTCCAGAATGCCGCCATTCGGGTTTTTATTCGTACTGGGAAACTGAAATACTCGACACCATTGCATTGGCATCCTGCTGGCCAAAGAATAGTTTTTACACAAAGCACTGAACAATCTTGGACCTAGATACAGTCAAGACCTTTAAGTTCCATGTGCGACTTCCAGATCCTCAAGGCTCATTTGAGCGTTTCCAGTACCAAAACCAACCAAAGTGAAGCAACAGTGCGTTGCAAAGCTTCCCATCAAGGAACCCATGAGCAACGCATACCAGTCCACCAAAAAAGAAGCCTTGTGTTGTGATCTGATCCGAGTCTTTTATGCGGGACATGTCCCGCCGATAAAAGTCTTTCCATGGCAGCATCCCTAGAAATTGAAACTGAAGACATTTTTTTTCCCCCGTTTATTGTTTTCAAGAAGCAAGAAATGAAAAGTGCGCCCGCTGTGGCTTTCTCCTCAACTCGATTAGCATCCACCCATCCGATTTGCGTGGCGCTTCTTAACCTGTTCCGGGCCGAAATTGAGATTGGAACTTGTGTAGAAACGCAGACGCGGGTACGCCGTGAACTGAGCACCACTGGCAGACCAAAAAAAAAAAAAAAAAAAAAAGCAGAGGTGGGGAAGTCCAGTCACGACTCAAGACGCCGTTTTAAGAACACGCTTGGCTAAAATTTAACAGAGACTCGACGAGATACTCAGTGGAAAGTGGCAAACGTGCGACCGAGCGAGAGGGTACAACTCGACTTCCGACTTGCTTGACTTGATCCACTTCAGCGGGGACTCGAGTTTTCGCTCCGGTAACTTGGGGCTTGACTGAATCTCGAAAATCAAGACTTGAAACTAACTTGCGACTTGCACACATGCGACTTACTCCCACGTCTGGCATCACGAGACCGAGGACCACTCAGAACTAAAGGCACTTTGCCTGCACTGACTCAGGCAAGCGGACCAGTACACAAACTCAGTTCTTACAACGACAAATGGACACCTCTCAGCGGTTCTTCTTCGATGAACTCCCCCGCATATAATTGTGTCACAACAGGCCAGGCGGCGGACTTGCCAAGTAATTAACGGGAAGAAGACCCAGAGAAGGTCCACTACTCTGCAGTCATAGTTTTCGAACAGGACTGGCAGAGACGATACACGCCTGCGAGTGCTGCCGCTCCATGTGCGGGCACCTTTTCGACTGTGAGAGCCAAATATTTTAAAACGGAATTTCAAAAGAGCCGTGCAATATTTTAAGATCCAAACACACCTAACTACGGCAACCCCGCCAGGACAAACCTTCTCTGCACGACCGAAATCACATGTACAGTATGTCGTTATGAGGGCTCCGCGGGCCACATGCAACCACCAAAAGAGCCAGGTATGGCTCGTGAGCCGTAGGTTCCCAACCCCTGGTCTATGGTGTCTATCATTATGCGTTAGCATTAAAATACGTCATCATACGGTTCGGTTGAACGTTTTTGTCTTTAATTTGATTTCAACTGGGAGGAACAAATCAACGGCTTGAAGCGGGCACGCTTTGCGTCTGTCTTATTTCGAGAAGTGCGCAACTGAGCGTGGGAACAGGCGCGCAGAAATCATTTCAAACCTATCCTAATAACTCGAAATGTGTCAATCATGTGTCGGGTCGACAGCTTTTTTCCGAACGACGGATTGACGTCACAGGTTTTCACCTTTCTCGGGTGAGCCCGGAACGTTGTCGTCCGTGATGAACGAGGGGGAGGGGAGTCAACGTACTTTGGAAAAAAAAAACAAAAAAATACAAATAATCCATCATCACGCTCTCCTCCTCCTCCAAGCGGCTTCATTTCCTGTTCCTGCGCCGTCCCGTCACTCCTCAAGCTACACTTTAGGACGCTTCCTTCCCTCCCGCCGTCGTCGCTGGCCTACATCAGATAGCGGTGCGCGTGCACGCCCGCGTTTTGCGAGTGTGCACGTGCCGGCTCATTCATCTCGCGCACTGGCATCCATTCACAAAGGCTGATCGTGCACAACGATAAGGAGGAGAAAGACGGAGCGGATGGAGGGATGATGGAAGGGTGCAGAGAAAGGAGGGATGAGCGGAGGAGGTGGGGAGGGAGGAAGAAAAGGAAGAAGGGATTACGGGGATGGAAGGATGAGGAATCGATGAGTCGAAGGAAGGAGGAGCGAGGAAGCGATCGGAGCAGGAGGAGGAGAGGAAGATGAAGGGAGAGGTGCAGCCAGAAGATTGCAGCTGGGGAGGAGGAAAAGAGGATTGGAAGGAGACTGTGGGAGCGAGGGATTACAAAGGACGGCAGGTGAGGGGAGGGGGGGGGACGAGAAGAAGGGCAAATAAGTTCAGCGTCAGGGTGGACAACAATTGAAGGGTTGAAGAGTGAAGCGAAGGACGGGAAGAGGGGGAGAAGGAGGGATGAAGCGTGACAGTAATTAGAAGAGGGAGGACAGTAATGAGCCACAGCAAGAAGGGGGGATGCGGAAGGAAGACGAAAAGACTCGGATTTAGGAAAGTAGAACAAAAATCAATCAGAAATGTCGAACACACACACACACACACAAAATTAATAAATCAAGCGTTTGTGTATCTTCCCTAAACAAAATGGCCGTCGCGGTCATCACGGAGGCCTCCAGTCAGCAACGTGCGGCGCTTTAACGCAAGCGCGTTCGCACGGAAACAAAGATTCTAACGCTCCGCTGACAACGTACACGCGCGTGTCCATTCGAGCACGAGCGATTCTTACATTTTATTCCCTCACGTGTTTGTTTTTGTGCATATATTTGCATTCAGAGCGACGTTGAAATTTAATTGGCCGCCGTCTCAAATTCATTTTTTTTTTCTTAACACCGTTTCCCCACTTGGGCATTTCGATCGGATTCAAGTCCGGACTTTGGCAAGCCGGTCCGAGACCTTTCCTGTTGTCTTTTGGAATGTCGTCGTGCTGCAGGACCCAAGCGTGCTCCAGCTTGTGGTCGCAAAACCAGCGTCCGAATATTCCGCGTCAAAGACTTCCGGTAAAGAGCAGAAACCGTTGCTCGGATAATCACAAAGCGAGTCGTCCAGGTCCTTAAGGAGAAAAGCAGCCCCAGACCAGCGTGTTTGTTCTTTTTCTGAAATGCTGTTTTACCTTTACACCAGATGTAACGAGACACAAATTCCAAAAAATTTGACTTTCATCTCGTCAGTCCATAGAATATACTCGCAAAAGTTTTTTGGGGGGGTGGGGTGGGGGGGGGGGCAAATATAAGCAAAGCCTTTCTTCTTTTAGGTCAGCAGTGGTTTTTTCCCCTTTCAAACTCCGCCACGGACGCTATGTTTGCACAGTCGGTATTGTTGGAATAATCAAGACACACGGGGTATGTGGACATAATAATCCGCCACAAACCGGCGTGAAATCTGTTTTGCGGCCGTGCCGGTCACGAGGCCGGACTGCCGGAGACTTGTCTCTGAAACCTCGGAGTTGGCGCAGAGAAATCGATTATACATGCAACGAATGGAATCATGAATATAGTAAAGTAAATAACGCTGGCGAGGAGTTGCCACCAGGCTACAACTCTATTTTTTTTTTTAAATATTTATTTTTGCTTTGCTCCAATAATAAAGATGATGAAAAACAAACTCTTAACTCAATAAATTACTTCCCCTTATCAGAAATTCCACTCCATATACAATCGTATTACACTATTTATGACCCGGTCCTGCGCCTCTGGTTAGATGCAATCGGCAATTTGTCGCCTCGAACATGCGTCGTGTCGGGCCAATAAGTTGCGATCCGAAAATAAATAAAATCAAAAGAGAGCGAGAGGATGGCAAAGATTCCCGGGAAGGCGTCCAAACTGCGTGATTCAGCCCATCAATGGAGACGAGGCCCGGCCCACACAGTCCGACCGTCTGCGCGCGCGCGTGTGTGTGTGAATGAAATAAAGTATCAAGCCGGATTAGCATCAAAATATGATAAATGCGCGACTTTGGCGACGAGAGGACGCGGATGGGGCGGGTTTATCCGCGGCGCCGGCGGATCGTGGGAAGTGATGACACACGACGACTTGCGTCCAGGTTGAGACGGCGCCGAGGCAAACGCAGCCAAAATGCAAACCTCTGTGGGATTTTCAACCTGCGTACTACTTCCTGTACCGCTTCCCGCGTTACACCTGCGGCGCGTCCGAGCGGGAGGTCAACGCGCGCCAAAGTCGGAGGCCGTGCGGGTCGGCCGCTAAAGCCGGCCGTCTCGACCAATCGCACCTCAGTCGCCCCGAGACACCGCGACGCGTCCTCGTTAGGGTGGAGCTTGAGCCCGATTCCAGCTGATTGGTTGTTGGTTAATATCATAAAATATACTACATACATTAACAAACAAGCGTTCACATCCACGCACAATTCCTTCACCTTCAACGTCGCTAACAAGCTAACGGGCTAACTCGGGATTCTAACCCGCAAACCTGAGAAAATGTGAGGGGGGCGCGCTCACCGCCACGTCGCCGCGCCGCCCCAAAGTCGAGCAACTACGACAAAATGGAGCCCGTCGAGACGCCGGCGGGGATGAAAATGTCAACGGCGACGCGTCGAAACGGGACGGCGGGCGTGTGCGCAAACTGTTGAATGTGCCTCACGGTAATCTGCAACATGATGATGATGATGATGATGATGGTGGTGGCTGTTATGTGTGTGTGCGTCAGTCCGTGCTGCTATAATGTGATATGTGCCCTAAAGCTTTTGGGGGGGGGGGGGGGGGGGGGGCTCAAGACCCCACTGCAGGACACTGGAAGGAGGGACCATTGCCGCACATAAACGTGTGAGTATGCGTGGCTATGGCGTTTGTGTGTTTTTGAAGGTGCTTGTGCGCTTGTGTGTGTTATGCATGTGAATGCGTATACGAGCGCGCGTGTGTGTGTGTGTGTGAACGTGCAACTGTGTGCCTTTATGGATTTGTGTGCATTTTTCTTGCAACGTGTAACCGTGTGTACGCTGTAGTCGTGCGCATCTGCGTCCGTGCGAGTTTGTGTTTGTGTGCGCATGCGTGCTTAAATGTATGTGTAAATGTATGTGTGTGTGTATACACAAAGATTTGTACTGCATGTCAGTGTGTGTGTGTCCATGTAAACGTGTATGAGTGTGTGTGTGTGTGCACAAGTTTGCACGTTTAATATGCGTGTGTGTGTGTGTGTTTTGACAAATGACCCACGTGAGTCACACCTCTGGAACTTGGCAGCGCACACACACACACACACACACACACATCAATGACAGAAGGGTCAAAGACACGTTTATGCGCACAATTGTGTGTGTGTGTGTGTGTGTGTGCGTGAAGGGCAAAGCCGGCGTCAGGTGTCGCGCGCGCGCGTGCACTCACCGCGTGCGTGAGGCTCTTCTTCTTCTTCTCCTCCTCCTGTCGCGGCTCTCTCACTCCATCCGTCCGTCATCCCTCCGCCGGACATCCTCCCCCCGCCGTCACCCCCGCGGCGGGACGGCATCCGGACGCGTCATGCCGCGCACATACGTCCGCGCAAACCCCGAGGAGGCAAAGATGAGGTCCGCTCGGCTCGGCTCGATTCGTCTCGACTCGGCTCGGCTCGGCTCGGCTGCGGCGGCGGCGCCGCGGCTACATGTTGCTGCTGCCGCCTCAGCGTCTGTTTCTCGCCCGCCCGCCTCGACACTTCTCGGCTTAACATTCAGTATGTACCCCCGTTGCCTGGCAACCTCTCTCCACCGCCCTCTCTCTCTCTCTCGCCTCGACCCCCTCCCCTACCCGACCGACTCGCTACACGTGTTGAATGCAAACGAAGTCGCCGCCGCCGCGTTCTTCCTTTCCCGCCTCCTTCGCTCCGCTGCTGACGCTTTGCGGCCCACGTGGCTTCCTGGCGAAAGTGAAGCATTCCAGGACACACTTTGACCCTTAACCCCGGGCTTGAAACCTTGACGTGAAACCCGAACCTTTGCCGGAAACCCGATTTTGAACCGGAAATAAGCCACGTTTGAAACCGTAAACCGGGCCTCAGAACCTTAACCCTTGCCTGAAACTTTTTCCATCCTGCCTACTGGCTAAAGTGAAGAAGCTCGATGCAGACTTACATTTGGAATCTCCATCTTGGTCTTCATCTTCGCCATCATCATCATCATCATCGTGGAGGGGGGTCTTTTTCCCGCCGTTGGTCCTCCAGCCTCCAAAAGGCGCCGTTCCCGCGTCCGCCGAACGTGCCGCGTCCCCCTCCTGACGTCGACAGAAAAATCCAAAAGTCGGCCGGTCAGGTATTGGTTGACACGTCCAAAAATAAATTTAAAAAAAAAAAAAAAAAAAAAAACATCTTAAAATAGACTTGAATGATGGCGCACGTCTTGATGAGAGAGAGAGAGAGAGAGAGAGAGAGAGAGAGAGAGAGAGAAAGAGAGATTGGTCCCCATCCCGGGGATTAGTTGGGGGTTCACTGTATAGTAAAATTAGAATAAATTCAGAAGATTATTGGTGTTGATTAATCATAATTCTGTTGTCTTCTATAGGCAATCGAAACCCTTTGTGAGAGAGAGAGAGAGAGAGAGAGAGAGAGAGAGAGAGAGAGAGAGAGAGAGAGAGAGAGAGAGAGAGAGAGAGAGAGAAAGAGAGAGAGAAATAGGTCCCTATCCCGGGTATTATTTGGGGGTTCACTGTATAGTAAAATTAGAATAAATTCAGAAGATTACTGGTGTTGATTAATCATAATTCTGTTGTCAGGCAATCGAAACCCTTCGTGAGAGAGAGAGAGAGAGAGAGAGAGAGAGAAAGAATAAACAAGGACATGAGCTACTCAATTAAAAAAGAAATCTACACCAGCAAAAAATATCAAAATTCTACTTCCTCTCTATGATTTAGAACTTATTTTGTCTAGAAATCCAAAAACTGGTTTCAAACCATCATTTTCAAAGTTTCAAAACCAATTTCACACCCCTAATCCGTAACTTTGGTTTTCATATCTCACCCTGGTTCAAAACCCCAAAGCGGTCTTGAAAATCTAACCCAGGGGTGGCCTGACTTTTTCTACCCCAAGATCTATTTTTCAAGCAGGCAGCCTCTTGCGAGCTACCGACGGGGGGGTTGATAATCCTCCCAAAATGTTTTAAGGTTAATATTATGTTGCCTCCTATGTTTAAAAAAGAGAATTACCTTTTACTACCCACCATCTTATCCTGCACTTTCTACTTTGGCTTCAGACCAGAACTTTCCCACTCAGCCAAGAGAAAATCTCGTCCAGCTGAACCACTTTTTCTTCGATTATTCACATACTCCGACGGTCATTGCAACTTAAAACGACAGCATTTTTTTAAACGTTCTCCGTTAATATCGAAAGTAAACATAAGCAGCGTGTCTAGCTCGTCTTTGCTCTACGATGTCCAGACTGTGGACGCTGTCATTATAAAACACATCGATGGGCTGTGTAGGTGCTGTAACATTTGTAATTATGAGTGTACCGCTTTAAGGGGGGGAGGGGTGTAAAGTAAACTAGGAAAAGAGGAGCAGCGGTCGTTGTTAGCGAAAGTTCTGTGTGCTGCCTGAAAGAAACCAGTGGCTTCTTCTTTTTTTACAGTACCTATTGTGAATTGTTGGATGTAACAAGTCATCCCTCACTCATTGAATCACATTGCAAAACGCCAAAAATTGAATAGCTGTCCCGCGATCTACCAAGACCGCTTCCATAATCTGAAACCCACGACCTTCATCTGGGACCCGAATTTGGCACGCTGGAACTGGAATTGACATCGCAACCAAGCGCAAGCTAATAGCGGCCCCTCGTCGTCCTGAGCGCGTGAGCCCAGCGCCCATTTTCCCCTCGCTTTTGTCGCGCGAGCGCTCCTAATGGCGGGTAAGTGTGGAAAGCGCTAATGCGAGCGCCATTATTTTCTTTCTTTTCATTTCCGCGGGTTTAATGTTCCTCATCCCGCCGCTTTTGTGACCCGGGGAGGCGCCGCGGCGATAACGAGCAACAAATAATGTGCAGCGCTCGATGGAGAACGGCGGGAATGCGCGGCACTCCCGACATCCATTAGCGGGCTGCCGAGACGAGGCCGGGTGAGGTCGGGTCGCTTCTTGCGCGGTTCTGCCGAGCTCGGCGGGAGGCCCCGGCAGACATCTAAAACTGGCTGCGCTAGCTTGCGCATATTTACACGGAAATGTGGTACATGACCAGTGCGGGGAAGTGACCACGCACAGACTGTACTTATGTATACTCCTTTGCTGTACTTACCTTTACAAAGTACAACACAGCACCGCAGTTCATCATTTATAATTGGAATCGAGTGTTTACGGACATTTTTCAACCGGCGGGCGTGGAGGAGGGTCTCACCCAACTTGCAAATTCAGGTTCGCAAACTCACAGGAACCAGGAAATGGTCCTCAAAAGGTCTTAAGTCGTTTTTACTGTTCTATAGTTTTGGATTGTGTTCTACTGCAGACTACGAAAGAAAATTCTAGAAACAAACTTGGGGTGGGGGTAAAAGGCCAGAAGAGTACTGTCCCTTTTCGGTAGGTTCAGTGCCACTGACCACATTCGGGTCGAGGTGTGTTTTTTATCAGTTATCAGGATTGTGATTCTCAACCACGTTTGCCAGAACTCATCAGGCGCGCCAAGGGAAATGATCCACTTTCACTTAATTGCTCTGGAAATTATTTATTTTTTACCTCTATTATACATTTTTTAAGCGCGACAGCAATCAAATAAAATCAATAAATAAATGGAGGGTTTCAGAACAGGCTCTGTGTCAGATTTGTCCTTGACTGAACAGGTCCAGAATTCACAGAGGTAATTAAATAGAGATGAACTCGTCATTATTTCAGTAAAGGCTGTTCCTAGCTAATCTATTCTGAATTGGTTATGCTAACAACTGTTCCAACGAGTAGCTTCCCTTCCCGCCCCCCACCGTACACACGCACAAAAACTTTTCTTTTTACTACTACTGTATATAAAATTCTTATTTAAATCCACACTTAAACTGCATATGTTAATATTGAGTGTATAGTATAAATTCTGTGTAGAGAAATTGAGAACAAAATTAGCTGGTGCTGAACGCTTTTTGCAATCGCGATTAGCATTAGCGCATGAATGATTACCGTTTTAGGTATTAAAAAAACAGCTGTCTATCATTCAGCTCACTCATACATCGTGTTATATGTGAATTACACATCAAACAGTATTTTTAAAATCACTTACAGATGGTATTCGGATGTTTTCGGCAATATTTTCTCCGGTCCGTACAGCGTGCGTCTGCAACAAATGTCCGGGTGAAACATGACTGGTGATGCAAGCATGGTTCCGGACGGAAAAATTAATGGAAGATAAAGATAAATGATAACTGGTCATTTTTTGGGGCGGGTACCTTAAGAGTATCACTAACAGTTTTCCCTTTCTTGGGAGTCAAAACAATTCCTCAGTATTTTATTTTAATTTACATTCAACAGGGACAATTTCAATCCCATTCATAGCGTTCCAATGACGTCATCACCGTCCTTAGACCACTCGGAAATTAACGTTAGAAAAAACAACTTCCGGCTTCACCTATGACCTGTATTCTTTGACCTTTGACATGCAAGATGGCGTAACTGGAACTGGAGCCCAAACGGGCCTGGGTGGGCATCAACTACAGCATCAGTTCCTAAATCGATGCGTTCACACGATCCCTAAAAAGCGGGAATTTTTTTTTGTATTTTCTGCGCAGTGGGGTTTGGGGGGGGTGCGGGGGGGTTTGTTTGAAGCGAATGAGGCTCCGATTAGCGTAATGGGACCGACTGTAATGGAATGGCCACGCTGCGTCGCCAGGAAAAATGAGAGCAATTCCAGGCGAATAAAGACATCGTTAAAGGGGGGGGGGGGGGGCGGACTTGCACGCTTCGCCACGCCGCCATCTTTTCTTGAATCGGGAAAAGTGATGTCATCAATGTGAGACCTTCAGCATGTTTGCATCGTGATAGAACATCCATCCATTTTCTTGGTCGCTTATCCTCACGAGGGTCGCGGGGAGTGCCGGAGACTATCCCAGCTGTCAATGGGCGGGAGGCGGGGTACACCCTGAACTGGTCGCCTCCCAATCGCAGGGCACATAGAGACAAACACCCGCACACACAATCATACCTAGAGGCAATTCCATCCATCCAACCATTTTCTTCACCGCTTATCCTCACGAGGGTCGCAGGGAGTGCCGGACTATCCCAGCTGTCAATGGGCGGGAGGCGGGGTACAGCCTGAACTGGTCGCCTCCCAATCGCGGGGCACATAGAGACAAACAGCCGCACACACAATCATACCTAGAGGCAATTTCCATCCATCCATCCATCCATTTTATTCACTGCTTATCCTCACGAGGGTCGCAGGGACTGCCGGACTACCCCAGCTGTCAATGGGCAGGAGGCGGGGTACACCCTGAACTGGTCGCCACCCAATCGCAGGGCACACAGAGACAAACAGCCGCACTCACAATCACACCTACAAGCAATTTCCAATCCATCCATCCATTTTCTTCAACGCTTATCCTCACGAGGGTCACGGGGAGTGAGGTGGGGTACACCCTCAACTGGTTGCTGGGCACATTGAGACAATCACACCTAGGTGCAATTTAGAGTGTCCAATTATTGCATGTTTTTGGACTGTAGGAGGAAACTGGAGCGCCCGGAGGAAAACCCACGCAGGCATGGGCAGAACATGCAAACTCCACAGATCAGGCGGGCCTGGGATCGAAGCCGGGACCTCAGAACTGTGAGGCCAACGCTTTCCCAGCTGAGCCACTGTGCCGCCTCAACATGAGTATCATCATTGTCGTCATCCCCAAAAACGCCTTCACTTGTGTAGCGCGTCTCTACCGTCAATGAACACAACAAGAATCAGAATCAGCGTCATATGGCGTCATATTCATAATCATGGTCATTTATAAGTTATGGAAAATACAATATAATGCATTCTTGAGTGTGAACCCCATGAGATCTGGCTTCGAGGGTCAAACCGTCGCTACCCGTCCAAGCAGTACACGGATCGACAACGACGCATCAGAACGCCTTTGCCCCATCCAATATGGCCGTGCAATTCAGCGCTCAATCAGGTGTTTATCTTTGTCTATATATATGGCAAAATAAATTTGAGCGTGCATATCCGAAGTGATCTTTGGTCAAGACTCCTTCGGGAGCTCGGGGCCGAATGACGACAACGTTGCGGGCCTGTGACCTCCTGATTAGCGTAATTAGCATGATTAGCAAGAGCGCCTCGCACGGGGGGGGGGGGGTCACGAAAGGAGCGGTGGGGGGTTTCATCACGGCCGAGTCCTTTTTTTGATGACACCAGTTCAAGGTTGGCTTTTTTGGGGCGGGGGGCAATCACTTCTGTGGTGCCATGCTAATTGGCTTCATTTCCAGATCACAACATATTTTATTTATCTTCTTGCCCGGTTGCTAGATAAATATTGATCATGAACGCAGCGAAATTTCATGTCAGTCTCCGACGCGTCGTCTATTTACCCAAGCGGCCATCAATTCACGGGGTGGGGGCGGTTCGGCTAACGGAACCGCGCCGCCGCCTTCAGTCTTTACGGGGGCGCGTCGGTCATACGCCGAGAGGACGTCGCCCGCATTGACGCCGGCACATTTTCCCTCCGTCGAGCCGCCGCTCGGTTGATTGTCCGGCGCTCCCGGGGCCTCCCCGGCCGGGGTCGTTAGCCGTGATTAGCGTTTTCGTGGAAGACGTTCATTAGCGCTACCTGGAGCACACCTGCTGGCGGGAAATCAGGAGCTCTCTTGAAACAAAGAAAGAATCTCTGCGTCCGTCCTGCGGTGCATTGTGGGAAAACGCCCACGGCTACCATGACAATGCGGTCCCCTTTGCTGGCCGTCGCCTTGGTTACGCAGCCGTTTAGCGCCGTTGCCGTCGCTAGAAAACCTGACTAGAGGTCTGACTCGGTCGTCTTTCGGGTTAGACGAGACTCGACAACCCGAATCCCGCAAAGACAAACAACAAACGCTCTTCATCCCCTCGACTGACTCCCCAAATCCCACATTGAAGTGAGTTGAGGCGCTTCACGGTGCGATTTGCCGCCACCTTGTGGCATCTGCTGGCAATTAAAAATAGTGAGGCGGCATCCATTCGTTTTGATCCAAAACCAGCGAACGCCCGACTGAAATCTGATTATAATTACCGTAATTAATATTTGAGACCCTAAACAGTCACCAAATTCTGATCGCAAATCGCTTTAACGTTATGAGTATTTCATAATAACATTTCAAACTTTTGAATAAATGGCTTGGATTTTTTTTTTTTTTTTATTATTTGATTCCACGCGTGCGTGCCCAACACGCCCGCAGCGCCGCCGCTCATCTTTTAAGCGCTCCGTCGCCGCCTCGCGCTCCAAGTTGACGTGAGGAGGCAAAGTTGAGCTGACAAAAGATGAAATGTAAAATGCTTGCCAGCCCGCCGGCGCCCGCGTATGATTTTTCGATCGCTGGCTGAACCCCCCCCACCGCATGCGCGCGTTTTTAATGGCTCGGAAATGGCGGCGCGTGAAGCCGAGCGCTCGTTTACGCGGCTAAAACCGGCGTGGAACTAGAAAAGAGAAACTGTTCACCCGGGCCCGCGGTGGGGGGGGCGGGGGGGGGGGGCGCACAACGGCCAACTAATGACGGGGTCGCAAGGAGAATTCTGGGTAATGAAGAGCGCTGGGAAGTCATGTGGGAGAGGGCATCCGTGATCTCGTGGGAACTTCACGTCAAAGAACTCTGTTGAAGTGCGTTAATGAGCTTCGTTTCCACCTCGCGGCATCTTTGTATCACGGCACTAAGTCGAATTGAGGTGAGGAGTTTCGTTTAGAGAAAAATCTTGGGGTTAATAAACATTTCTGAAATGAGTAGGGGACGTTTGCTTTGACCAAAATAGTGCTTTGCCGCCATCTTGTGTGAACTTGGTGTACAGCAACTACGTAGAGGTCAGGAGTTTGAGTCGGGAACTATGTTGAGGAGAGATTGGGAGTTTCACTTCGCCAACGGTGATGCTCTGCTGCCATCTTGTGGCATCTATGGGCACAAGTTATATGTCTTTCGCGGAAGACGGGGCGGTGGGGTGGGGGTCAACTGTCAGAGTTCATCCAACGCGGAGGATCCTTCAAACAGGAAGTCCGTCCGTCCTCAGTTCGAAAGACGCCGTCGGGAAAGTCACCCGGCGAGGTGAACACATCAGTCAACGCCGCCGTGTCCGTTTTCTTGACGACGCGCCGCGCACGTCGGATGAGCTCGCGCGGCGGCCCTTTATCGGCGACATTTCAGCTTGTCGCCGTGGCGTTCCCGCAAAGCGGGACGCTGACATTTCACGCGCGGCTCGGCGCCATCAGGGGGCGCTCAAGGTCGAGGAGGACGACGAGTTGAGTAAAAATAGGCACACACATACACACGGCATCAACACAAGCGTGTGCGCGTGAATCTATTAATTCGCTATCATCGATTTATAAAAACGTGGCGCCGATGATAAGATCCGCAGGGTGGCCGGCGAGTGAAGTTTCCACGGCGGGCCACCAGAGGGCGCCGCCAAACTCTCGTGACGCAGCGGGGAACGCACAAGTTGCGCGGTTGGTGGTTGTCACGGCAACAGAGCCGGAAGGGAACACATCAAGTTCACACCAACCCGCAGAGAATGCACGGGAAAGAAAGAAAACTCAAATGGTGGAAAGGAGAACGTTTTATTGGTGTCGGAGCGCCAACGTTGTCGCCACAAGAAAAAAAAAAAAAAAAAAACAGAAAAGAAAGTGTCGCCACATCGCTAGGGGGCGCTTCAAGGGGAGTTGCAGTTCTCAAGAGTCACCAGTAGGGAAACGCGGCCATCCACAAAGTTGTGAGAGGTAAACAAAAAACAAAAAACGAGGAGGCCGTGATTATCGTCGCCGTGGTTACCTGCCAGGAGGCCACCATTTTGCACCAATGCGGAACACGCCCGATATAGAAAAAACGCCCGGTAAAGTCTGAAACCATTGGGACCGAATCTCTAAATCCTTCAACAAAAAAAAAATCCCATTCACGCCGCCATCCAAGCATAAAACCGTCCCGGAACCTTCCCGACTCAAAAGTCCCAAGTTGCTGTTTGTGTAGTCCTTAAAAAAAATAATAATAATAAAAAAAAAGTAGACAACCATGTTGGAAGTGCAGCACCCAGAATGCATTTGGGCTCCGTGGAATTCAAGTGGTTGGAGGGAATAACAGGAAGTGGAAGAAGGAGGGGGAAAAAACAGCGAGCACGATACAAGCTGAGAACATATTTCATCTTTTTTTTTTACCTTTCAGGCTTCATTTGGTTTTTTTGGTCCCCCCCCCCATTAAAAAAAAAAAGTTTGTGGTGAAATAAAAGCGACTGTCGACCGACCAATCAGAACACGGATCCAACGACGACTTCGCGATGCCGACCAGCCACAAACCCTGCGAGCGAATGTTCCACTTTTTTTTTTTTTTTTTGCTTTGATTTTTTTTTTTCTAAATATGTGTATTTAATAGCTCAGACAAAAATACCTGAGAAAAATGACCCCCCCCCCAAAAAAAACAGATTTTTTTTTTTCCTTCTGTAATATATTCATCGATGTATATTACAACTAGAATCACGTAGTTCAAGCATATATCATATACACTTAAGTGAGAGTAGAAGAGTACTAAGTATTAGTAGGGAGCGTCCATCATGGCTGGAAAGGTTTGAAGGTAGGAGGTATAGACGTGTAAATCTAGATACGCTTTCCGTCGATACGCAAAGAGAAGAAAGAGCAACTCAAACACGAACAAAGGGTTAATAGGCAGTTCAAAACGCGTGCGCGTGCGCGTGTCAGGTGAAGGACCGTTTCGGATCAGCACCATCGAAGTCCAAAACGACCACGACCACGACGAGTCTGTGTGAAAATATCTACGGCGTGCGCACGCGCGTACGTGTTTGTGCGCGTTTCTGAGCGCCGCGAGCGCACGATTGTCCGCGGGAACGGCGCAAAGGGCGCCGCCGGCCCGGAGCGTCTGTCGCCGCGGCGACCCGTGAGCCGATCGGACGCGGCGAAAGAAAACCGCTTCCAAAAAAAAAAAAAAAAAAACGTAAAGAAAAACAGAACGAGCGTCTGATCCCCGAAGTCCTTCTCACCTCTCGCAATGGTGACTAAGCCCCGCCTCTTGCACCGTATGAAATCCCTGATTGGACGAGATACATTCTGCTCCGCCTCCACCGGCTAGATTCTTTTGACGTCGGCCGACCGGTTTGTCGCCGCCTGGACGTAGAAAAATCGAGAAAAGTCCTGCTGGCCTGCTCGTAGAAAAATAGACATCCGTTCTCCCGGCACCGCCGCCCCCGCCGCGCTTCCTGTTTTTCCGCTTGAAAAATAGATTTTGACGTGTAGAAAAGGACGCGGCCGAGCATTAAAGTGACGACTCGGGGACGCGGTTGAGGGGGGCGCGTAGCGTAAGACTGTCACGTAGAAAAGGACACCAAGCTAGCGGGCGCAGTGCGTCAGATCTGGGCGGAAAATCCGGATCGGGGACTGTTAAAGCGGCTAAAAATATGACGGGCGTAGCCGCGTCCCGCGTAGCATCGCCGCGGAGCTTTTCAGGATCGTATGTGCGCGCGCGAAGCAATCTCACAAGCTAGCTAGCCACCGTTTTACCGCGTAACTTTGCCGCATAGCAACTGACACGAAAGTGCTGCTGTCGTTAAATTGAATGGTTGGCGCTTGAAAAATAGACTTTGCCGTGAAGAAGAAGAAGAAGGAAAAAAAAGCACGACGTGGTCGGACGCGGGGACGTGTGGGATTTACGGGATGGACAGTTAGAGCGAGCTGTGGTGACATGTTGGGTGGGGGGGGGACCCGCGTAGCGGCGCCTGCGCAGCGGTTTCCTCCTGCGGTCGCACGTTGGATTTCCACTAAAGTGCTGCCGTTGTCAAGGGTTGACTGCTTGCCGTCCGTCCTCCTCTTCCGCCGCCGTCTCCTCGTCCTCCTCACAGGTCGCCGTGCCGGCTCTCGTACTTGTTGATGATGTTCCGGCAGCGTCCGAGCTCCTTGCGCATGTCGGCGACCTCCAGGCGCAGCGCCGCGTTCTCGCGCTCCAGGAAGGCGGCGCGCACCGAGATCTGGTTCTCCTTCAGGCGGCGGGCGTCGCGCGAGCGCTTGGCCGCCTCGTTGTTCTTGACGCGCCGGCTCCAGTACTTCTCGTCCTGGGGGGTGGGGGGGGTTGTGCGGTATGTGGGGGGGTGTGTGGTGGGAAGGAATGTGGGAGGGAGACACACAGGGGTGAAGGGGGGGGAGGACGGCATGAGGGTCAGTTACGTGATGACGGGGGGGGTGGGAGAGCGGGGAGGAGGCAAGAAACTCAGAAGATGCTAATGCTAATGTTTTTCCCAGCTATCAATCTGTACTTCATCCGTCCGACTGTCGCCGACTAAATTCCCGACCGCTATTCGCACGGACAGTAACGAAAATGAAAAATCCAAAGTGATTACTAAGTATCTCGCCTCCTGGTTGCAGTTTTTGAGGTCACAGATTCTTGTTACGACACCGAATAGCGACGCAAACCAAGCAAAGAAATGTTGCCAAAACGCTTCTTTTGACATCATAACGGCATACTTTAGCCAAGAGTCCTTGCGACATCGTGGCCGCGATCAGTTTTTCCCTGCCTCGGTGACGAAACATGCATAAATCCATGCTCGATGGCGACATCTGCCTCGATGAAGCCGGCTAGTTAGCCAAGCGGCTCCTTAGCATTAGCGCGCTCAGTCTCCGATCATCTACCGTGATGTGTTGGATGAATCTTCCATAAATGAAGTTAATACAAGTGCTGTGGTTGCTGACTGCCACGAAGATCGATGAAGCTCCTCATCCCTCTCTATCAGTCTTCCACTGATCTATCTACTTTCGAGTATCTACGTCCCGGTCAGGTCGCATCGCGTGGCTTTTGCGTGGCAAAGGATTGTGGGAGTTGTAGTACCTTCTGCTCGTTGGGCACGAGCATCTTGCGGGCCTTCTTGATCATGGGCTGCGGCTTGAGCTCCTCGTCGCTGAAGCGGTGCCGCCGCGGGTCGAACGCCTCCTGGCCGGGGACGCTGGACAGAGCCACGTCCGCCGGGTCGGGGTCAAAGTTCACCTGGACGTCGCCGTTGCCGCTGGCCGCCGTCGCCGCGGAGGCCCCGGCCGGGGCGGGGGGGCCGCTGGAGGAGGGCGACGCGTCCTGGCCCACCACCTGACCGCCTGGGAGGGCACAACGAGAGGGTGTAAGTCACCCGAGTTTACACTTCCTACCACTGGAGGTCGCCAAAGTCACACTACATCATTTTCACTTTTGCGCGTCCTTTATTTTTTCATCGCTTGACACTTTTCACTTTCTGACACCAGGCGTCGCTGTAATTTCATTATTCAAGTCTATTTAGTTGATAATTTCCATTTATTCAATTTTTTTATTTAATTATTTAACTCCTTATGAAATTGTCAGCAGATTCACACTTCTAATCTTTGTTTTAAAATGTATTTATTTCGAATGCTATGCCGAATTAGTTTACATATTGATGAATGATTTTATTCTTTGATTTCTGTATACAGCACTAGAAGATGGATAGAGTGATATATTTTCTACCACTAGGTGTCGCCAGAGTCACACTATCTCTTCCTGTTTCGAGTTATTCTTTTGTTTTATTATTCAAATATCTTGTTCATGAACTGGATTTATTCTATATGATCAATGCCTTTACTTATAATCTATTTTTTACTGTCGGACTTCAATTTGATTATGATTATTATTTTTTTTTTTTTTTACCGCTTGTGGCGAGGAGGCGTTTGTATTCATATTTGAAAATTTGAAAAGAATGCGCACATTTTCGACGCCAGCAGCACGCGGCGATCCGGGTCGAGTGCTCGGAACCGAGACCGGCGTTCGACAAACGACAACACCGGCGCCCCCACTCTGGTCGGAGGGCGGGGGGGGGGGTGGGGGGTGGTGGTAAATCGATGTTCCCGTGGCAACCGCGAGCCCGCTGTTGATGCGACCGTTTCGAAGGCCTCCACCTGCGAGCGAGCGAGCGAGCGCACGTTTGCCGGCATCCCGCACGTGCCCGCCGCCATCTTCATCCGCCTCCGCGCACTTGCCGCTCCATCTGTTTGTCTGCGCATCACCATCATCATCATCATCATCCTCGCATCTAGTCCCAGATCATCCTCACTAAGTCGAATCTGACTGTTATTTCCATTTTTTTCCCCCCAAAATACATTTTTTTGCATACCGGTGATTTATTCCCCACTTCTTCAAGAATGCGTCCAATAAGTCACCTGAACCGGGCCCTGAACCGGAATACCGGGGCTCCACTGCGCCCGCCTTTCACCCGAAGTCAGCCGGGACGTGCAATCGGTATAAAAGATGTCGCCGTGACTGTCAAATGTCGCTCACAACTAGCGGAGGCGACGGTACGCGAAAATCGGACAGCGCAAGTCGGCGTTTTCTTTTTCGGCACGAGAGGAAGCACGCGCAGAAGCGCTCCATCGGCTGAGAAAGCGGGCTTGCGCAAGTCTCCACACCCCCCTACCCCGTAAATGGGTTGGGACTACGTTGAGAAATAAAAAGTGGTTTGAAAAATAATAAAATAAAATTGTGGAAAAGCCTACTAGAACAACTCGAGTTTTGGAAGGGGTTGATCTCCGGCACTTTAAATTGCGGCAGGTGAGCGGTGATCTCCATTTGACACGAGTTTGAATGTGATTGGTTCATTCCGAATAAAGCCACGTGCTAAGTTCTAAGAGGGTGTGTACACTTGCGCAACCACATTATCTAAGAAAAAAACGACATTTTTTTTTACTTCCAGTCCAAAAGATTTTTTTTTTTTGCAATGGAGTTGTCCATGTTACAAGTCACATTAAAGTTGTTAATGATTTATCATCATCATCATCATCCATCCATTTTCTTTGCTGCTTATCCTCACAAGTGGCAAATTAGAGTGCCCAATTAATGATGCATGTTTTTGGGATGTGGGAGGAAAACGGGAGTGCCCACCCGGAGAAAACCCACAGCCGCCGTGCAGCCGTTGCACGTTCAATAAATAAAGTGATTTATTGTAAATCATCAAATAAATATTAGTGAAATAAACAATTCTTACAGATACATTTTGACATAACTGGTTAGCTCATTGCGATTCAAGTAAGTAGAAATCATACAGCGAAAAAGGACGATTAATAATTTTGGCATTAAAATATGATTTGCAATGTTAAAATGTAAAAAATGTATCACATTAAATACTTGAGTATTTATGTTTTTGTCACATTAAATACTTGAGTAATTGGTTAATTGTGGGGAAAAAAAATAAAATATAATGTAATGTTACGCATACTGTTTCTAATGAAATAATTATTAATTCTAATTATGGTCATTATAAATAATCCAATCAATGATAAATATGAATTATTTCCTCATTCTAAATCCATGTTATTTTTTTTTAAATTACAGTCATGAAAATAATCCAATCAATGATAAATATGAATTATTTCCTCATTCTAATTCCATGTTATTTTTTTTTAAATTACAGTCATGACAATAATCCAATCAATGATAAATGTGAATTATTTCCTCACTCTAATTCCATATAATTTTTTAAAAATTACGGTCATTATAAATAATCCAATCAATGATAAATATGAATTATTTCCTCATTCTAATTCCATGTTATTTTTTTTAAATTACAGTCATGAAAATAATCCACTCAATGATAAATATGAATTATTTCCTCATTCTAATTCCATACTATTTTTTAAAAAAATATTTTACATTGGGTATCCATTTATGTCCAACACGTAATTGTTCAGCTCCTTCAGGAATTATTATTATTATTCATTTGGCTTTCTTTTACATTTCCCCCCTCCCCCACCTCCGTCATTTCATTTCTGCTTTTTTTTTTTGTTGTTTTTGTCCCCCATTTATTTCTTTCTTTTGCAATGAATTGGTCAGCATTTCGACCCCCCCCCCCCCCCCCCCGCCATCCGTTGCGATGAGGTTCCGATTCTGAAATGGAATGCATTTGGAGCCCACGCAGGTCATGTGACCAGCGTTCCCGTGCAAAGAGAAGCTGGCTTGCCTCCCTCCCTCCCTCCTTTCCGCCCCCCCCCCCACCCCCCACCCCCACGGGCTCCCTGCAGCGGCACGTGACGTGGCGCCGGCACATGGCCCGAGCGTGTGAGCACACATTTCAAAACATGCAAAGCCAACTCGTCCCCCCCCCCCCCCCCTCGCCGCGCGACGTTAACTCTTGCCTCGCTCGCCGTTACTCGATGCCGAGTCATCATTCCCCCCCCCCCCCCCCCCCGTTGGACACGAACCACTTCGAGGCCGGAAGACCATCGGGCTTGCCCTCCTTAAGTTGAGAAGAGGCAAAAACAAACAAAAAAAAAAGAGCCTTGTTGTCGTTACGCTTGTCAACAAAAGTCCGCTAGCTTCATGCTAACATATAATGAAAAAATGCCATAGACGGGCAAGTGGAAATTAACAAGCGGTGTCGTTTTTTTCTTGCGGGGCCCGCATTGTTTTTCCTCAGAGGGCCGTGACGACTGTGAAACCATACAAATGTTTCATTATGTCATCATATTTACATCAATTTACGATCTGCTTTTGGAGTCACAAGTCAAGGCTGATGTGCTTCTCAAATGTTCGCGTTCGGTAACACAACAAATGCTTGAAATAGCTCAACTTTATCATTTACGATGCGCGACAATTTGAAATTTTTGTACACATTTTTTCACGGGAATAAATGAAAACCTACACTCTAGATTCGGCTTCGCGGGCCACATAAAATCATGCGGCGGGCCGGAATCTGGCCCCGGGGCCTCGAGTTTGACACCCGCGTACTAAACCTTCAACCGAGGGAGTCGAACCCGCAACCCAAAGGATCGCCATCACACATGGATTTTATAATCCTCATCGGAGGATTATCTATCCATTGATTTGTCGACGGTGGTGGATCAGCTGGCTGATCGGTTGGCCTCGCAGTTCTGAGGACCCAGGTTTGATCCCGGCCCCGCCTGTGCGGACTTTGCGTGTCCTCCCTGTGCCTGCGCGGCTTTCCTCCGGGTGGGCACTCCGGTTTCCTCCCACATCCCAAAAAAGACGCGGCATTAATTGGATAGGATAAATTGACCCTAGGTGTGATTGGTTGTTTGTCCCAATGTGCCCTGCGATTGGCTGGTGACCAATTCAGGGTGTGCCCCGCCTCCTCCACATTGACAGCTGGGATACTCCCTTGTGAGGATAAACGGCAAAGAAAATGGGTGGATGGATGATGATGATGATAAATCATTAACAACTTTAACGTGACCTATCACAACCCCATTGCAAAAAGATTTTTTTTTAGATTGGAAGTAAAAAACTGTTTTTTTTTTTAGATACTGTGGTTGTGGTTTAGATTGGAAGTAAAAAAAAAACTGTTTTGAAAATAATGTGGCTGCACAAGTGTACACACCCTCGTAGAACCGAGGACGTGGCTTTGTTCAGAAGTCGGATTCAAACTATTATTAAATGGAGGTCACCGCTCACCCGCCGCAATTCAAAGTGCCGCCGATTAACCTGATCTCCACCACTCCCTTGTGAGGATAAGCAGGTCAGAAAATTGATGGATGATGACACCCACAAAAAAATTTCATGTTGTTTGATCAAAATGGCTTCGGCGGTGGGGTGGGGTGGGGGGGCATTTCGGAAAAAGTCATGCAGCAATTACAGAAATTACAAGAGGACTCCAACGCTCCCTGCGACCCTTGTGAGGATAAGCGACAAAGAAAATGGGTGGATGGATGATGATGATGATAAATGATCAACAACTTTAACGGGACCTATAACTTGGACAACTCCATTCCAAAAAGCCTTTTTTTTTTTTTTTTTTAGATTGGAAGTAAAAAACGTTTTGTTTTGAGATAATGTGGTTGCACAAGTGTACACACCCCGTTAGAACCAAGGACGTGGCTTTGTCGCATTCAAACTATTGTTAAAAGGGAGCTCACCCGCCGCAATTCAAAGTGCCGCCGGTTAACCTGATCTCCAGCTCTCCCTCGTGAGGATAAGCGGCAAAGAAAATGGATGGATGATCTATCCACGCATCTCTATCTAATTCTCTCTCTCTCGCCATAGTAACACTCCAGCAAGCGAGCGCCGCTTCCACCGCGGGGACTTCTGGCTCGACGCTTCACGTCGGGTTCCGTCACGTGTTCGCGGTGCACACACACACACACACGCACGCACACAAATGCACACGCACACATTTGTCCTCAGATGAGAGCGCATTAAGGCAAACGTAGCAGCATGCAAACAAAGAGGACACTCATATGCGCGTTGCAAAGTTGCCAGCGCGGTGCACGAATCCACATTCACACGCGCACAACGCTCGTGCACACACACATTCTCGCGTATTCCCTCGGTCGGACCGCAGCACCGTTTCGATCGCGGCGCTCCGTGCGACGCGCACTCGACAAATCTCACCCTCGGGACGCGTACAAAGTACACCGAAAAATGTACAAGTTGTACGCAATTTGGGACACGTTTGAATCCATAGCGAAAAATTGGCGGGATGCAAACTTGCGCACGAATTGCGGCCTTTGCGGACGATGTCGTACGTCACGGGCGCTTTCGACGCGGGTGTCGGGTGTCGAACTCCGGGCATTCGTTGCGGCGTGACGCCGTCCACTTACGCACGGGCTACGTTACGTTTCCAATTGTCACCCCGGAAACCGGGACAATTCCGATAGCGGTAATCGAGATCGGCACCCGGAACCGTGGTGCCGCAAGACCCGCGACCCCTCACCCCTGCCCCCCATGAACGCTGGCTTCATTCAGGGGGGGGGTCACTCACCGTGTAGACACTCAGGTCCTCCCATCATGCCTTGCTGCGGAGGCGGCGGCGGGTGCTGGACGGTCTCCAGTCCCAGCAGGGAGGACGAGGAGGACGAGGAGGACACCGAGGAAGAGGACGAGCACGGCGAAGGGGAGCCGGGCGGGCACTGCGAGCTCTGATTGGGCACCGCCGACTGGGAGCTCTGATTGGACACAAATCAAAAACAGGTTTGCTGTTATCGTCCGTCCTCTTGTTTGGACTCAAATTCTTTGCGGGGGTTTTAGCAAGTCCCACCGCAATCTGGCGGCAATGGACTCGGATCCCTGTCCTATCCTGTCCAGTCTCATCTCATCCGGTCCCGATCCGACTTTTTGCGTCCAGTCCAGTTGTATTCCATTCATCCTACCTCCTCCTCTCATATCCTGTCCTGTCATTCCCTGTCCAGTCTTTTCCTGTCCTGTGCCTACAAGTTCTACCCTTTCTCCTCCTGTGCTGTCCTATCCCATCACGCCCGTTCATCCCTGCCATTTGACATTCCGTCCTGCCTCGTCCCAACCTTTCTTGTGCCGCCATCTTGTCCTGTCCTGCCCCATTCTTTCCTGTCCAATCCTGTCCTTTCCCATTCCTCGTTTCCTGTCCCATGCTGTCTCCCCTCGCCCTGTTCCACATTGTCTTGCCCCAACTTGTCCCAATCCTGTCCTGTCCTGTCCTGTCCCATCCCATTCCATTATCCGCCGTCTTGTCCCGTCCCATCCCCTCCCTATCCTGAACCGTTTTTCCGCTTCCTGTTTCCTACCTGCGAGGGGATCTGCGCGCTAGCCGAGCTGGGCCCGTTTCCGTGCATGCCCATTCCGTTTTCGGTCAGGAACTCCTCCAGGTCCATGTACTGGAGCTGGAACAGGCCGCCGTCGCAGGGCAGCGTCCGCTCCCACAGCAGCGGGCCCAGGAAGGCCGACTGGGAATTGGGCCGCAGGGCGCCGGAGCCCAGGCCGCCGCCCAGGCCCCCGGGCCCGCCGGCGCCGCCGCCCAACCCCAGCGAGTCTTCATCCGAGTCCAAAGGTTTATCTTTATCTGGTCAGGAGGAAAGGTTGTCACTGGTTAGCGCGGTCCGTTTTATTTTTGTCTACAAGAACCTTGACGTTGACCTGCAACTGTCTTGTATATAGCCGAGAAACTGAAAATCATATTTCGGTGTCGCCTCAGTGCATTACGGGACACTCACCGCAAGACAAAATCGGAACACAGACGCGAGATCTAGAACGCAGAGTTAACCTCAGCGCCGGTCGTCCGTTGACCTTTGAACCGCGTGGTAATAAGGAAGCGTTCGTCCAGCTGCGCCGCGAGAGAACGCGGGGAGGGGAATTGGAATCGAAAAGGGATTAAACGTGGCAAACGTACGAGGGAGATTACGGCTCTGGCGCCGCGGGCCTCCGTAATCTCCCGCTTCTTCATCGCCGTCGAACGCGGCAGCCGGCGACAGGGCACGTGCGGACAAACGGCGGATTGCCCGAATATCAATAATCCAAAACAAATCCGACGGCGTCAATCAAAATCAAAAGTGAAGGGCGACGACGGAGAAAGTCACCGTGAACAAACAAACGGAAAAATGAATAACACGTCGCCGCCGGCGTTGCATTCGAGGACGCCGGGGCGAATCCGGATTCATATTCGCGTTTACTTTATTGCTCGTGAGGCGTTGGGATGAATGCGTTTGACTTTGTGCGGCGAGCAGGAAGTGTGCAAACGCGAGCTTGTTCATGCAAATTAGAGCTCGGACACGTGTCAAGCCGAGCGTGACGAAGGAGAGCCCGGTGGGGGGGGGGGGGGTGTTTACACTTGTGTGCGTGTATCGTTGTGTTCGTGTACACTGTTTGCGTGTGTATGCACATTTGTGTTTGTGTGCCTGTGGACATTTGTGTCTTTGTGTGCGTGTGATTTCAACTTTGTCTACATTTGTGTTTGTGGGTGCATTTCAATTTGTGTGTATTTTTGTGTTTGTGTACATTTGTACAGTACAGTACAGTCGTGCACGTGTACATTTTTGTGTTTGTATTTTCGTGTTTGTGTTCAGTTGTATTTGTCTACATTTGTATTTGTGTGCACATTTGTGTATTATTGATGTTTCGTGTACATTTGTTTTTGTGTTATGTTTGTGTGTACGTTTGAATGTGTGCCAATGTTTGTGTTCATTTTTGTTTGTGCACAGTCGTGTCCACGTGTACATTTGTGTGTATTTTGGTGTTTGTGTGCAGTTGTATTTGTCTACCTTTGTATTTGTGTTCACATTTATGTATTATTGATGTTTCGTGTACATTTGTTTTTGTGTCATTTGTGCGCGTGTACGTTTGAATGTGTGCCAATGTCTGTGTTCATTTTTGTTTGTGCACACTCGTGTCCACGTGGACATTTGTGTGTTTGTATTTTCTTGTTTGTGTACAGTTGTATTTGTCTACATTTGTGTATTTTGTTATTATTTATTTGCGTGTGTACCAACGTTTGTGTGCATTGCTTGCGTGCATGTTTGTGTGCCTGCGGACATTCCTGTCTTTGTGTGTGCATGATTTCGTCTTTGCGTACATTGGAATTTCTGTGTATATTTGTGTTTGTGTACATTTGTGTACGCAAACACAGTACAGTCGGACACATGTACATTTCTGTGTTTGTATTTTCGTGTTTGTGTACAGTTGTATTTGTATTTGTGTTATGTGTGCGTGTACAATTGTTTGTGTGCACGTTTTGAACGTGTACCAATGTTTGCGTGCATGTTTGCACGTGTATGTAAATTTGTGTTTGTGTGCGCATTTGAAAATGTGTGTAGATATATTCGTGTCTGTGTGTACATTTGCGTTTGTGTACAGTCGGGTCCACGAGTACATTTGTGTGTTTGTATTTTCGCGTTTCTGTACAGTTGTATTTGTTTACATTTGTGTGAGTGTATTTATGTTTCGTGTACATTTATTTTTGTGTCGCGCATGTGTATAATTGTTTGTGTGTACGTTAGAATGTTAGTGTACATTTTTTGGGTGTGCACATTTGCATTTGTGTGTAGATTTATGTTTGCGTGTCCAATTGTGCACCTCTTTTACATTTTGTGACGTAGTGTGTATGTTTGTACATGTGCATGTGTGAGACAATTATAGTTCATATATCCACATACAGACACACACACACACACACACAAACCATCAACTTCCCAACTATGTGACACTTACGGGCCTGACGTCTTTTTTTTTTTTTTGGATACTGTCCCTTTAAGAGTAACGCCGGCACACGTGCACGAGCACGCATCCCCGTGCACACGCGCGCAGCCACTCTCACCTTTCATCTCGCAGCAGTCTTTGGCGCCTCGCTGGTCGGCCTTGATTGGCAGCTGAAGGAGGGACTTGAGGTTGGTCATCGACGTCAGGTGCCCGCCCGGGGGGCCATTCGAGGCCGGGTTGGGGGCCCCGAACTGGGGGCTGGCCCCTGCCGCGGGGAGATCCGGCGGCAGGAGCTGAGCCAGAGGCCTGGACATAACTTCCGAGAGAGAGAGAGAGAGAGAGAGAGAGAGAGGAGAGAGAGAGAGAGTGTGGGGGGGGGGGGGGTGAGATTGGGACGGCAGGGGGCGACCTGTCTAAAAATCAAAATAATCCACTTAACGCGCTGTAAAAATGATGCGCGCGCACGTCGGAAGAAGAAGGAGGGGAAGAAGATGCGTTCTTCTTATCTCCACCGCATGAGTCCCATGGCGGCCGAGACCCCCCCGCCCGCCCCCCGGGTGCTCCCCGACCCTCCGTCCCTGCTCTGGATCCCGGGGGCAGCGGCGGCCACGAAAGCGCCCCTCCGCCCGGCGGGCATCGACGCCACCTCGCGCGCGCGAGAACCGCGGTGGTCAAAATTGGCACCAAAAAAAAAATAAAAATAAAAAAAAGTCCCGGCGTTAACCACCCTCCCTCCACCCCACCCCACCCCCCCCCCCCAAAAAAAAAAAAAAAAAAAAAAACAGAAAGCGTCAAAATGAAAAAATGGTGCGACCATAAAAAACGACACAAAAATTGCAATGAAAAAACGAAACCCGAGAGTGAGCGAGGAGGATGGAGGCTGCTCACGGCTCGAATGTTCGCTCCCTCTCTCGGTCAGCTGGAACCAACACGGGCCGCTCCTGTGACGTCACAACTCACGGGGAAGGACCGCTTTGAATACGACGGCCCCGCCCCCCCCCCGTGTGCGAGAAAAGATGAGAAATAATATGGAAGTAAATGTTAATCGTGACATTTAAAACAAACAAAAAAAGACAATTATTGACATTTAATTTGGATGAACCCTACTTCCTTTTCACTTTCAAAAATCGATTGATCTATTTGCAAAAGGCACCGTCATCGTGTTTACATTATGTCATCTGTAAATTATTGCATAGTAAAAAATACAAATGCAAATATTGCGACAACAATAACAATGCGTCAGTGTTTTGTTTTTAATATCATTTTGTCCCCACATGACGGGAAGGAGCGACGCAAGATTTCCGGAAGTACTCGAGTAGCAAGCCGCGCCCCCACGTGGAAGCCCTACCGTTGATTGGTTGCAGTGCGCTGTGTCCCCTCCCCCTTTTTAAAATGAATATTCAGATGACATGAGTGTTTCAATCCAAATTCACATTTTCACACACACAAACACGCAATTAACATACACTCATAATCATGTGCAAGAAACACACACTTTACACAAACGTGCAGTACACACATTCCCACGGGTGACACAAACACACATGACCACGCGCACGCACTCAAACACGTAAACACACGTGCGCACGTCACTCACACACACACAACGTGAGAAGGCAGACGGAGAACACGCACACACGCGCGCTTGTTACGTCACAGTGCGTGAGAACAAACGCCACCGCCATGTTGGGCGCGCTTCCGTCCGCTTGGATGGGATCGACGCGCGTTCACGTGCAGGGGGGGGGGGAAGAAGAAGAAAGCGTCGCGCGCACCCGCGGCTCGTCCCCGCTGTTCTCCCACCGAGTGTCGGCGAAGGGAGCCGAGCACGTGTCGACGGCACGCCTCGCGCTGATTGGCTGAAAGTAGGTCACTCCCGGAGCCTCGACCGCGCTCCCCATTGGAGGAAAATAGGTCATAGGCCCCGCCCACTGTGTTCCCCATGCCTTGGCCACGTGATCGGCAGGGAGCCGCCGGAACGTGGAAAAAAGGAAACAAAACAAAACAAAAGAAGTAGCAAGTATGCGCCGCATTCACTTGAAGGAAAATTCATATTTTCAAATTTTCTAATCTTTACGTTAAATATCAGGATGGAATCTTGCACTTGCGGAAGCAATATTTGCACCACGGTTGAGATTCTGGGTTTGAATCTTAACTCTGACGCTTTCCTCCCGCCCCCAAAATTGTACATAGCCTCTTGATAAATACATTTTTTTTTCAAAAGCTTCTTAACTAACTTACTTTCTACTATCACTTAGAAAACTCTGAAATGGAAAATATACATTTTATATACGTACTATATTCACGTGTGTCTGTTACAACTCTCATGTAACGTGCTCTACTATTGTTTGACATATTTAACCCAAAAATAAAATAAAACAAAATGTGCCAGCTGCTACGCTGCATTCTGGGAACACTCACGGATTCTTAGAAGGACCCAGGTGGGGATGAGGACGCTACACGCTGACGTCATCTGACAGGATTGTGCACGTGGTCGGACCAGGACAAAATAAGTCGGGCGCGCGCATGCGCACTCGGCACTTCAGTTCAATCAGCTGTCACGGCTTCTCCAAAGGGGGGGGGGGGGGAAACTGTTACTAAAATGGCGCTACCTGGTGGACAACGTTTGCCATTGCCGTATTTAGAATTTAAAAAGGAAACATTTTCATCATCCCACAACTATAACAATTTGCTTTTAAAATTTGGGGGGGGGGGGTCAAAATGGCAGCGGTGTTTAAAATGGAGATTTAAATCTTAATCTTCAATTGGCCCATTAACTGAAGCACGTTTTTTATTATACTACTTACTTCACAATAAATTATTGAAATTGATAAAAAAAAGTAAATCAGTCATTTGCATTTGACATACAAGTTAAATGATAAACATCTAATATATGTATAATAAGATTTTTCAAAAATTTAACTTACAGTAAATTGGTCAACCAATTATTTAATCAGATTTTAATGGACATATTTTTGGTTATAATTTGAACAAAAGACACATTTTCAGAGTAAAATATTGTCATCGATATTAATTCAAACGCACCTCTCGACGTAGAACCTAGATGTGATTTTTTTTTTCGATTTACTTTTTTTTTTATTATTTGGGTCTTCAACAAGTCACTTTTTATACAAAGAAAATAACAAGTCATTTAGTATTAATATTACGTTTTTAGTTGTACAGAAAACAAAACAAAAAAGGTCAAACAATGTAACAACGCGAACAGGAGCTAAGTCGAACTAAGTGTGCACGCTTTAGTTACAAAAAGTGTCACACACACAAGGAAATTAATATTCCCCCCCAAACCAACATTTTACAAGCACACCCCGACCCGAACCCCGTAAGCCTGACCTCACAATACGGACACCCATACGAGAAAAAGGGATAAAAACAAAAAACGGCAAGTCGTCAATATATAATAAAATATAAATCGGGAATTATATCGATACACTCCGGGTTATTACTACACAAATTTTGGAAGGCTCTCTTAAAAAAAAATTAAAGAAAAATGTTTCAGTCACATTACCTCTCCCTCCCCCCCCCCCCCCAAAAAAAAAATAAACAATAACAATAATAAGGCATCTGAACTGTGCTGGAAAGTCGGGAGGATCTCATGACAGGAGCAACAGTGTTTGTTTAAAAAAAAATAATAATAAAATAAAGGACAAAAAATAATCTACACAAAACCGACAATAGTGTTGACATGTGACACAAACAAGTGTGTCTGCGCAAACGTGCGCATGTTAGATGAACGTGTGTGTGTGTGCCTTCAGTCCACGTGTGTTCGCGTGCCAGTTGTGAACGCTCACGGCTGCTACTCAAAAAGTGTCGTCATGTGACCGAGGCGGTCATGTGACCTTTTGCGGGTTTTGGAGGCGCGAGGAACTCTAACCATTTTTTTCTTGTCCCTTTTTGTTCAAAAGCTGCCAGCTGCCACTCGCTTCTCTGATTGTTACGGAAAAAAAATGAAAATAAAAAGTGACGAAAAACTAACGGAGTTTTTAGTGAGCGTACTCGGTCAGGACCGAGGACCTGTCGTGCGGGACCAGGGCCGGCAGAGGCAGAGGCGGCTGCGCCGTCGGGCGGTAGCCGTGCGACGGCTTCATCCTCGCGGGCGCCCACTCGCCGTCGCCCCACCGCGGCCCCGAAACGGGGGCCCGGCACGAGAACTTGTGCCTCTCCAGGAGCCGCGGGTTCCAGAAGCGGCGCCGGCATTTGTGGCAGTGGAAGGTGGCGCGCCTGAGGTGCCGCCCGCGGTGTTTGAGGGCCCTGAGGAGGGTGGCGCTGCGCCGGGCGCACACGGGGCAGTGCAGGCGGGCGCGCCGGCCCGAAGTCCCGACCGGGTGCCGGACGGCCCGGTGCAGCAGCAGGAAGCCCCTCCTGGCGTAGGTGGCGCTCGGGCAGACGGGGCACGGGAAGCGCTTGACCGCGACGTCCATGGACACCAGCCCGCTGACTTTGACGGCCCCGCCGGACCAGGACCGGACCGCCGACACCCCTCCGCGGAGCCTGAGCTGCGCCAGGAGCTTCTTCTTGTTCATCTGAGCCAGCAGTCGGCCCCTCCTCTTCCTCAGCAGCATCAACTTCCTGCGCGTTTCCTTGCTGAGCGGGACGCCCACCAGCTTCCCGTCCCGCATGATGCTGTGGATCACCACCCGCCTCTTCTTCTTGCGGCCTCTCCTGGTACCGTCCGACTGCTTTTTGGGCCGGTAGTGGAACGGGTGCGGGGGGTCTTGCTGCGGAGCGGGAGGCTGGCCGGCCGCGTGCTGCGCGTAGCCCGCGCCCGAGTCGTAGAAGGCCGACGAGTAACCGGGCGGCTGCGAGTGGTTGACCCGCTGGCCGTTGCGGTCGATGCCGTGCTGCGAGAGCTTGTGGCGGACGAGGCTGTTGGAGTAGGCGAAGGATTTCCCGCAGACTTCGCAGCGGAAGGACTTCTCCAGGCCCACGCCGCCGCCGTGCACCGTCTGCTGGTGCGCCGTCAGGTGGAAGTAATGGCGGAAGGATTTCCAGCACACCGTGCAAGTGTAGAGCCTCTGGGAGGGGGTCCCGGACATGGGCGACTTCTCCTCTTGAGAGCAAGACGAGAAGAAGTCAGAGTTTCCCTGGTTGGAGGCTTGTCCGGCGGCGGCGGCGGCGGCGGCTCCTTTGATTCTTCTACCCTGGTTGTCAATCTCGCCCCTGCGGTGCAGCTTGCCGTGTCTGACCAGGCTCTGAGCGTAGGCGAACATTTTGCCGCACAGGTTGCACTTGTAGTTCTTCTGGCCCGAGTGCACCGTCAGGTGTTTGGTGAGGTGGAAAGGTTCCCGGAACATTTTGCCGCAGATGTCGCAGGCGTGAGGCTTCTCGCCCGTGTGGACCCGGTTGTGGCGCCGCAGCGTCTCGGCCCGCCGGAAGCGCTTGCCGCAGAGCTGGCACCCGTAGGGCCGCTCCGTGCCGTCGCCGGGCTGGGCGGGGCCGCGCCGTCTCCTGACGACGGCGTTGGGGTCTCGCTTCTCTCGGGGCTTGCGGGGCCTGCGGGGCTTGGCGTGCGGCTGGCTGTGGTGCGACAACGGCACGGTGGACCCGTTGATGCTCGGCGAGGGCGACGGCCCGCTCAGGTTACCGAAGCCCAGACCCCCCAGCAGCCCCCCGATGATGTCCCTCCTTTCTCCGTCCCTGCCTTCTGTGTTGATGTCGCACGAGGCCGCCGCCGCCGCGGCGATGGCCGACATGGCGCTGCTGGTGACCTCGTCTTCGGAATCGTCCAATAAGGAGGAGAGAGGAAGGTGCGGCTGCTGGTGGTGGTGCTGACTCTGCGGGTGGGGGTGAAGGGTCGGCGCTAAGGGGGCCTTCCGAAGGGTTTGGTTGCCCAGGTCCCCCGAGAGGCCGGCGTCCGGCGTGTACAGCGACGACGCCTGCGTGCGCCTGTAGTCGTCGTCGTACGTCGCCTGTCCGGGGTAGCGACTTCTCGAATAGTCGCCCGAGTATTTATCCTCGGGAACGACGGCGTTCTGACTGGAAAGCCGCATTTTGCCGCCGGCGCCCGGGTTGGACGAGCCGGCGCGGTTCTTGGAAGCACGGGGCGGTTTTCCGCAAGCGCCCGAGGCGGCGTGGTTGAGGAGGGAGGTGCTTTCGCGGAAGCAGCGTCCGCACGCCGGGCAGCGGAACGGCTTCTCGTCGTGGATCTTCTCGTGCCGCGTGAGCGACTCGCGGCGGTTGAAGGACTTCTGGCAAATGTTGCAAATGAACGGCCGGTTCTCCGAGTGCGTGACGCTGTGCTGGATCAGGTGCCCCCGCTTCTTGAAGCGTTTCCCGCAGTCGCCGCAGCAGAAGATCCTCTCGGGGCTCGGAGACGTGCAGTCCGACTTCCTGCTTTGGGTGTCGGGCGTCACGCCGTGGCTGCGCAGGTGCCGCCGCAGGCTGGAGAGGTGCGTGAACGTTTTCCCGCACTCTCCGCAGTGGTAGAGGGATTCCGATTCGGGTTGACCCGGCGGGTTTCCGCTGCGGTTCTCTCCGGTTTTGGGCAAGCGCTGGTCACCGTCGACCAGCAAGGAGGCGGAGGCGGAGGACGACGGGGCGGACGAGGAGGAGGAAGCTGAGGAGACGGCGGAAGAGGACGGGTGTTGCGGATGCGACGGGAGGAGAGACGAATGCTGCTGCTCGCTCATGCCGACGCTTCCGGAAGCTTCTCCGACCAGGCCCGGGGTGGACGAACCGTGACGGTGGCCCCCCGCCCCCCCGCCGTGAGCCTGACTCTCCGCCTTCCTCTGCGGCAGGTATCCCGCCATGGCTTTTTTCCGCCTGCTCCCGCCGGCAGAAAGCGACGACGACGAGGCCTCCCCCGACTTGGCGGCGTCGTCCTTGGGGAGGGACAAGTGCAGGGGCAAGGGGAGGGGGAGGCCCGCTTCCTGCTGCATGAGGGAAGCAATTTGATTGGACGACAGGACCGGGATGCTTTGAAAGTCGAACCCCCCCAGGGGGGCCGGCTGGGGGGCCGGGTGCAGCGGGTGAGGGTGGTGGGAGTGGCTGTGGGGGTGAGACAAGGCGTGGGGGGTCAGCTGCTGCTGCTGCTGCGGAGCTTGCGGGGCCGAGTGGGCGTGGGAGGAGTGCAGGGCGGGGGGCGGGGCCAAAGACGAGTTGGACTCGGAGGACCCCTGGCCGAGACCCAGACCCAAGTGGTTGTGAGTGCCCTGCTGGACCAGGAACTGCTCCAGGCTGCTGTTGGCGGGGACTCCCGACAGGAAGTACTGGTTGGCGGCGAGCATGCAGCTGAACTGCTGGTGTAGGCTGCGGGGGTCCGACTGGCCGACCAGGGGCACCGCGGCGCCGCCGGGGGGGTTGCCGGAGGCCGAGACGGAGGTGGAGGTAGACGAAGAGGAGGAAGAGGGTCCCGGGGAGGGCTGCGGCACCGACAGACCGGGATGCAGCGGAGGAGGCGGGGGCGCGGGGAGGACCCCGGCGCCGCTGCTGGCGGGCCCCCCGCCGAAGTCAAAGCGTCCCATTCCCGAGTGCAGCTGCTCCTGCGCCAGCGCCGCCTCGGCCGGGTGGAACGGCCGCAGGAACTGCGGGTACCCCGACGAGGAGCTCCCGCCGCCGCCGCCGCTCACCTTGCCGGACTTCCTGGAGCTGTGAGTCGACGACGACGACGACGACGACGAAGACGACGACGACGACGACTGACTCTGGTGCGAGATGGACGGGGGAGGGGCGCTCATCTTGGCGAACAGGGAGGAGGAGTCGGCAAAGGCGTTACTCCGGGAGGCGGGCAGCGTCCCCAGGCCGAGGCCCGACAGCAGACCCCCGGACGTGTCGGCGGGGGACTGGTGCTGCTGCTGAAGCTGCTGCTGATGCTGGAGCTGCACCTGCTGCTGGTGGCTCAGCTGACGCTCCAGGCCCAGACCCTTGAACTGATGCGCCTGGTGTCCGCTCAGCATCTCCAGGATCTCCATGGGGTACTTGCTGAACTGGAACATCTCCCAAGCGAGCGTTGGCCGAGCGGTCTCGGGAGTCAAAGCGACCCCACCGCGAGAACCTCGGGGGGAGTCCGCGCTTCTCGGGATCTCAACGTCTCATTTGCGCCGCCGGGGACTCCTCGGCCACGCTCCGGTCGTCCGGGAAACCCACGCGAAAAGTCTGTCCCGGTTCCTTCAGGATCCCGGAGGACGGCCAACGTTGGTTTTCAGACTGATTTGGGTTTTTTTGGAGCGGTCTGCAAGCAAAACGGAAGGCTGACATGAAATATGGATTATCGATTGGCTGATATTGTGCCAAGTAACTGTTGAAGTGAGTTGAACAGCTTCACTACCACGTAATTAACGCTGTCCCGCTATCTTATGACATCCCGTAGCAATTAAAAAATTATTTTTCAAGTGCAACTTTTAAAACATTGAATGGGGGGTACGGTTCCTTTCTATTTTTGCTTTGAAATATTATGACACTGTACTTAAAATAATACAGTAGTAACGCAAACAACCGTTCTTTTTGCTTTGTTAGAAGTTTTAAATTGTCACGTAAATAAAGACATTTTTTTTTTTAAATATGCACAATATCAGGCACATTGACTCGTGAACATTTTTTGCTGAAGCCAAGAAATGAAACAGAAACGGTTCATAAAAAGTTGCATAAAACGATAATACAGTTATAAAAGCTATTTAACATATTTAATTACACATTTATTAACATATGTAACTATTGCACTGCTGTTTAATAACTTGTGATTTTGTTTTGAAAGCAGTAGCCTCATTCACGACAAGCTGTCAATCAAAGCTCGCATCAGTTGATCACATTTCTTATTGATTAACTTTTTTTTCATGGATGTTGTCAATAACTTTGCCCATTTGGGGGGGGGGGGTGTCTGTGTGCGTGTTTGGATCTCACCTGCCTTGTGACACTCTTGGGGGGGCTGCGAAGGTTGCTTTTTTTTTTTTTTTTTTGGGGGGGGGGGGGTGATGATGCCCGGACCTTCGAGAGGAGCGACTCTGCTCTCAGTTTGCCGGAGTCTTCTCCATCGAGCATCCAGGAAGCTAAATGTGGGCCAAAAATTGGATAAAATTAGACTCAGAAAGGGGAAATAAATAAACAAAGCGCGAGTAAACGCAGTTAAAAATCGTACAATTCTGACACAAAGCACATAAAAAACAGATGGAATCTGCGATGCTAACGCTAACAACCTAGCCGAGCGGTTAGCTTGGGATTAGCCTGATGCTAACGGACGAGCTAACATTTCGCCGAAGCCAAGGGGGGAAAAAAATTAATATTTTTGAAATATTCTCACCTCAAAGTGCTCGTCGAGGGGGGCAGGGGGGAGGGGGGGTGTTACGAATGCGTTGAGGAGTCCAACATAAGCGGCAAAAAAGGGGAGACGGGTCTCTGCTGGTTGTCCCGCGGGAGGCCTGGTTTCCTTCGCAGCCGCACCGCCCGGACCAGCAGCGAGCGAGGCCTGCCTGGCGTCCACTCGGAGCCCGCTAACAAAAACGCTGCGGGCCGCTCGGCGCCGCCATTGTCTCCAGGTTGCGCGACGCACGCGAGCACGCCGCCTTTCTTCCACCTCTCGCGGCCTGCCCGGGAGGTGGGGAGGGGGGTGAAGCGCGCCCCCTCGGTTCTCCTTCGCTCGTTCGGCGTCCGTCCTCAGTATCAACCCCGCCCCCCCCCCACCGCCACCACCGCGACCTCGGAGCCCAGAAACGGTCGCGTTTTCCAGTGCGCGAGCGCTGGTTCCGGCCCGGTTGAGACCGCCGGCCGCGACCACCGCCCCGCTTTGACGCGCCTCGCCGCTTGACCCCCCCTGCCTGCTCGCCTGCCAAATAGTGCGCCTCCTCTCGCCGCTCCGGTGCGCGTGCACGGCGACGTTGGCCCCGTTGACACCGCGCGCGTGCGTGAGCTGATCTGTGCGTGGATCGAATCATCCATCCGTTTTCTCAGCCGCTTATCCTCACAAGTCAAGAAATCAAACGGTTCGTGCTACGTAATACTTCCTGCCGGTATAGTTAGCGCACGGGTTTGTACGTGTTTTTTTTTTTTTTTTTTAAATAAATTGAATGGAGGAACCATGTTTGCCTCCGATTCGAAAGGTTCTGGGTTCGAATCTGGCCTATGGCCTTCCTTTGTGGAGTTTGGATGCAAAAAAACAAACAAAAAAAAAACCACAAGTTAGCTTCACCAAAGACTCAAAACCGTCCGCAGCTGTGTACAGAAGTTATGGATGGATATGAATTGACGCAAACAAACCCAAGAAGCTTTCAAAGGATTTTATTTGTAACTAGCATTGTCAAACATTATGATTTTTTTTTTTTTTTTTGTACAAACCAAAAATGAGAAGACAAAAAAAAAAAAAAGAAGTGAGGCCTTTTTTTTTTTGTCCTGGAAAGACATTTGAAGGGATGTCCTAAACAAAAAGTCTTGTACAATTTGAGGTATGCAGAGTCGCTTTGCCTTACAAATATTACATGGGCATGGTTTACATATTCTCACACACACATACGCAAATGCACACGCACACACATATTTATGTCAGAGGTACAGCCTGACACCAAAGAGACTTTCAAGTTTTCCATTTGTGGAAAAAAAAAAAAAAACAAGCAAAAAACTTTGTATGAGGCTCAGCATCCACACACACACACAAACGCGCGCACACACAAATTATGACATCATGGCTGTGACATCATCATCATTATCATCTTTTCGTTTAGGAAATAATTGAATAAGTCTGGAAGTAAAAAGCAGTTCAATGCAGTGACTCCCAATCATCCAGTGTGACGAAGTGGTGTGTGTATGTATATGTATCGATATATTTTCTTTGCCGCTTATCCTCACGAGGGTCGCGGGGAGCGCCGGAGCTTATCCCAGCTGTCAACGGGCAGGAGGCGGGGTTACACCCTGAATTGGTCGCCAGCCAATCGCAGGGCACATGGAGACAGACAACAGCTGCACTCACAATCACACCTAGGGGCAATTTAGAGTGTCCAATATATATAGAGAGAATTTAAGAACTACAAATAATATATCACCTATTTGTGCCAGTGACATCGAGTGACATGCAAAAACGATTAAATATTCTTTTGATGTATCGAATTGTTTTCGGAGTTGTCGACCTGTTTTGGATTTTTCGGTTTTATTCGGAAGAGGCTCCGCCTCAGCTTCTGTGTGGGATTCAAGTTTGGAGCTGACTGTAATGGCAAGCCTCCTCCAGTAGATGGCGGTGTTGCATCGCTTTGAATTTGACAGCGGTGTAACTTTTGAGTAGAAGACCCGACTCGTCGATTATTGGCGACGCGTTGGGTGCCCGACGGGTCGATGCGCCTCGTCTATGAAATGCCATGTAAAAAAAAAAATAAAGAAAAATGAAAAATGTCAACGTTCAACTTGAGCCATGCGATGAGTCGGTCGGCGCTGCTTTCTTATTTGCATTTTTCCATCAAAAGCCCTTTCGAGGTCTTGTTTTTTTTTTTTTTTTGTGGTAGCATCAAAGCTGGTGCTTGTATTGTGTATTGATTTTTAAAAAATAATAATAATAATCATAATTTTTATTGACATTTGAATTTGGCGACGTACTGCGATTATTATTATTATTTTTTTCTCACGTAAGATTGGGAAGCACTGCTGGAACAGAAAGAAAAACAAAAAAAAAACATGACGAGATGGAAGCGTATGCCCTCGGTTTTCGTCTCTCCGGAATCGCGCCAAAACGTGAAAAATCAAAATTCGAAAAAGACGCAAGACGACGAGCTCGCCTGCGCCCCAGAAAGTCACGCAAACGCCGCACGGACTCGCGCGGAGATCATCAATTGGTTTGTGGTTAAATAGCCCTTTAGTGTCAAGCCCCCCCCCCCCCCCCCCCAGTTTCATTGATTGTGGCGTCCCCCCCCCCCGGGGCGGGTTTCCCCAAAGCGTCGACGCTCCGATACGGACGACGTGGCGGGATTCTCCATTTTTGCAGGAATGCGGGCCTTGAAGATACAGTCGAGAACCGGCCGGGACGTGGGCCAAGTAGCCCCCCCCCCTCAAAAAAAAAAAAAATTGGACCCCAACTGTACACTTTTAATTCACAAGAAGAAGGAATTATGAAAGTGTATGTGCCGTCGAATTTGGATTTTTTTTTTTTTTAAATACATTTTTGAGTGTCATACTCAACCCCCCGCCCTTTATTTGCATTATTTTTTCCTCCTCGCTTCTGGGTTTTTTTTTTTTTTTGGTATTTTTTTTTGGAGGGGGGGGTTTAATATATCTATATATATATATATTAGCCTGACAGAATTTGAAATGTTGAATGTTTTTTTTTTAATTAAATCTTTTAAAATGTTGAAAATAAATGTACACTCGATTTTCTGAAACGTTGAATTAAAATTTGGTTATACATAATATTTTGAGATTCGGAATTATTATTTTTTTTTTTTACCTATAATTTTTTTTTTGGGAGGCTAAAAAAAAAAAAAAAAATCTGTGTTAAAAATTCAACGGCGATGAGGCGGCCATTTTTGGGCGAGGACGTCGCGGCGGTCCCAACGTCGCCGACGTCGGCGCGCCTTCACGGCACCTTTGGAGCAAGCGTCCGAACTTTTGGACATTTATTATTTTTTTATACAAACCTTCAAAGGAATGCAAATGGAGCCTCGTTTAATTCTTTTCCTCCTCCCTCATCCCGTCTTCCTGGATTTCCTCTCGCGGCCGCGTACCGACGTCCATCCTGACTTCTGCGCGTTTCGGCAACGAGCGGGGGCGCCTGTTTGTGTGCGGTGTGTAAATGTATAGCGGTGTTTGTTTGTGTGTTACGTAGCGCGAGTAGCGTTGCCGGAACGTACGAAACGGGCGCTTTCGCTTCCGCCCGGCGCGCAAAAGAAGCCCGAAAGCGCGCCGGCCTCAGACGGTGACCTCGTTCTTACTGGCGGTCCTCAGGGCGTGTCCCCCTCCGCCGCCCGGGATGAAGTGGAGCTGCTCGACGGTGTTCTGCCGCACGCCGGCGAAGGCCGCGCGGCGGGCGTTGGGGTGCCCCCCGTCCCACCCGCTGTGCTCGTGGCCCGGCGTCGGGTGGGAGTTCATCTTGATCATGTGGTGGCGCTCGGTGGAGGGCGTGGCGCAGATGTTCTGCTGCGACTGGGCCTTGTGGTGGTGGCTCAGGCGGCCCATGGCGGGCACCGCGCCGCCCGCGCCTCTCTCCGCCATCAGGCGGTCCTCCAGGCGGTCCGGGGACACCAGGAGCCGCTCGTGGGACCTGCGGGCGGACGGGTTTGACTTGAAAACAAAAACTCACAGCGATCAGCTACTAGTACGGCGCCGCGCCAGCGCTTGCGCGCGTCACCTGCGCAGCGTCTGCGAGGCGGCACTCCTCCCGCTGCCGCCCATCATCACGTTCCGGTAGTAGTGCTGCTGCTGGTTCTTGAAGAGCCGCGACAGGGTGTTGCCCTCGCCCAGCGCCAGCAGCTGATCCTGGGAGCGCACGCGGCGCGGCGGCCGCTCGAAGCCGCCGTAATGCGCGGGCACGGGCAGCGGGTACGGGTTGGGCGCGGAGGGAGGCGCGTACGGGCGGGGCCGGGAGCCGTCGAGCGGCAGGGTGCCCCTGGAGGAGCCCGACGTGTAGTCGCCCGCCCAGGGAAGGTGGTGCTGCGACGAGTAGAAGGACGGCGGCGCGTTGGTCGAGCGCCGCTTGGACGAATAATAGCCGGAATACTCGTCCAGCTCTTTCTCTGCCAGGCGTGAAAAGCAAAACTTCATTTTTTTGCGCGTACTTACTGTACACCCGGGCGGGCGGCGACACGCAAACTCACCCAGCTTCTTGAGGGAGCTGTATCGGCTGATTTCCGGCTGCATGGCGGCTTCGTACGACGGCGGCAGCTGCGCCAGGTCGTGGAAGGAATGCGAGAAGGACGAGCGGCTGCCGCTGCGCCGCATGCCGCCGCCGACCGCCACCCCGCCGCCGCCGCCGCCGCCGAGGCCCTTCCCGCTGCTCGCGATCAGTTTGGGGCCGGACGACAGCTGCGGGGTGCCCAGGTTGTTCATGCGGGCGCCTCGCTCTGAACAAAACGCACACACTTGGTATGGGGTGGATGTTACACAAACTTATTTACAGATATATGCGTAGCCATATACGTCAAAATCATTTTTTGTGGTGGAAAAACAGATGGGTCCATTCCGCCTGACCATTTTTTCCCATTAACAACGTGCTAAAAATCATGCACATCATGACAGCGGACCTTTAAAAATGGACAAAAACACACGCACGAAATCACACACAAACACGTACACAAAACACACACCGAACCACGCGTACACGCATGCCGAAATAACAAACAACACAGAGAAATTAACGAAATACGTACCGTGTATGTATTTATTAAAAAAAACAGTGACTTATGATTTAGTAATTCTGAATTTGTCCTTATTCATTCCTGGGTGATCCCCACCGAGCGAGCGAGCGAAGGGTTTTTCGTCTTTCCGGCCGACGCTCGCTCGTTTCTTACGCGGAGTGCAAAAAGCGGCGCGAGGATCGATACGTGCAAAACAAACCAAACAAACAAAAAAAAAAAAAACAACGAAAACAAAAGAACAACAAAAAATAGTGATCTGAATGAAGCGCGCCGGCGCGGAGGAGGGAGGAGGCCTCGCTCTTTTGCGACGGGGGTACACTCATATTTTCATTACATCACATGCGCGCGCGCGCACGCAGCGACTGACAAAAAAAATGTCGTTGTTGGGATGGGGGTGGGGGTCCGTCCAAATTTTTTAACGTTTCGCCTACTGAGCCCCCTAAAACAGCCAAGGTGGGAGGCGTGACGGCTTGCCGGAACCCGAATGTTGTCTTCCGACACGCGAGCCGGATGAACAAACGCTTGCTTTGCTTTTTGTTGCCGCGGGAACAGCCCGAATATTGCTACGTGTGGCAGGAAGTGGGAAGTGGGGTGGGGGTGGGGGTGGGGGTGGGGCGGGGTCTTGCGGCAGCAGGCCTGTGAGTGATGGGGAGGTCAGAGGGGGGGGGGGGGAGGGTAAAGGATGGCATTAAGCAGAGGGCAAAGTGGACAACCGTAGACACACACAAAGTGGAACACGCGCACACAAGCAGACTAATACACACACACACAAATGTTGCTACACACTAGCACAAACAACAACACCCTCACAAACAAACACACAGTGTGAAAATGCAGTGCTACACACGCACAGGCTGACACACACATTCAGACAACTAAATAGAACACGCGGGCACGCAAAGACTGAATCACGCACACTAACAAATACATCCACCCATTTTCTTCGCCTCTTATCCTCACCAGGGTCGCGGGGAGTGCCGGAGCCTATCCCGGCTGTCAACGGGCAGGAGGCGGGCGGGGGGGGGGGGGGTTACACCCTGAAATGGTCGCCGGCCAATCGCAAGGCACATCGAGACAGACAACTAATCACACCTTGGGGCAATTTAGGGTGTCCAATTAATGGTGCACGTTTTTGGTGTGTGGGGAGGAAACCGGAGTGCCCGCCCGGATTAAACCACCTCAGAGCGTGCAAACTCCACACAGGCGGGGGCCGGGATCGAACCCGGGTCCTCAGAACTGTGAAGCCAACGCTTTACCAGCTGAGACAAAACAACAAACACACTCACGCGCCAAAGGACAAATTCGGACCACACACATGGACACGCAACTGCACCCCCCCCCCCCCATATGTCAAAATTGGAAGCGACCCACCGACCTCCCCGAAAAATGGAGCTAGCGCTCTCTGGTTCTTCGCGACCCAGCTGATTCCCCCAAGAAAAGGTTCTCCCGCTAATCGCCTAAAGACACCACGCGGTGGCCGCAACGCACTGCGTGTGAAGCTCCTCAACTCACTTCAACATAGCGGTTTGGCCCAAGCAATACGCCAAACGAAACAAGGATAGCTCTAGCTGAGCCAAGCTATGGTCAATCTGTGCAGAGTACGTCTACGTTCTAAACATCTACGGCCACACAACCATCCCGGCGAGCAAGCGGCAAACGACCGATTCACGCGATTGGATGACTTTGAGCGGTCGCCGAGGTCTTGAAGCACCACCGTAGAGACAAACGCGGCAAAGTCGGCCACTTACTGCGGTTGTCCTTGCTCTGCAGGATGGGCGTGTACATGTTTTTGGCCGTGCGTCCGTCGGAGGTGGTCAGCATGTTGTTCCGCTCGCCGTGCTGCACGGGACCCGACTGGTGGCGCAGGATGTCCACCAGCGACCTGGCCGCAGGTGCCAATCAGTGCCCCCGCCGGGTGCTAATGGGCGCCCCGAACGCCCGCCCGCTCACCTCGGCACGTTGGCGTCTCGGTTGCGCGGGCGCCGCGCCACCTTGCTGAAGGCGACCCGCACGCCCACGGCCGCCACCAGCGTGAAGGAGATGACGCCGCCAATCACGTAGGCCGTGCTGCGACCGCCACGGGGAGGAAGGAAGCTCAAGTCTCGGTTTGGCGCCGCGCGACGCGAACCGGATCTGTTAGCATGAAGCTAGCGGGGCGGTTGAACGTTCTGCCGTTTCAAAACTTTCACAGCGAACTCCGCCAGCGTTCGTTGTTTTGGCCCCGCCCCCCTTACCTGCTGCTCTGCTGCTGGAGCGTCTCGAAGTCCGGGTCGGGCCTGTTGTCGGCGGGCACGGTGACGGGCACCTGCGGCTCGGCCCAGTCGGGCGACTTGTAGTTGGTGCAGGAGTCCTGGTCCAGGCGGTTGCGCTGGTGCTCGCAGCAGAAGCGGTAGTGGCACGTCCCGCAGCAGTAGATGTAGCTTCCCTGGGAGCAGTTGAAGGTGCTGTCGAAGTGGCCCATCACGTCGAAGTAGCCCCTGAGCGGCGGGGGGAAAAAACAAAAACCACCGTCACGCCCCGTGGGATCGCGCCGCCCACTGGCCCAGTCTCGACGTCACCCGCCGCTTTCGAACCTGTCGCAAATTCGGTTCCGACTCTTTTAAGCGCTCAGCTGTCCGTCTCTCGCTTCGCTCCGCGGGAGCCGTGTGGCGCTGTGTCGCCTCAAGATTACGAGATCGGATGTTTTGCAGACGACGATGAGCGAAAATAATTACGTTAAAGATGCTTTTTTTTGGGGGGGGGGGGTACAGTTCAGGGCGTACCCCTGCCCGTTGACAGCTGGGATACTCCCCCCGAGCCCTTGTGAGGATAAGCACCAAAGAAAATGCAAGGATGATGATAATAAATAAACTGTCGATATATATATATATATATATACTACTATTGACCTATTGGACAACTCCATTCCAAAAGGAAATCTTTTCGATTGGAAGTAATAAACGTTTGGGGTTTTTTTTTTAGATGTGGTTGCACAAGTTTACACACCCTCTTAGAACTGAGAATGTGGCTTTGTTCAGAATGAACCAATCACATTCAAACTCGTGTGAAAATAAATTGCCCCGAGGTGTGATTGGTTGTATGTCTCTATGTGCCCTGCGACTGGCTGGCAACCGGTTCAGGGTGTAACCCCGCCTCCTGCCCGTTGACAGCTGGGATACTCCCCCCCCCCCGAGCCCTTGTGAGGATAAGCGGCAAAGAAAATGGATGGATGGAAAGGTGATGATGATAAATCATTAACAACTCCATTCCAAAAAGAAATCTTTTAGATCGGAAGTAAGAAACGATTTGAGATGTGGTTGCACAAGTCTACACACCCTCTTAGAACCGAGGATGTGGCTTTGTTTAGAATGAACCAATCACATTCAAACTTGTTTTAAAATAAACTGCCCCCCGGCTGTGATTGGTCGTTTGACAGCTGGGATGGGCTCCGGCAATCCCCGTGACCCTCGTGAGGATAAGCGGCAAAGAAAATGGACGGACGGACATACAATTTGTCTCGCTACATCTCAACGGGGTGACAGTACCGATGAGCGGTTGCTAGGCAACAGCGGGACGCCTCTGCAAGCGCGCATCATCCCACACGCGTGCGTTGTACCTGCAGATGTCCACGTCCACCAGCTGCCTCGGGGGCGGGGCCACCTTGGCGGCGCCCAGCGGGGGCTTGAGGGCGTCCGCCGTCACGTTCCTGGGCAACATGGTCTGGGGGAGGGGTTTCGGGGGCAGCTCGGCCACGGGCGGCGGACCGTCGGCGTCCTCCACCTCGGCCTTCTTGGGCGCCCCCTTGGGCCCGGCGGTGACGGGCGGCGCTTTGCGGCCCGCGAGGAGGAAGAGAGCGGTGCGTTTGCCCGCGGCGGGGGAGGCGGCGCTTCCGGGCGACGGCTTCCTGACATCGTTGTCGGCGGTTACCGTGGAAACAACAAGGCAGGAGAAAAGCAGCAGGGAGCAGCAAAATATCCCTGGTGAAATTGTGGCTTTCATCGTCATGGTGACGCTTTGTTTTAAAAAAAAAATGGTTACACACCCCCCCCCCCCAAAAAAAAAAAAAAAATCCTGTGCAGTATGAATTATAAAAAGCTTCCAAAGTATGAAAATTTTGGTCTGGCACCTGAATGTAAACGGGAACACGTCCTTGTGTAAACGCAGCTTGTTGCTAGGCGACGCCCGAAATGTAAACTCTTGGTGGTCCGAGCGGGGAGCGCAAAATGGTCGCCGGGCCGACAGGAGATGGCGTGTAAACATCAACAGTGAAGTGTAAACTTTTCAAAAAAAGGCGACGAGACCTCGGAATCAAACCAGATGACGAGCAGCCGGACGAGCCTGAAGGCAAACGCGTGATTTAAAAAAAAAAAAAATAAAAAAAAAGCCCGGGTGGGAACGGGCGACTTGGGCGACGGCGCGGCGGGGGCCTACGCGCGAAGGACGTCGCCCTCGCGCCGGGAGCGTCTCTGCTCCGAATTGAGCTCCAGACAACAGAAGAGAACCAAGAAGAAGAAGGGCTCGGGCCCGGCTCGGGCGGGGCAGCGCCGTCGCGCCCGCGTAGCGGACATGAACGGGACCGAACTCATCCGTCGGCTCGGGGCAGAAGAAACGAGTCCGGCCTCGGCGGGGGACGGGGAGGGGGGCTGCGCGGCTATGGCTTCGGCAACAACACGGACGCGAGGTCGGCGGTGTGGTTGTAAAGGGATCGGCTGTCCGGCGGCGCGTCCTCTAGCGCCACCTGTGGAAGAAGACGTGGAAGCAGGAGAGTCAGGGGCGACGCGGTCGGGATTCGGGAGCCCGGATCACGCCACGGCGCAGGGGCGAGAGCTCCGGCGGAGGACGTGCGAGAAGGCGACGGCTTTTTTTTTTCTTCCTTTGCTTCTTCTTCTTGACGCGCTTGTCACTTTGGCACCGGCGTTTGGTTTCAGACATCGGGGAAAACCTCCCAAGGTGCTCACGGGTTGTCCCACCGTCTCCTCACGCTGCCGAAAAACACAAGAAAACGCGTTTGGAACGGATCGACGGCATTTCCACGCGGGCAGTGTCGACAGAAACAAATGCGGGTAAAGAGCAACGTTTAGCTTGATTTTCTCCAACTGTAGAATTAAGATAAACAAAATCATTTTCACTTCATTTGATAATTCATGAGATGTTGATTAATCACTGAAGTAAAGCACAGATACTCAAGTACAATCCTCGTGTACGTCAGTATTTGTAATTTGTTACTTGGCCCTACTGGTGCTGCCGCAGTCCACTCTGCAGCCGACTTTCGGTCACGTAACAAACGTTTTTGCGAGCGGGTGCCCGCGCGCCGCCCGCGCCGCGTCGATGGACGAGCGTTTATGGCGCGCTGACCTTTCGCGAACCTCCCGGCGTGCGCCGCGGTGGCTACGCGGCAGGGAAGAACAAGAAGATGGTGGAGGGAATCATTTCGGCCTCCGCGCATTTGGAAAAAAACCCAAAACAAAACAAAAACCGACGTCCGGCGGGAGCTAAGCGTCCTTTTGATGTGTTGCCACGGTAACTATAGCCAGTTGCATGCCCGTGGACAAAATTGATTTGTTGACGTTTGTGTCGATATGAAATATTATCAGCGTACATATACAGCAGCTAAACGTGTATTCACATTCTGAAGCTTTTTGTGAAGTAGGATGAAGTCCGAGTACCGCACAAGCAGAGGCAGGGCCAGATTTGAACCCGGAACCTCTGCACTTGTGAGGCACGCATGCTAACCGCTAGCCGCCCGATCCAAAGACATATTTGGAGTGTATATGAACAAAGTTTTTTTCATTTTTAAGGCCTTAAAGTCATGCTCGGAGAAGTTAAGTGTGGAAAAAAAAGACCTCTGGGTCCAATTGGACTTTTGGAACCGAGAGAATTAAAAAAAAAAAAAAAAAAAGCATTCAGGTCTTTCTTTTTTTGAAGTTTGGCTGCGGCTTTCCCAGCGTTTCCCACAATGCACTTGACCCGCCCACAGCGCGTGGGCGGGCGCTCGTTGACTCGACTCCGACGTGGGCGAACGCGGGCCGAGAGAGAGAGAGAGAGAAAAAAAAATACACACAAAAAAAAAAAAAAAATCAGATGAGCGCACCATCATCGTCCTCGCCAACGCTCGCTCGGCGTGATGACGAGCGAAATGAAAGAAGGAATAAAATAAAAAATAAAAAGTAAGCACTGTCCTCACTCGAGCCCGTGAAAAGCTTCTCGAAATCAGGGGTGTGCAAACTTTTGTGCTCGAGGACCACATCGGACTTTTTGACATCCGCAAATGAAATTGAAGGTGAAATAAGCAAAATCATAAATTGTTTCTATTTTTAACGAAACTGATAAACCAAGAACTAAAATACTTTTGAAACACATTAAACGTATTTTATGTTTACGTTAATTTGACTCGCAGAAATATGAGTAATGTTTGAAATTGCAAGTTATTAACAATTATTAATCAATTCTAAAAAATTATGGACTACCTAATTATTTAATATATGAATAAACAAATCAAATTTTTAATCAACAAACTTTAGTAGAAACAAAACAAGCCAAATTAATCAAAGAAATATTAAAGGATAAATGTCAAATATGTACCATTAATGGATTTAAAAAAATTGTTAAAAAATACACTCATGTTTAATAAATCCTGTACAATTAATTCAGTTATTAGTGTCAATCAATAATTTAACAATGTAAGAAAAACATCTGTTGGTTGCACCCATGCTTTTGTAATATTTACCATAATCCATCCATCCATCCATCCATCCATTTTCTTAGCCACTTATCCTCACAAGGGTCGCGGGGAGTGCTGGAGCCTATCCCAGCTGTCAGCGAGCAGGCGGCGGGGTACACCCTCGACTGGTTGCCAGCCAATCGCAGGGCACATAGGTGTCTACAAACAACCAATCACACGTAGGGGCAATTTATTTGAAATACGCGTTTGAATGTGATTGGTTCATTCTGAACAAAGCAACATCCTCATTTCCAAGAGGGTGTGTACACTTGTGCCAGCAGGGCACCATAATCATTTAACCAGATAAAAGAATAGAAACTGGATTAAGAGTTGCTATTTGACCAAATTTATATATATATATAGATATATATACACAGTATATATTTCTATATATATGAAACTTGCCAATTGAATATCACATTATTGCAGTATATAATCGGTAATGAGCACTTGAATGGCGCAAATATGCAGTTAACATAATCTCACACCGTCTCACATTTATGACATCATCAGATCCGTCCTCGAATGATGACGCCGTGAAAAGAGAGACACCCGTCCGTTAAGCAGAGCCCTCATCCGCATTAGCGTTGCAGGGGGGATGGGGGGAGGTGCCCTTGATTGGTCGCCACCCAACCGCCGGAGACAAAACGAGTGGTCGCCCAACGGGTTGGAGGAGCCACACGATTTGCACGTAAACATGACATCATCATCATCATCGTCATCATCATCATCACGCATGTTGGCCCCCAGTGAGAGCGCGACGAGTTCGAGTTCAAGTGCACGTCGCCGGCGGACACGCGCGCGCACAGCAGCTGTTGCGGCATCGTGCCGGCGTGCGCGCGCGTGCGCGATATTACCGTGTGCACATTTCGCGGATATTGAACGTGCGCACGCGCGTCTGCAGCGTTGTTCCAAGATGGAGGTTTGTTGCATTGTGCCAAAAAGGCGTGCGTGCGCGTGTGTGTGTGTGGCGCCAACACTGCAGCACCATCGCCCCCCCCCCACACACACACACATCAACAACACCCCCACCCCCCACCCCAATTAAAATAATACATTCGCCCTCCTCACCCTCATTTTTTTTTTTTTTTTTGAAATTGTTCTACGCTACGTCTAGACAGCACCGCAGAGTGTGTGTGGGGAGGGGGGGCAAGGAGGGGCAAGGGGGGGGGGGTCACATTGGAGTGACAGTTATTAAAGAGGGACACGTACGTATACGCACCTGTCGTGTTGGAGCGTGGTGCGTGGGAGAAACCACGTCGAGGCCGCCACGTCCATTCCGCGTGCAGATTTAAAAAAAAAAATAATAATAATAATAATAAAGAGGCCGGAGGACGCGTGAGAATCCGGTCGGCTCCTCTTCTGCTCGTTTGTCGTCGTCGCGGCGCTCGCCAGTCCGCTGCCTCGCTGCTTTTTCCCTTCTTTTTTTTTTTTTTTTTGCCCACGTTCGCCTTCTTGAAGTGGCGCCAATCAGCCAATGGGGGCGCGAGCTCCCGTCGCGCTGCGAGCCGATTGGACGGGGGACGCCGACCGCGGCCGCCGCCGGTTTGTTTTTGCTCCCCTGGGGGGGGGGGGGGGGGGGGGGGGGATATGAAATGAAAAATACAAGATGTTAACTTGACAGTTGTCTGGGAGTCACATTATTTCATTTCATTTCAAATTGGAATCCAATACTGTACTGTACTGGGCAAAAATAATAATAATACAATAAAATAAGAAAAATTAATGAAATTATAGCGGCTTTTGGCTATTTCTGCGATTATTCAATAAATCAATCTCAGCCAGATCGATCCGCACGTGCGTCGGGTTCAGCACAAGTCAAGAGGCGGAATCCCGTCTTCATCGCGGCGATGCACGAGTTCATATTTTTTTCCAAAAGCGCTGTCTCCCGTTACCGTGGCGACGGCGGCCTGGCATCCGATGAGTTGATTACCGATGTTTGTGTTTGTCTCTCGTCCCGAGGAAGGTTTGTCCGATAACGCCTCGGCAGAAAAATGAACCATAATAATTAAAAAAAAAAAAAAAAAAAAATCCAAATACTGGAGTCAAAGATGAAAGGACTGTAATGTTACTCAATAATAATAATAAAAACAATAATCCAAATGACTGTAACGCTTCTCAATAAAAAAAAAATGCCATACGTTGTTTGAATGACTCCTCAAAATCAGATAATTTCAAAATGACCATCATTGCGACGTGAAATCTTTTCAAAATCGCAACATTTCAAAATCAAATCGTTTTGAAATCACATCATTTAAAAAACGACATCATTCTAAAATCACACCGCTTAAGTCAAAAATGAAATTAAACTCATATTTTCCAACATCACATCATCTTGAAATGACACAATTTCAAGAGCGACATTTCAAAAGCGGCAAAAAAAAAAAAAAAAAAAAAAAAAAAACATATATACACTACTTCAAAAGCACATGACAATAACAACGTCATTTTACAAGCATTTAACATTTCCAATCCTGCAAAATTTTTGGAATGTCGTTTCAAAACAACAATTTCAAAATTGCATTCCAAAATCCGTGATTTTTAAAACTCATTTTATCGTAACATCAAGTGAACATTTGATTGGATGGATCGCAAACCGCACTCCTGACAGAATTATGATCATCATTTTGGGAGTTGATGTGAATATCAACAAGCAGCGGTTGTCATGGCAACAAAGTTTTTAGCCCGAGGAGACGTCATATGATTTCAACATCGCATTTTAAAATGCCCTCATTTTAAAAACATTTTGAGAAAAAAAAAACATTTAAAGTCACATGATTTTGAGATGATATCACTCTCTGTTGTAATTAAAATGATATTTGGAAAATTATGACATTTCAAAACATCCATTAAAGGCGACATCATTTCAAAACAAAATTTTTAAATGCTCTCATTTTAATGAATTCAATTACATATGCTAATTAGGCAGACTAACTTTTTTTTTTTTTTACACATTGATTTATGAATTATGCTTTTGGGGGGAAAAAAGTAATCAACCAAAGTGAAGAGTAGAAAGTATAAATTTAAGTAGCAGTCAAAGTAAAAAAAAGTGGTCATGCAGTCATTAATAAATTAATAATGGACACACCGGGGGCCATTCTTGGATCAGAGGTTAGGGGGCGCCGACGCCCCTGAAAATGAGCCACAATCCCCCCCGTGGTAAAATTAAAAAAAGTACAGTAGCTAAGTACTGTACTAGCAACCAAATATTTTTGTTACCTCCGCACGGCGAGTACCCGGCAGCATCGATCGACGCCATGGCAACCGGCCGACGGTGCCAAGGAAGGAGGAAGAGGCGGAGGCCGGCCCACGCGCGACCCCGGCGGTCCTGCCGCCGCTGTTGCCGTGGAAACGCCCGCCATCCAACCGGCCCCCCGGGAGGGTCCGGCGTGAAAGGTGGCGCCGGGTAACGTGCGACGCTCGTCTTCACTTGAAAAGAAAACGTGAGCATGATTATAAGGTGCCGATCATACAATGAAATTATACTTTGAAGTTATTATACAAAAATTGCAGTAGCACAATTTAGGGTTTTTTTTTTTTTGGGGTGTTGTTTACATAAATTTTCCACACCTAAAACTAATTCAAGTGTTGGTACATCACCTCTTTGGTGACCGTCAACATGTCAAAAGTGTACTCTTGCTTTAAGAATATTAAAAAAAAAGATATACAATAATAATTTTTATTTTTTTAAAAATGAGCAAACATCTGGCAAGCCGGCCACGTGCGATGCTAACTCAACCGGAAGGGAGGAAGGAAGAAGAAGAAGAAAAGGCGAGCAACATGGCGGCAAACCGCACAACAAGAACATATGGGACCCCCCCCCCCCCCCACAATGAAATCCCCCCCACAGTTCAGTCGGGCTGAGGAAGAAGAATCAACACATCCCCTCGGTAAGTGGGCCAACGGGAGCCTGGAGCTACTCATCGGAGAGGGGGGGGGGAGGGTGGGGGGGGGGTTACGCCTGCAGATGTAGCCAACATGGGATGAAGATCAGGTGTGAGCATGAACAACATCCTCATCCTCATCAAGACGCATGGGCGTCAAATGGGGGAGGGAGAGAGGCCAATTGTTCCAGGGTGCTGCGCATTGTGGTGGTGGTGGTGGTGGTGGGGGGGGGGTCACGCTGAAATATGCCCGCTTATCCTTACTCGCCGATTGGCTCCAATTCTGCCCACCTCTTCACATTTTTTTTTTTCAAAAATTGTAATATTCATTCAGTCCTTCAACACGGGTTCCTCGGTCAAGAATTAGCCGAGAACTCGTAGGACCAACGTTGACTACGCGAGATGAAATGCGGATGACGAAAAAAACCTCGTCCGACGGAATTTGCGGCGCCCGCTCGGAAAAAACGCGGGCGGGACGGATCTCGGTAAAGCGCAACGTTCAGCTTGCACAAAAACTGAACAGCAAGTTAGTTGAAAGTTAATTCTTTTTATTCATATTTTACACTCCTTTATGGCGATTATGTCATTTATTAAGTACCCTTCAGCTGCGTTGCCGTGACAATGAGAGGCTGTTCCGAGCCTTCTTTTTATATTTCATTTTTTTTGCACGGATCACATAAAAAAATAAAATAAAATGAAAAAATCTCAGGAACAAGTTTAAAAGTCGTGCGTCGACTGGTCCTTAAAAAGATAATAGTAAAAATAAAAAAAAAAAAACTTTGTCCATCAGGTAGCTCTCTTGAGGTTTAAAACGGCCACCCCCGAAAAAATAGAGACTCTAAAAAATATACATTAAAAAAAAATCTCAAAATGTTCTAGGTCGGCTCCAAACGGAGGATAAGCTGCGGCGGTTTGAAAAAGTCAAATGAGCAGGAACAAAAATCAAAAATAAAGATATATATAAAAAAATGCTGGCGTTTATTCCCTCATTTGAGCCATCAGACACTTCCTGAGACGAGGAGGAAAACGGCGGACGGGATGGGGCGGGGGGGGGCCCCGGTGGGCACCTGGCACCTTCCCGGGGCCTCCAAACTTTTGTCTTTGTTTGCACCTTCGACGTCGCAGACGCACAAGAGGGGAAAAAATATGCAAAGTCATTTGTGCATTTATTCCATTTTCTTGAAAACCAGCACAAGGACCATGTCCTAATACACTCTAATACACACTTTGCTGCTTATCCACACGAGGATCGCGGGGAGTGCCGGAGCCTATCGCAGTTGACAAGGGGGAGGAGGCAGGGGTACACGCTGAACTGGTCGCCAGTCAATCGCAGGGCACATCGAGACAAACTGCCGCACTCACAGTCACACCTATGGACAATTTAGAGCGCCCAATTAATCTTGCATGTTTTTGGGATGTGGGGGGGGGGGGGGGACCGGATTGCCCACCAGGAGAAAACCCACACATGCACGAGGAGAACATGCAAACTCCACACAGGTGTTTCCGGGATTGAACTCGGGACCTTAGAACTGTGAGGCCAACGCTTTACCAACTGATCCACCGTGCTGCCATTTATGATATATGACCATTTGAAATTTTGATACAAATTATTATAAATAAAAACGGAAGTTGACACTCTAGATTTGGCTTCGCGGGCCACATAGTATCATATAGCGGGCCAGACCTGGCCCCCCGGGCCTTGAGTTTGACACCAATGTGGTAGATACTACTCCTACTACTACTAGTAATGGTGGGATGTCTCACCGGTGTTGTTTTCCCCACAAGCATACAACATTTCTGTACACGAGTAGTACTACGTATTGCTAGTGATTCAAAACCTAAACCAAGTGCGTAAAACTACTAGTGACGTGATGTAAAAAAAAAATATATATATACACATACTAGTTAATACCTCCACTCGTAGTATTTCAAGCACAGTTGTGAACTAGCATGCGTTTTGCCTTCATAAGACAATTCAGATATTTGGAGAATGATTTTGTTTTACTAGTAAATGAAAAAAAAATGACACTAGTTTACCTGGCATTAATTAGACACTCTAAATTGGTGATTGTGAGTGCGAGTGTTTGTCTCGATGCGCCCTGCGATTGGCTGGCGACCGGTTCAGGGTGCACCCCGCCTCCTGCCCGTTGACGGCCGGGATAGGCCCCTGCACTCCCTGCGACCCTCGTGAGGATAAGCGGCAAAAAAAATGGATGGTTAAACTGGATGCTACTAGTACTATTAGTGTCATCAAAAATATCAATTAGTTAACATCTAGTATGTCACTACTTGAAGGGTGCAGTTTTGTATCGGTCGTACTAGTATGCGTAAATTGTGCTACTAGTGCGCAAAAGCACAGGTGAGGAAGGCAGTTATAGGAAAAATGATAGGAATATGAAATTAATTGTCTTCTAGTGAGGACAACGTGTGTACTAGTACATGGACCTTAACTTGGATGTGGAGGATAAGGAATAAATGCTCGTGAAAAAAAGTTTTTAAAAAAATGTAAAAAAAAAAATTTGATTTTTAGCTCGAGGCCCGTTTCAGCCTTCGGTGCAGCCCTACTTGTACAAGAAATTATTTTTTTTTGGGGGGGGGGGGGTGTAGGAGATGAGCCAATCATCTTTGGTGTTCCAAGACAAGAGTAGAAGATTTCACAGAGGGGGGAAAAATAACAACAACAAAAAAATGATAATAATAAATCCATGACGGTAGCAAGAAAAAAAAAAAAAAAAAAGAAGAGGAAGTGAAGCATCCCAGCCCGAAGAAAGCGAGGAGGAGGTCACTGGAGGTCGCGGTCCTCCAGGTGGCGATACTCGAAGGTGAAGCCCTCCTTCTTGCGCTGGCCCCACTTCTCGTAGTCAAAGTAAATGTACGTACCCTGAGGACCGCGACACCAACAGTTAACCGGGCGGCGCCCCCTGCAGACGCGAGAGGGCGCCGCGGCGTCAGCGCCGTCCAACTCCCGGCAAAAATGGATCTGATCTCTCTCGTTTCGGATAAAGTCACCGCCGTTTTCTTTTTTTTTTTTGTGTGTGTGTGTGTGTGTGTGTGTGCGTGTATCAGTAAAACGGAAGCCGCGCGGAACGCGACGGGGGCGGGGGGCGGGTTCGGACCTGCTCGAAGTCGTCCGTGATGGTTTTGGGCTCCTCGTGCCTCTGGAACCACATCATGTATTTGGTGTGGAACCTCCACGACTGCTTCTTCAGCGCTTTGGCCGCCAGGTACTGAGCCTTCGTGCCCTGCGCCGCAAAAACAACAATAATGCCTTACCATCGCCATATTAACCATATTCTCATACAGCACACTAAGATTACTCACCATATTTTTTATTTAAAAAAAAACACCAAATGTCCGGATGATTTATTGTTATTTTTGCTTCAAATTGTGATCAACTATCTCTATCCCAGTATTATACTGCCCCCATGTGGCCATCTATCGATCTATCCATCCATGTGACTGGTTGTGTTCAGGGACAGTCTGAAAACACATTTCTATCTATCTATGTGGGGTTGTCTTCGAGGACAGTCTGAAAACAAAATCTATCTATCTATCTATCTATCTATCCATCCATCCATCCATCCATCTCTGCTTCCTACCTCCAGGTAGTAGAAGATAAAGAAGAGCGTCTCCGTGGAGAGCCGCTGGTAGAAGTCCAGCGAGTCCGAGTGGGCCGGCGGCGCCCGGTGGTGGAACGGCAGCGCGGGGCACGGGTTCCTCATCAAGTACTGCCTGCAAGGGGGCAAACGAAAACACGCCCAAACAAATACATAAATGGATAAATCGAGGGATTCGATAGCTGCGGAGCCCGTGCGGAAACGCATATTAAATAAAAACAGACGTCGCAATTGAGGCGTCGTAAACTTTGGGTCATAAAATCGTGCCGACGGTGCGCGTGTTTGCTCTCAAATGTCAATTGTTCCCTTGAGGGACCCCCCCCCCCCAACCCCCCCCCCCCCCACCCCCATTGTGCTCACCAAGTCTTCTGTGGTCTCTAATTGAACCTTGTGTGCGTGTGCACGCCACTAATTGAAAGCGCAGTCGCGACCCAACGTCACGCGGTGACATTTTATGCCAAGCCTTATAAAATAATTAAAAGGGTCAACGCGGAGGAGCAGCGGGCCGCCGCAGGCCCAATTCATGATGTCAATTTCCGATCCCGACTCCCGGTGTCAAACTCGGGGCCCGGGGGCCAGATTCGGGCCCGCCGCGTGATTTGACGTGGCCCGCGACGCCGAATCTGGAGCGTCAATTTCAATTTCATATTGTCACGCGTCATAAATGATAAAGTTGAGATATTGCAAAGCAATTTTGTGTGACCAAACGTGAACAGTCGAAAAACACATTACCCTCGGTTTTGGATTCGAAAAGTAGATCATAAATTAATGATGATAAACGGTTCAATATTTGTATTGTTTCACAGTCATAATGGCCCTCTGAGGGAAACCGGAACCACCGTGTGACCTGCGAGAAAGATTTTTTCTCTACCGCGACGCACAGGAAGTGGGCGGAGGGCGGCCGCCGCCCCCTCGGGAGCGAGAGGGTAGCGCGACGGACCTGATCCTCTCGGAGTCGGACGGGTGCGGCATGTGGCTCCACACGGCCTCCTCCAAGGCCCGCTGGTACAGCTGCTCCTTGGACAGCGGCGAGGACCCCAGGGGGCACACGCCCAGCGAGGGCGGGATGCTCGCCTCCGAGGACGACGGGGCGCTCGACGACGGGGGCGGCGCGATGGGGAACGGTTCTGAACAGACACAATACGCCGGCGGCAGCAGCAGCAGCAGCAGTTCAATTTGAAACCCTAGACCTGGTTTGACACCTTCAAAAACTGATTCGTAATCCAAACCACACGCTAATTTGTAAACCTACTCCTGCGCGCCTACGAGTGCACGCGGGTTACCTGTGTTGAGGTGCAGAGACGTCACGTCGCCGTCCACGGCTCGGTCCGCCGTGGACTTCAGGCTGCTGAGGGACTCCTGGGCCTGATGACGACACATTAAGCGATAAGAACTGGAACTGTGGAAGCAAGTCTAGTTGCTCAGGAAATATTTGGTTCGGTATTAATGTCTGAACGTTCGCGAGGAGTGTAGCGTCTGTAACTCGGCGCGTGAGGACTGCTTCCAACAGGAAGCGGAACGCGGACCGAAAGAGGTCCCCACCTTGCTGCCGTCTGAGGGCGAGGGGTAGGACAGCGGACCGTTGAGCAGAACGGCGCCGCTGTTCCCCGGCTTGCCCTCGCCGAAGGACGACGGCGACAACGTGATGGAGGCCAGTAAGCTGGGGGCTGGGTCCTTACTGAAAGAATCATCCCAAAAATATGAATTTTAGCTTTGATCTTTGTAGAGACTTTCAAGAGGTTAGGGTTAGTCTGTCTGTACTCTACGTACGGCGCAACCCGTATAGACTGTCGATTGTGGTTGGTATACGGATCATCCGACGTTAGTGACTCGACACACTTTAATCTATTGAAGTGAACGCGTCGATGCGTCCTACTCACAGCTGATTGGCTGTTGAGGTCAGTGACAAGGATTGCCAGCTTTGTGATTGGCTGACACTGCTGGGGGAGGAGTCTGTGGCGAACTCTGTCAGCGCAGCGCTGTAACCTGCGGCAACACCAAACACAAACATCTGCTTTGTGTCCTTTTTGCCGAGCGGGAAAGAATCTCCAACGTTGTCAAACATCAGGCGCTCGCTGCCGGGTCCGTTTTGCTTCTGTCGGCCGGGCGCCCCCACAGAGAGCCCGGCGGCGGATCCAGAGCCGCCGTTGCTCCCGACGACTCCCGTTTGACTTTGCGCCACCGCCGAGGACCCCTGCAGTCCCGACGGGGTGGACGTCTGACCCAAAATCCCAAAGCCCGGCAGTTCGCCTGCGGAGGATGTGGGCCCGCCGACCGCGACTGACGCCCCGGCGGCCCGGGCGTACGGCGCCGGGGTGGAGCTGGACAGAAGGCCGGTCATGGTGCTCAGGGACGCCGGCATCCCCGAAAGGCCGAGTCCGGCATTCATGCTGCTCGCCAAGGCGGCGTTATTTCCTAGCGACGGACTTTTGGAGCCGGGCGACGGCGTACCGGACGCAAAGAATCCCGGGGCGTCGCTTTTGGGGGGCGACGAGGAAGTCGGGGCAAGGTGGGTGTCGGCAGACTTGGCGGTCTGTGCCGCGGGCGTCCCTGACGTGGAGGAGGTGACCGAGGCTTTGCCCTGCTGATGGTGCGACGCCTGGGAGGGCGGCTGCCGGGTGGCTCCGCTGTAGCTTCCGGGCGACGCGTTGGCCGGGCCGCCGCTAACTATGGTCGCCATGGAGACCAAGCGGGAAGAAGTCAGCGCTGAAGAGGAGGAGGAGGAGGGGGAGGGGTTGCCTTCCTTCACAGGAGACTGAAAGGTGAACAACGGGATTTATTTGCGACGATTGTACGGAAATTAGGACTCGGATTCCATTTTGCTTCGATTTCCATTGATCGAGGTTGTAAATTTTTTTGGGATCTGGAATACACCAGAATACCAAAAAAAACATACACACACGCCAAAGACTCTCCATCGCAACACAGGCTAAAGTCCTCCTCAGATCCGAAGTCTCTCAGTGGAGACGTAACGCTTCGACGTACTTTTAGCAAATAGCGGAAGATGAGTTCGGCACGGGGGAAAAACCGCATTTGTGAAAAGTCGACGGCAAACGCGCCGGCGCTCGGATCGGAGCCGGACTCACCCGGCCGACTTCCCCGTCGGTCGAGCGACCTCGCTTCTTGTCGTCTTGCGAGTTCTCCTGAAGAATACGAACCAATCGTTTCTGACGTGTACCTCGGCTATCCAGTCGGCGCCGTTTTGAATCTTTACCGCAGTGCAGTTGGCGGGCGAGGGCGGGACGGGCGAGGGCGGGACGGGCGAGGATGAGGTCGTGGAGGCGGGCGTGCTGCCGGAGTGTTGGAAGATCTCGTCCTCCGGGTGGGAGTGCCCGGGCGGGGTGGAGGCCACCAGCGACGCGGCTGAACCGAGGAAGCAAGCGACGAGATCAGCGTCAGGGCCCGGAAACTTCTTCCACGCGAACGTCTCCTTACGAATGTCCTCCAGGTCGAGGTCGTCGTACAGGAACTCGTTCTCCTCGAAGTCCGGATCCTGGGACGAGTCCAGGTAGTACTCCACGTCATCCTGAGGCGGAAAAGAACTAAGCGGTGGCGATGAAAGTGGAGACACCCCCATGGGGGGGGAGCCTGGAACCGACCTTGATCTTCCTGACGGAGTCCACCTGCACCGAGTCGTTGTCCAACATCCTCAGGACGGTCTCCAGCATCCGGATGTGGAAGCGATGCTTCTCGATGAAGTTCTTCAAGTCCTCGATGCGGTCCTGCTTCTGCGGGCGGACGCGCCGGAACGAGAAGACGGATCAAAAAAAAAAAAAAAAAAAAAAAAAGGAAGGATGAGGGAAAAGTGGATCAGCTGGTAAAGCGCCGGTCTCACAGTTCTGAGGACCCGGGTTCGATCCCGGCCCTGCCTGTGTGGAGTTCGTCCCTGCGTGGGTTTCCTCCGGGCACTCTGGTTTTCCTCCCACATCCCAAAAAAGTGCGACATTAATTGGATACTCTAAACTGGCCCTAGGTGTGATTGGTTTGCCTGTCTCTACGTGCCCTGCGATTGGCTGCCGACCAGTTCAGGGTGTAACCCCGCCTCCGGCCCCGTTGAAAGCTGTGATAGGCTCGGGCACTCCCCGCGACCCTCGTGAGGATGAGCGGCAAAAGAAGCCGGATGGGTGGAAAAGAAGGGAAGGTGTGGTGTCTGTGACTTTAAAAAAAAAAAAAAGTTTCCCAGTTTAATACGTTCGCTGCCTTTGACGGATTTAGGAGTCAAACACCCACGACGGGAATTCGGGGAAACCGGATCGTCCCCCCCCCACCCCCCGCGGGGTCACGCGACGATCCCTCCGGCGGTGAAAAAGAGAAGAGGACTGACCTCCTTGTCTGCTTTCTTTTTCCTGGTCTGGACCGACAGGGACTCCACCTCGCTCTCAAACTGGTCCACCTGCATGTTGAGCGTGTCTATCGTGTTCTGGGGAAAGACAAAATGGAGTCGGGTGGGGGAATCGAACATACAGACGCCATCGAAAGAAGAAAAAAAAAAAAAAAAAAAACTGACCGTCAACCACGTGCCGACGTCCTCCTTCTCCTTCTGGGCCGGGTCCACTTTCTGGGCCAGACCCAGACCCTCTTTGGAGTACGCCTTGGTCTTGGTTTCTCGCTCCACGGCCTTGAAACGCTCCATTTGCTGCCGGCGCCAAAGAAAATCCAATTGTGAAAAATTGCGTCGGAATATCAAGTTGGGTGTCTTCAGTGCAGTCACAATCACACCTTGGGGCAATTTAGTGTAACCCTAACCCGGAGGAAACCCACGCAGGCACGGGGAAAACACGCAAACTCCACACAGGCGGGGCCGGGATCGAACCCGGGTACTCAGAACTGTGAGGCCCTGAAGAAGAATAAATACCTGTAAATATTGCTGCGTGGTGCCCTGCGATTGGCTGGCAAGCGGTTCAGGGTGTACGCCGCCTACCACCCATTGACAGCCGGGATAGACTCCAGCACTCCCCGCGACCCTCGTGAGGATAAGCGGCAAAAGAAAATGGATGGATGGAAACTGCTGTGTGCTCTGTTTGTACGTGTTGCTCCTGCGTGTGCGTTAAAGAAGCAATTGTTTGAAGGTTCACAATTGCCGTATCATATTTGCTCATTTCCGTTAGCCCATCTATGGCATTTTACCTTATTTGTCAGGATTACGCAAGCAGTCCCTTTTTTAGGTGAAATATTATGGTTTGTGGCGGCACGGTGGATCATCTGGAAAGCTTTGGCCTCAGAGTTCTGAGGACGTGGGTTCGATCCCAGCCCTCCCTGTGTGGGTCTTCTCCCACATCCCCAAAACATGCTACACGCTAAATTGCCCCAAGGTGTGATTGCGAGTGCGGCAGTTTGTCTCGACGTGCCCTGCGATTGGCTGGCGACCCGTTCAGGGTGCACCCCGCCTCCTGCCCGTTGACAGCTCGGATAGGCTCCAGCACTCCCGCGACCTTCGTGAGGATAAGCGGCAAGGAAAATGGATGGATAGATGGAATATGGTTTGTTTGAACAATTAACCGTTTTACTCCGCAATGTTTGTGTTTTGTTGTGTCAGTTTTCAGCAGGCTTCAGTCAGGAATGACAACTGCAGAGCTTGAAGCAAGCACGCGATACCTCTTATTTGGGTAACTCGGCAACCGAGTCTTCCTTTGGGTTTCCTTAAGGCGACGCTACGCGATAGTGGTCTCGGAATTGTGGATTTTCATCCAGAGCTCAACAGTTTTTCCACGTCCCGTCGGGTCTTTCTCGGCTCCTGACTGACCGTTTCGACGAGCTTGCGGTTCTCCGCCAGCTGCCGCTTGTCTTTGATCTCGCTGGACGCCAACCACGTCTTGATCTGGTCCCGAAGTCGCTGAGGAGGGAGAGGCCGGGCGTTAAGAGAGAGGCGCCATTCTGTCCTCGGGTTTGGGTCCGACGACTCACCTGCAGCTTCTTGATCTCCTTCTTAAGGTCGGCTTCGGACTTCTCCTTCTGGTTGGCGTTGGCCGCATTGTGAAGCTGCTTGAAGACACACCCGCGAGCCGCGTCCAAGTCGGAACGTGCACGGAAGCAGACGGTGACGAAATAGTTCCTCACCTTTTGCCAGATGTCTTCAAACTGCTCCACTCCTTCCGCTACTTTCTTCAGACATCTTTCGATTTCACCTGCACGAACGCCACCGGACGAGAACGGTCGTCACGTGAGCCGCCGGTTTACCTCCGAGGAGGAAGTCCTCGCACGGTGGATCAGCTGGAAAGCGTTGGCCTCGCGGTTCTGAGGACCTGGGTTCCATCCCACCAGTGCCTGGCGTGGGTTTTCCCCGGGTGGGGCGCTCCGGTTTCCTCCCACATCCCAAAAACATGCGACATTAATTGGACACTCTAAATTGTGAGTATGATTGGTGGTTTGTCTCCATGAGCCCTGCGATTGGCTGGCGACCAGTTCAGGGTGTAACCCCGCCTCCTGCCCGTTGACAGCTGGGATGGGCTCCAGCACTTCCAGCGACCCTAGTGAGGATAAGCGGCTAAGAGAATGGATGGATGGATGGATGGACACTTTGTGCTTAGTGTCTTTTTTTCAAAATATTTTTTATATTAAATATAGAACTTTTCTATTTTTAAATATTTTTTTATATTTTTCTTGTAATATTCATATTTTAAAAATATTTCTTCATTCTTGCAAGGTTAATTTCTAAACAGGATTATGAATTATTGTTTAGGAACAAAGTTTGGTTTGGGGTCACCGAACCACAAAAGGGGGGGGGGGGGCGTATTGTGGATGGATGGATGGACACCTTGTGCTTAGTGTCTTTTTTTCCAAAATATTTTATATAGAGAGAGATATTATTTGTATATTTTTCCTCATAAGATTAATATTTTTAAAAACAAGACTTATTCATTCTTGCAAGGTTAATTTCTAAACAGGATTATGAATTGTTTTAGAAGAGAGTTTGCGGTCACCGAACCCCAAAAAGGGTGGAGGACGCATTGTTTTTTGTGTCTTCTTTTTCTAAAAATATTTTGGATATTTAATATATATATATATATAAAATATTTTTTTTGTAGTATTAATATATTTTTAAAAAATATTTCTTTATTCTTGTAAGGTTAATTTCTAAACAGGGTTATGAATTGTTTTATGACAAAGTTTGGTTTGGGGTCATCGAACTCAAAAAGTGGGGGGGGCGTATTGTGGATGGATGGTGTCCACCTTCAATACAGTACAGTGAAACATATACATCCATCCATCAATTTTCTTTGCCGCTTATCCTCACGAGGGCCGCAGGGAATGCTGGAGCCTATCCCAGCTGTCAGTGGGCAGGAGGCGGGGTACACCCTGAAGTGGTCGCCAGCCAATCGCAGGCCACATGGAGACAAACCACCAATCGCACCTACGAGCAATTTAAGGTGTCGCATGGGAGGAAACCGGAGTGCCCACGCCAGGCACGGGCAAACTCCACACAAGTGGGGCCGGGATTGAATCAATGATGATAACTACAGCAAAAATATTCCAAATGTGACACAAATGCACTCTCACGCACAGCTCACCTTGCAGCTTCCTTTTGTCGGCCATGACTGACGATTACGACGCCGTCTTCACATCGTCCTTCACTGCGCACAAGAGACAAAGCGGACCACGAAGTGGACTCGGACGAGACGCCGACATGTCGAAACAGACCTGGGACGCAACTGCGCTAAATATGAACAAATAGACCACCTCTCGCCATATCAATCCATCTGCGTCAGCGATTTATAGCGACCGCTAGAAGGACGAAACGCTGCTCCCGTCGCTCCGACCCGTGACCTCGGGCTTCGGGAGCTTTGTTGAAAAGGTATTCTAATCCGGCCGAGGGGAGCTCAAGCACATTCTTTCGAGGCGCCACTTTGTAACATAGCCCGTCCCGTTGTCGGGCGCCAAACTTCTGTAGTGGTGGTGGTACAAAACGTCTTGGAACTGACAAGCACGTACATTTGAACGCACCGTCCGCCGGTGCGCTTTGAAAATGATTTGATTCTGCTCTTTGAGCGGGAAATCCTCTCATCCCCACCCAACCTCCATGAGCGCGTCTTCGTCCTTCTGCGTCCTGACTGTGCCCAGAATAATAATAATAATAATAATAACAATAATAATAATAATAATATGAAGCTCAGAGGGGTGCCTTTGCTGTTGGAACCAAGGTCTCCTCTTCACGAGTTTTTAAACATCACCCAGCCAAGGTGTACGGATTTATTTACTTTTGAATAAATTATATGAGTGTGTCACTTCGGTGGACGGTGCAAATGCTGGACAAACCAAGTTGGACCGGAACCTGGGGCGAACTGCTTCTAGTTAAGGCGAGTTTGAAGTGTGTCAAAGAGAACTCGGGAGCTAATTAGGAGATGAATGAATTGAGATGTTGTCAAGCAGTTTTACTACAATAAAGTTGCACTTTAAGTAGCTGGCGTCCATTACACGCGGGAATCAGAGAGGACAGGCGCTCGTCGTAATAGCAAATATGAAAATGAAAATGGTGACGGGTGATGTTGAGAATGCCCTCACGGCGTTCGCGGATTGGATGCTCGACCCAATTTGGACACGGGAGAAGGCGCGACACAAACGCAGCGCTCCAAGGGCTCCCGCGAGCAATTTACCTGGAGGTGTCCGTGCGACGATTCCGTTCCTCGGCATCCCCGCATTGGTCAATGTTTGGAAACTTAAGTTTGCCCCCCAAACTGTCAGTAGTCGTCGCCAAACAATAATCAGCCCGCACATCCAAGATGGCTACCGGGAACGCTCCTCCTTCTCAGATGGCTGGTGGCGGTAAGTCCCGCCCCTTCAGCTTGTGATTGCTTGCCTCCAAGCCCGTCCGCCCTCCCATTGGTGAAAACCTGGCTGTCATTTAGAAGCCCATAGGACCCTCAACCCGACTTGAAGTGTGATTGGACACTGTGAAAAGGTGAAAGGTTAAATTCTATGATTTCGTGTACAGAACAGTAATCGGAGTTGCTCCGACCGCCATTAATCGTGTCAAGCTATAAAATTGAACGTCCCGCTTACAAATGGAATTATTGTGTAACGCAATTAATTAATGCAATAATTACGACACTCACATATAATAACTGATCACGAATCCAAATTTTGTCATTCAAAATTTCTTTTTTTTTGCGAGAGGGAATTAAAAAAAAAACACAAATTGATTACATGTAATAGCAGGCTGGCTAGCTTTAGCTTAACATTTGTGTACGTGGCTGTCCCAGTAACAGTTTTAAAGCCTTCGTAACTTTAATCAAACACTCAGTAACACCCAAGTTTAAATAATTGAATGTTTATGATGCAATTAGATGTAAATAGATGTGTAATGGGTTGATCAATACTTTAAATAGGCCTGTAAGCAGTGTATGTAAAATGCCAACATAAAGGCTGTTATGATATATTTTAATGAGTTTTTTTAAAAAGTCATTCATGATTGAATTATCATTACAATTATTGATATTTTATGTTTTATGTACATCTCTGGTTGTTGTGAAAGTACAATATTACAGAAATGAAGTTGACCCTGTTTTGCCCCTCTGGGCCTACTTACTAGCGCCACAGTGCCACCAAGAGGCCTGGAGAAGTTCTGCAGTTTATGTTTACGAGAAAAGACGTGAACAAAATTGAACATTATTCTCTCACACACATTACTGCCATTAATGCAGAACTCTACATTTATTATAAAGCTTTTCTTTTTTTTTTTTTTTACAGAGGAACTGCACACGCGTAAAAGACAGCTAACGTTTGATACTATTATATAGAAATAAATGCATCTAGTACACGCTATGTACAGACAAGTGCAAGTCTTGTTTTGACAAAACCTGTCGTGGTAAAAACACGTCTGCATTCCTACACTCTGTTCGGCCATTTCTTGACTTCATTATCGGCGTTTGAAACTCGTCAAATCATGTTAGCGTGTTGAAGGGCGTGCATTTTCTGCGCTCGTACGGGTGGAGGATAGCGCGCTAGGTTTGAAGACAATCTTCGTTGCTGGTAGAATGGGGGGACACTTGGTGACCCTCTTCTTGCCGTCCCCACAAATTATTATGATTATTTTTTGCATAGATGGATAAGGACAAGGGAGAAAGACAGAAAGAAAGGGATAGAGGGAGGGAAAGAGTAAGAGACGGACGTGGCGAAACCTCCCGAAAACAACATCTAGCCTTTCTGTTTTCCCTCTCCCGACGGGGTTTCCGGCCCCCGGGGGGCGCTCTTCAGTTCCACAGTTTGAGGAAGCTGTCCCACGATCCCGTGCAGACGCCCATGCCGTCCTCGGGAACGCCGGTGCAGCTCACGCGGTTGTCGTGGCCGGACAGAACACCTGGACGGGGAGGAGAGGCGCGATCGAGAACTCATCAGAATGCGGCGTGGACCGACCGATAGAGACGATTCGAGGTCACCTGATATATAAATATGTATGTATTTTTATATTTACACAAAGTCCCAAGTACTCCTCACAAGCCGCTCCCCATTCTTGGAACGCTCCGAACAATCAAAACAATGAGAGGATAGTTCCCTGAAAAAAGGAAGCTCACCGAGTAAGCAGAGTTGCGCAGCGGGTCGATACTTCCTGGTACTATCACAATACCCCTGTTGGGGGTCCGTGACCAGAAAAAACAAACTTTGTTACAAAACTATTCATAATCCTGTTTGGAAATTAACCTTGCAAGAATGGAGAAATGTTTTTTTTTTTTTTTAAATGTTAATATTACGAGAAAAATATAAAAATAATATATATTTAAAATATTACATTTATAAAATATTTGGTGAAAAAAAAATAAAGACACAAAGCGCAAAGTGTCAAAATTGCAAATATATGCTGTGACCAATGCTACCGCTAAGCTGCGTAATTGCGCATTTGCGCATTTGTCGCACAGTCTCAGCGCAGTGAACTACAGCCTGACGTGTTATCTGTAATTTTAAAAAAAAATGTTTTTTTTAAATACTGCTGCTCAGGCATACCGGGCCACAGTACTATTTCCTACTTTACTTGACACCACCCGCCTCCATTTTAAAGCGGTACACTCATAATTACAAACACCGGGGTATGTGAATAATAGAAGAAGAAAAAATGGGGAAACTGGATGAGATTTTGGTCTGGTCTGAAGCCAAAGTAGAAAGTGCAGGATGAGATGGTGGATAATATTAAAATTCCACATCGGCACAGCCTGATTGAGGATGAAAGCACAGACAATACATTGCCCAAAAAGCTAATTCTGTATTTTAAGTGTACTTTTGCAAAAACACAAAATTGTTCTTAAAAATGTTCTGATTTAACGAGTCATGTGACTTCATTGGATGACACTGATCTGACCACAGTGCGTCTGATGTTGCTCACAGTGGTCAAAGGGGGCGCTCACGGCCTTAGCGCGTTGGCTCAGACGCGCCAAAAATTAGAGGGAATTTGTTGGTTCTGACCGAGCAAGAACGGAGGACTTGATTGCCCTCGCTCGAAACTTCACAGTTCGGACTTGAGACCACATACGCGACTCGGTCCCGCCTGCCCACGTTCGCTCACCGACTTTCTCCCCCTTGAGGGAATCCCAAATGTGGCAGTTGAAGTCGTCGTAGCCGGCGAAGATGAGGCGGCCCGAGTTGGACAGCGCCAGGGACGTGACGCCGGCGTTCAGGCTGCCGTCCTGGTAGCAGATCACTTCCTGGTCGGCGCGCAGGTCGTACATCTTGCAGCTGCAGTCGTCCGAGCCCGTGATGATGGCGTTGCCGCTCTGGAAGAACTGAAGGCGGGGGATTGGGAGAGCCAATGATTGGTCGCTGATGTCGAGCCAATGATTGGCGGCTGATGTCAAATGATCGGTACGCGGTGCTCGGGCAGTCCATTGTTACTGGCCCTGCAAAAATCATCTTCTACGGCCTACAGGCCACTCTTAAATTTTGAAGTTTTTGGGTGTAGTACCATGTTGTGCCACAACACGCCAGGCAGCACTGAGCTGTAGTTGAAGAGCGACTGTAAAATTAACGACGGTAGTAACAGTAACATTTTCTGTTGCCACAGAGCAAAGAAAATATATTTTTGAGGATTGCCGATTGGGGTATCTGATTCGGATGCCTTCCAGACTACTCCCTGGTGAGGTATTGTTCCAGGCACGTCCCACCGGAAAGAGACCCCGAGGACGACCCAGGACACACTGGAGAGACTAAGTCTCTGAGCGAGCTTGGGAACACCTCGGGATCCCTCCGGAAGACCTGGAAGAAGTGGCCGGGGAAAGGGAAGTCTGGGTACCCCTGCGGAAGCTACTTCCCCCGCGAACCGACCCGGAAAAGCGGTAGATAATGGACGGATGGGTGGATTGTCGATTGCTGTTTACGTGTGTTGCTCCTCCATGTGTGCTAAAGTAGCATTTTTTTAAAGGTTTACGATGACAATAACCTCGATGCTAATTTCAGTTAGCTGATCGAAGGAGTTTTACGTAATATGTTAGCATTAAGAAACAGTATATAGTCTATCAACGTTAGAAAAGTGGGTGTCCAGCCCTTTCAACCTTGTACCCCATGAAAAAGTACTAAGAACCCCAAGTACCACCCATCCTGAGCAATATTCAGATCAGAGTATCATCGTAGGGCCAAGTGTTCAGTAAAAACGAGACGGTACTTGGTGTAGAACGTCCGAGGACCGCTGGTTTAAGCTAGCTTCAAAAGGTAATACCGAAAACGTGCGGGTGGTTGAGCGGTCGCTCGCTATTAGCGCCAGGTCTGAGCCCCTACGATGCAGAGTGTGTGCCGTCTCACAGCGATGGCGTTGATGTCGCTGGTGTGTCCGATGAAGGTCTGCTTGCAGGCGCCTTCCCGGACGTCCCACAGCTTGGCCAGGGAGTCGCAGGCCCCCGAGATGAACATGTTCATGTCGGGGGACAGCGCCAAAGACATGCAGTCGCCGATGTGGTTGGTGAACACGATCTTCTGCTTGCCCGTCTCCAGGTCCCACAGGCAGCTGGCGAGCGGGAAGACGGAGCGCAGAACGCGACGTTAAGGGGGGGAAGGGGTTGAGGCGGGGATGTTTGGAAGGCGCCGGGCGCTGACCAGGTGGTGTCCCCGGAGGCTGTGAGGATCTCCGTGTCGCTGAGGAAGCGGCAGCAGGACAGGTAACCTGGGCAACCGGAAACAAACGAGTTAGCTCCACCGCTCGCTGCATCGGATGTTACGTTCAGATCCACTGCGGAATCGTCCGTTTGAGGCGATCGTGAGTTGGCCACGTGGCGTTTGTCACCTGTGTGGGCGTCCAGTTCCCTCAAGGTCTTGGGACTGGCGGCTTTGATGTTGTAGACGGTGCACATGTTGTCCAGACCGCCGCTGGCCACCAGGTTGCCGGAGGGCGCGAAGGCTACGCTCATCACCCAGGCCGACTTCAGCGGCACGGCCACCAGCTGGAAGAACAAATATTGCAAAAGCCGCGTACGCGAGATCTCTTGGTCTGCAGCAAATCTGCGGAAATCCACCTTGTTCCCCGTGAAGGTGTCCCACACCAGGAGTTTGCCATCCTGAGACGCGCTCACCATTTGCCTGTCGGGGCAAACGCAAGACGGCGCGTGCTCAAAAGTTGCGCCGGCTAGCGCTTGAGCGCAAACAAAACAAACTTGGAAAAGTGTCAGCACGGAGCTCACCTGGAGTCGGCTGACCAGTGCATGGCGTAGATTTTGGCCAGGTGACCTTTGAGCGTCTTCCTCTGCTTGAGCTGAACGCGACCCACCGAGGCCACGCTGCCCGCCGCCGACGCCATGGTGGTGTCGTTGACGGCCTTGCGCGCCGCCTGGAACGGGAAGAAGAGGGAGAGTCGGCCCAAACGTCGCAGCTGTTGCTTTTATTTTGATTTTTTTTTTTTTTTTTTGTTATGATCAGAACCTCACCTCGATCTTGGCACGCAGCCCGTCGCACTCTTTTTTCAATGCATCGATCTCTGCTTTCTCAGCAGCCATGGCGACAGTCGCTAAGGGACGTTAGTTGGGGGGGCGGGGGGGGGGTAACAAGTGGAACTGCGACAAAATCAAGAGAAGAAGAGACGGGACATGAAGCAGAGATGGGATCCAGTCACTTTTGTGTCATTTTGTCTCGGCCGGGTCGAGTCAGGTTCTCTCAAGCGCCGGACTTGTACCCGAGTCAACTCACGGTCACAAAAACTGGGAGACGCTATTCGGAAGTATGCTGGAAGAATTTTACAGTGGAATGAACTCATGTAAACCAATAGAATGAGAACATTTTGATAAGAGTCTGACAAAATCATGTTTACGCTTAAAGTTCCTCGAACGGGCCTACCTCCCACCCCCTGTTTTGATCGTTCACAGACGGCTCCAGAACGGGTGCGGCTTCTGAGAAATATTTCTGGCGGTGGGTCCAGTAAAAGGATCAAGTCGCCTCCAATTGTCGGTGTCGTATTTGCGGCCATTTATTTATCCGCGACATATTGGTGTTGTTGGAGGAGGGGGAGTGGGGGGGGGGGGGGTGGACTTCGAAGGGGACTGATCCAGTGCTGTGTTTTGACAGATTCCGATCGGCAGGATTCTGCTTCTCACTTTGGCGAAGCGATGGGGAGTTGAGTCGTGTCGAATTGGACTCGAGTCCACTCCAGTCACTGTTTTGATGACTTGACAAGAAAAATTAAAAGACTTGACTGGGGACATGGTGAGGTATATTTTTTATACAATTAACAGTAGATCAGACCGCAGACTAGAGGTCAGACTGCCTTCATTTGGGGACTTGACTTGAGATCGGAGACGGGATCGAGTCAGAACCGGCCCAAAGCATGAGCAAATTTAAGGTATGCTTGGGGCCTGTGAAACAGATTCTTCCTCTGATTCATAAAAACTCAAGACGAGCACTGGATCAAGTCATACTTGGGCAAGTCTCAGGTCTTGAACAAGTTCCGAGTCAGGGTCAGTACCAAGTGACCTTTTTTATGTAATCAATACAGTCCAAGTCCTGAGCTTTCAAGCTTAAGGTCAAAGAGGAGTCTCAAGTCTTGACTCAATGACTGGAGTTGACTGGATTCCAAGTCGTGGCGACTCAAAGTCAAAGTGAAAGTCAGAAGCAGAATTCTGCAGATCAGAATCGGTCGGAACGCCGGCCCAGTACGAGATGGCGCAGGGATCACGTCAGCGGTGGCCTGGATCCGCTGACCCGGAACACCTTCGAACGTGAAAGATTAGAATGGTACCTGACAGAGAGGTAATCCCGCCTAATACCTTTCGAGTTCTGATGATGACAAAGTACCGGCAGAGGACAGTGACAGGTACATCAAACCCTAACCGGGATGGTTTAACCTTATCTTGCCATGAATTAATTTCTCCCAAAAGCCAAAAACTGACATCTCCCGCGAGTAGAATTTATTTCAGTTTTTGCCTCTGAAAGAGACTCAAACTTGCTTTTACTGGATTCCGAGATGGTTCTCGTGTCTTGTAACAACCTGGAAGCATCTGGTAAGGAATGAAAATGTACTTTTGAAATATGTCTGCCACATATAGCGACGAGGAGACTCGTTAAATGATCTTCCAGTTCCAAGCAACAGGATCCTGACCTTAGACTTATTCGAGGTGTGCTGCGAGCTTACGAGCTAGTTGCGAATGCAAATTAGCTTTCAACGATCCCTCGTCAGGAACGTATCTCACCGAGCCAAACTTTGTCGCGCCTTTGCCGAAATTTTCATTTGTTTCCTGATCTTTCTAAGCCACGTGGTGACGGGAGGAACGCAAGCGTGAATCCCGGAGAGCTCGGGCGACTGAGCGACGTACGGTAAAAACGGGAGGGGCGGAGACCGACGTGTTGAAGGTGCCTTGGTAAATCCCTCGGGAGATCTTTTGCAGAAAGCTTTATAGCTCAAATACCCCGTCATCCGATTACCGGCTGCTCTTTACCCCGACTGGGATCAGGACGACGGAGGAACATCCTCAAGGTGAAGACACAAAATCTGAATTTGGGAAAAAAGGACTTGGCAAAATTTGTCAAGACCCACAGAATCCCGCTCAGGAGATTGAGATTCCCGGATGTCCGTGCGAAAAAGCCCAAAGAATCTAAAGTTTGTCTTCACAGGAAACAAGAACCCGGCAAGCGAGCTAATACGGGACACGATAAAATGTCGGGAAATTCGAAGAACCCTGCACGTGTGTCTTCGGAACTCACGAAGACCAAAACTACGCAGGACTCCTAAAGATTTTCCGAGGTCAGAAATTCCTAGCAGCCGGAGGAACGCTCACCTTTGCTTCTCACGTCTGTTCCTTCCGCGGCCACTTCCCGATCCCGGGATGCGAGTTCTGCTCGGCTGCTCTCGGACGCGCTCCCCCGCCGACTGCTCGCTGGTGCGCAGCTCCTCCCTGCCTCTCCTCGCGCCGGTGAGGATTGCAGGGGATGAAGGAGATCAGAGATGAAGGGATAAAGCTCAAAGATGGAAATAGAGAGAAGGAGCGAGGCGAGAGGGAGTGCGGCGAGGAGGGTAAACCGATTGGCAGGTCGGGGATGAGGGGGGGGGGGGTTGGAATCAGGTTATGAGGTCGACCGATGACGGCGTGGGAGGAGGTGAAAGGGGACAGGTGGCCGTGAAATGTGAGAGGATGAGCGGCCAGGAAAGTGGAAGACCAATCAGGTCTGCTCCGTGGAAAACCGAAGAAGGAGACCAAGGGACTTGGTCCCCATTAGGGAGAGCCGGAGTTCAGCCCCGCTGACTTTGGTACCCCGCTCCCCGGGGACCATCACCCATTCACATCGGAACGAGTCAACGTTTCCATTTGTCATCTCGTGCAGCCTGACGAACCCTGTCGAAAATATTTGGTTCTTCCGCAGGGTCTCAAATCCCCCCACCGGCGGCCAGTGTGTGTTTGGTTGGTTACCGCTAACGAGCTGAGCTCGCTTAATCGGCGTCTAATGGGATATCCGGGAACGACCAATCTCGTTAGGGACTTAAGAGAGGGGCGGGGCGGTGGTGGTATGGGGGAGGGGGGGGGGGGTGTAAACGTGCGTCACGCCCAAGTGGATCAGGACTCAACGGAGACCAGAATTCCGCAAACCCGATAAATGTGTCTGAGCCACGGCGCAGAGCCGTTTAAATGGGGACCGGTCGTGTTCCAGAACTAGTTTTCAGTTCTTCCAAATACAGTACAGGTTATAAGAAATCTTGATATATTGATCGGGTAGTATTTGATAAATCCTACAGTTGACTTATCGCCCGATAAATAAAAGGTCACTTTATTGCCGTTCGGGATTGGGGAACGAACGAAAGATTCCGAACGCTGCGTTCGGAATCTTTCGTTCGTTCCCCAATCCCGAACGGCAACAAAGGGATTCTCATGGAACTATCTAGGAGGTCCAGGAGCTTTCGAGAAATCCTGATCTTAAAAGTCAATTTATGGGAGCTGAGATCAGATCACATGACATGAAACCAAAACCGAGGACCCTCTGGTTTCTGGAGCTGGTTTTGGTTCTTGGTTCCACAAGGGGTACCAGCTCGGTGTGAAAGAGGGTCCACAAGACCTCCCCTGATCCCACCGAGGCCCAGCAACCCTGACGCGGACCTCGCTGAGCACAAATGAAGGAAAAATGATGAAAAAATGCATTGAAAAATGGATAGTAAAATGGTATTAATGTTAAAAAAAAACATTTTTATTGAAGATTTACATATGATTTTTTTTTTAAAGAAAGAGTAGCATACAAAAAAAACCATAAAAAATGATGTACTGTGGTTATTTACAATATGAAATTGGTAATTTTTTTTCTGGGGGGGTGGGTAAATTGTTGCAACAAAATACAAAAATGTGTATATCATGCACACAAAATATTAATTTGTGGCAAAATGTCAAAAATATGTGGAACGTGGAAACAAAATAGTAGCTAGTGGAGTTATCGTCACGTTCCCCCCCCCCCAGAACAAGTCGGACGTCCGGGTGGGGCAAATGGAGCGCACCCCGGCCAGTACAAATTAGTCCTACTTTATCATCCCGATCCGATCCGATCCGGTCCGGTGTCAGCGGGCGGCGCCCAGCTCCTTCTCGCAGATGAAGGGGCGGTACATGTCGCAGGGGGCGTCGTACCAGCTGCGCACCGCCACCCGCTCCAACACCACCGTCTTCACAATGTAGCCGCAGTCCTCGTCGATGTGGTTGTTGGGCTCGCCTTCCTCCCAGAACCTTCCGGACACGCGCGCACAAGCAACAAAAACGCCGTTAGTGCCAACGGATATTGCAATAAGTTTTTTCCTGTCCTCGCTGATATGATGACCAAGTCCTGACCCCCCCCCCCCCCAAACCACATCCTGTGCCGGTATTTCGAATAAATTCTGACCCAAACTGATACCAGAACAACAACAAAAAGAGCCAACACGAGCTTCCATTTTTGTTGTTGTTGTTGTTTTGGTGTCGGCTCAGCGGGTGTCAAACTCGAGGCCCGGGGGCCAGATCCGGCCCGCCGCGTGATTTTATGTGGCCCGCGGAGGCGAATCATGGACGTCGACGTCCGTGACTCTTGTTCAAATCGGGCCCAAAAATTACACATGGTTATGTCATAAATGATGACCTTGAGGTACTTAAGTGTTTTTATGTTCCCTCAACGATTTCTGATTCCAAAAGCAATTTATTAATTTCAAGTGTCAATGTGATGAGGCGATAAACGATTTTTATGGGTTTCACATTCATAACGGCCTGCTGAGGGAAAGCAGAACTACAATGTGGCCCGCCACAAAAATTAGTTTGACACCCCTGTGGGAAAGCGTTGGCTTCGCAGTTCTGAGGTCTCGGGTTTGATCCCGGACCCACTTGTGTGGAGTTTGCATGTTTTCCCCGTGCCTGCGTGGCTTTTCTCCGGATAGGCTCTCCGGTTTCATTCCACATCCCAAAAACTTGAGACATTAACTGGACACTCCAAATTGCCCATAGGTGTGATTGTGATTGGCTGTTTGTCTCCATGTGCCCTGCGATTGGCTGGCAACCGGTTCAGGGTGTAACCCCGCCTCCTGCCCATTGACAGCTGGGATAGGCTCCAGCACTATTCCCTACACCCACGTGGGGATAAGCGGCAGAGAAAATGGACAGATGGATTGATTAATTGGACACTAAACTGTCTGTAGGTGTCATCGTGAGTGTGATTGGTTGTTTGTCTTGATGTGCCTTGCGATCGGATGGCGACCGGTTCAGGGTGTAACCCCGCCTCCTGCCCATTTGTCAACGGGATAGGCTCCGGCACTCCCTGCGACCCTCATCAGGATAAGCGGCAGAGAAAATGGATGGACGGATTACTCGGACATTCTAAATTGTCCCCAGGTGTGATTGTGCGATCGGTTGTCTCGACGTGGCCAGCGATTGACTGGCGACCGGTTCAGGGTGTAACCCCGCCTCCTGCCCATTTGTCAACGGGATAGGCTCCGGCACTCCCTGCGACCCTCATGAGGATAAGCGACAAAGAAAACGGATAGATGGATGGATGTTTTGGTATTAATTAGTGGAGGGGACTTGTCGAGCAAACAAAAAAATGTTGTGGTTTTTTTTTTTTTTGGGGCGGCGGCGAACGGTACTGACCCGCCGACCAGCTCGGTGCCGTCCACCCACACCCAGCGGTCCTCCGTGTGGCCGTCGGTGACTCCGATCCAGTAAGCGTTCCAGTGGCCCCGCGGAAGCAGCTCCCACACGAACGTCTCGAGCGCGGAACACACAAAAACGTTCTCACGTCAGGTGTTACATAATTCTCGCCATCATTTTATGATTTGGTCGGCATTTTTTTTTTCCCCCCTTAGTCAAAAGTTCATTTCTTCAATTTGAAACCCACTTCCCAGAATTGCGGCGCGGCGTCAGCACTACGCCGCTCACGTGCGATTTCGCCACAAACTGCGCTTTCTTGTTTCCTATACAAATATGAATTTTTTACGGCATAACGTCAGCTTTTTTTTTTTTTTTTGCAGTCTCACATTCATTTCTCCAATTTCTTTCATTTCATCTCCTTCCCCAAATTTGCAGTGCGGCGTCAGCTCTTCGCCGCTCACGCGCGATTTTTTCTCACAAACCGAACTTCCTTGTTCCGCAAAAACAAATATTAGAAAATTTTTATATATTTTCTCCCTCTTCGGCCTTATTCGGGCTTCTCTAGCGACCCAAAACTCAAACAGGGATGAGAATGACCAATTTGGAAAAAATGAAAATGTCTGCCTTCGGGAATGCGTTGCGGGAGGGGGTTCAAAGTGATTTTTTTTTTTTCATCATTTTGTAAGTAATATAGTAAATATATATATACACATACATATAATATTTAATATAGCTTTTTTTTTTTATAAAACACACTGTTAAATGGTGACCTCTGGTTACTTCTAACAGTGTAAATACGGGGGCAATCATAACATTATGAAAACTTAAAATATGAGTCCAAACAACCCCAAAAAATTTTGCCAAAATTGAGACATAAAAATGTAGACTGAGTGGAATTTATATCAAATCGGCTGCTACTGCACTTACAAGTTATACTCCAGAAACAAGTACACAAGTAATTTCTTTATATATATATATATATGATCATTCATGACCTCTCGCTCTCTCATAATATATTCATGAAATATGAAAGTGAGCGATAAAATGCGTGATCTACGTTGCCAGCGCTACAGATCGGCCTAATCGTATTAAAAGTTGTCAATTGTATAATATTTTGAGAAATTTACGCCCGGCTCACCATTGCGTTTCCCGGTTGTGGGTATTTTTTTGCTCCTCGGCTTCCATAATTGATAATATAATATCGGAACACAGCGCGCGCAGCACTTTGCCGGGAAACGTCCACTTTTTCGTACGTGTCCGGTTACACGTTTTTCAAGCCACGCCCATCTCAAAACAGTTTTTTTTTAAATCATTTTCCCCGGCACGATCTTCATCTTTTCGCTCCGAGAATGTCGCCATATTAGCAAACGCGCGGACCCCTCGTTAACATATGCGTACGAATGTCTACAAGTTATAACTACGCCGTTATAAACAGAATCCTTCTCTATGAAATATCAACACCGGGGTGTAAATCCCGACAAAATACCACCGGAAATGGGAGCGTCGCCGTTATTAAAACGAGCCAATTTAACGTCAATAACGTAAACGTACTTGCTCTTCGGGCGTGAGGATGATGGCCAGGTGGGCTTGTTTGCTCTCGCAGGTTTCCTTGGCCTCGGACCAACTCCTGGACACTCTCGACATGAAGTAGCAGCTGGAGTTGAAGAAGGCCCAGTCTGGCGGGCACATGTCGGGCGAGGCGGTCGCACGGTGACCTGAGTTTTGGACAAACGCGCCGTTGAGTGCGAGGTGAACCCCCCCCCCCAAAAAAAAACAAACGTTACCCCGCGACAGTGCGGCGCCCCCTACCCGCCGCCGTGATCATGGCGTCAAGTTTCTTCTGCAGCTCGCCCTTTTCCTGCCGCAGCTGGCTGATGACGGCGTTCTGGGCGTCCACGTCGCCCGTCTGCATGTCCGGCTTCGCCGCGCCGCCTCCGGTTCCTTTGTTCTTGTCTGCGCACGTGAGCACCGTCGGACATTATTTTTAAAAACATTTTTTTTAAAAACATAATTTCCAGTTTGTACTTACGGTGCGCGGTGACAGCGACGATGGCGACGAGGAGGACGGCGCACAGCGTCGCCAGGCAGATGGTGGCCGTGCGGTACGGACCGGTCGCTTTCCTCGTGGGTCTCGTTGAAGGGGCTGGGGGTGAAAAAGTGTGTGGGGGGGGGGAGGCTTTCAACGAATTGGACATGAGGCAAAACACGTCATTGACACCCGAAAAAAAAAAAAATCCATCTAGCAGTCAATCCCGGGAGACTTTGCCTTTGACCCCGGAGTGGTCGCCGGTCAACGTCGGACTGGTCGGGTGTGCAAGTAAAACCGTTTCATCCCCGAATATCAGCGGATTACAGCCCCCCCCCCCCCCACCTCCGAAACACGATACTTTTGACGGAAGACCCACCCCACCCAGCTCGCCCCCTTTTGCACGCCACTGCTGCTCCTCCGAAAAGGAATGACGTCTTTTCATATTTTGACATCCAGTCATTATTATGTAAATCTGATCACGTGGTGGCTGTTACGAGAGTATCTTTACTGTTGTTTTTGTTTACTTTCTTTATACATATTTAAAACCGACAAAATATTTCTCGCACTCATTTTTTGTGTGTGTGAATTTGTTTACCTAAATTCGGCGTGTGCACATCTGGACTCGGCTGCAACTCTTCCTCGTCATCCATCAGTTTGTTGAACATGCTTTCGGGAACCGCACACGCCGGGGCCGGCAACCGGTGTCGTTGCTAGAACAGAAGGTAAACAAACAAAAATAAATAAAAACAAAAACAAAAGTAGAAAGTTGGGAAAAAAAAAAAAATCAAATCAAACTCCGATCTGAAGAGTTGATATGCGTGCGGCGCTTTTTTGGTTAATGCGCTGACTTGTAACCAAGTCGCGGAAGGCGCTGAAGCAAAGTTACACTTGCTATAGCTTCCTTTTCCGGTCTATCTCGTCAAAATAAAAGTCGCCGCGCCCACCCAAGCAATGGATTAGTCAAGTCGTGTTTCGTCATGACTAACACGGTAAGCTGATATTTATAAACGTCAATAATCGTGACCATTTCATAAACGCTGTCAAACGGTAACACATTTGCTTACGATGGCACTTTTCTCTTATTTTGAAGGCCGCTTTATGTATTTTCCGCTCTTACGTGGAACGTCAAACAGCGGAATTTACGGGAATTCGATGATCCCTTTGGGACAAAAGGGCATGTCGAACGAGTCATGTCGACACATGTCAACAACAGGAGGGGGAAAAAAAATGACATTTTGCTGCACATTTAAAGACTACAACAACAACAAAATAGTTTGGCTTTCTTCAGCAGAGCTGATGTGCGCTAGCGTCTTTCAGTTTAACCCTGAACAATTTACAAAGATATGTAAATCGTTGCATGGGCCAAAAATCACAATTACGACTCTCACGCTTACAGAAAACTCTCAACTCACATCTGGAGACCCTCGCACTTACCAAAAACCTCCTACACACGAGTCATGTGACCAAAGCACTCACACACACACACACACACACAGCAGATAAATTCACTTGCTTGCCAAAAAAAAAAAAAAAACTACACAAAACTTACAGAAATAAAAGTTCACAGTCCCCCCGCCCCAAAATAAATCACACAAAAAAGTTCTCCACACAACCCTTAAACATACAGAAAACACACGTACCCCAAAATTCCCACACACCCTAAACAAGATCACCAAATTAACTTTGTCCAAAAAAAAAAAAAAAAAAAATTAAATAAACATCCAAAAACTTACCAAACGTCTTCGTCGTCTGATTTAACACATTCGAGAAGACTGAGATCTGCGTTCGGCGAGGTGGTTCCGCCCTGGAGGCTGAAAACCTCCCGAGTCCCAAAAAGGACGTCTCCTCGAACTCCTCGAAGAATCTGGACGTACGACTTCTGGCCGTGGGCGTCGCCCGACCAGCCGATTCACTTTACAATGTGAAAATAAGTGATCACATGGAGTCAACTTTTGGAAGGCGATTTCAGTGGCCCTACAATGGAGCCCTGAGGGATACCCCCCCCCCCCCGACCCTTTTGCGGAAAACTGTTTCCCCGTCTATTGTATTGTTGAAGACTTAAACTGACAACTAATCATCAAATTAAATGGTTTCATTGTTCAAACTAAATATAACAAATATATAATAAAAAATATACACTATATATATAATATAGTAAAAATAATTGTTCAAACAAATATTAAAAAAATATGTATAATAAATTGTGAGTTTTTTTCAGACTGTATTTTGATGTTCAGAAATGACAGTGAGGACACCATAACATTTTTCCTTTTTCTTCTTCATGTGTTTATTTATCGGAATAAGTCACGCACCTAAAGGCGCCGTCGGAACGGGAGCGGGAGGTCGTCCTGGGCAACGAAAAAACACGAACCTCCGGACAAGGTCGAACGTTTTTCCGGACGCTAATTCCACAGCAGGTGGGGAGGGGCGGGGGGGGGGTTGTGGCGTTTATGTGGGGCGCTCCCTCGGGCGGGTGACGTACTGCCACCACAGAGGCGGCAGGTCGCCCTCCTTGCGGGCCGGGGGGAGGGCCTCCGACTTGGGCCCGTCGGACGGGGTCTCGGCCTGCAGCTGAGCCACCTGGAAAGTCAGTCGCAGCAGGGTCAGTTCTGGGTGCTTATTCGACGACTTCAGATCATAAACCGCACGGGGAAGTAAAAATAATAACTCATAACACCAAAAGGCACCTCTTTATCCCAGCTTAGCGCCCTCAGCTTCTTCCACTGCTCCCTCTTGGCGAAGTAGTCCGGGTACATGGCCTTCTCAGACGGGTGCCAATGATCCAGGACCCACTCGGGCAGCTGCCGGACACAAAACGACGTCGGGTTCCGAACCGCTCAACGCTAGCTACAAACAATTTGGAGACCTTGGCCATTTTGTTTCCAAATCAAAATAAGCCTCAAGCAAACGTCGATTGCCATTTTGGTGATTTTTCTTTTTAAAGAAAAACAAAAACAACAGATTAATCAACTATGAAAATAATCGTTAGTCCTGACCTTGTAGCACTCGTAGCGCTCGTAGGAGGTTCCGCCGGGCGAGTCGGGGAAGATGTAGGGCTGCGGGTGCTGCTTGTCCCAGAACTCCTCCTCGCCGGCTTTCAGCATCACGGTCGCCTTCATCATGTCCTTCTCGTCCTTGTTCTCGTCGAAGCGGGCGCGCAGCAGGCACGCGTAGAAGCGGTACTTGTCGCTAGAGCCACACGCACACAACGTCGGTCTGAGATCGGGATTGCGCTTCTTGGCGCCTCTCCGAATGACGTGGTTTGCGTGAACATTTTGGGGGGTTTAATTACAGCAATCCTTCATTTTCATTCCACAAAAACTCTGCAATAGCTGAAACCGCTGAGGTATCGACCAAGTATTTACGGTAGATTTTATGTAAACTCATTGGGGACGTCTGTGTGAGTTACGGGCCTCAAAATTAAGAGATTGGGACACACAGTACCAAAGAACAAGAATTGGTTCAAATGTTGAAGTATGTGCTTGGTTTACAGCTCTCGAAATAAGATATCACAGATATGGTGAGTATGTCACCGCCATAATTCAAAAGCATCTTTCATTCCAATTTACCGCCGCCCCACCCCCCCTCCAATTCGGGTTTTGGAGTTCCATCCGTCCATTTTCTTTGCCGCTTGGACTCACGAGGGTCGTGGAGAGTGCCAGAGCCTATCCCTGCAGGTGGTGGCGTACGCCCCGAACTGGTTGCCAACCAATCGCAGGGCACATGGAGACAAACAGCCGCACTCGCAATCACACCTACGGGCAATTTAGAATGTCCAATTAATGATGGATGTTTTTTTTGGGGTTGTGGGAGGAAAACCGGAGTGCCTGGAAAAAACAACAACAAAGGCACACGGAGAACATGCAAACTCCACACTGGCGGGGCCAGGATTGAACCCGGGACCTCACGACTGTGAGGCCAACGCTTCACCAGCTGAATCCACCGTGTTGCCGGTTTTGGAGTTATGATCTCATTTTTAAAATGAATGACATTTTTTTTTTTTTCCCCTCACCAAAGGGGTTTCATCAAGAAGTGCGGCTGCAACTCACACAACTGTATATTGGCTAAATTACCTGTTATGATTAATAAATTAGAATTAAATAAAAAATACCGACATAGTCGGAGGTACATATATATATATAATACATCTATATATCTAACATAATAGTAATCTATGAAGCCATCTTAGGTGATCAATGCCACAGTTGTAGCGTAAACAAACCACGTCCCATTGGATTTGCTCATTTCGCACAGCATTACCCACAAAATTAATCATAATCCCATAAATGTACCTGGCAAAATCTGTTTCAGGCCTTTTGATTTCAGTGATTATTACCACAAAGACATCATAAATTTAAATCGATCGCGTTCATCTTTCGAAATGGACCTTCCTGAGCACTAACTGGACGGAAAGCGTCAAGGTCCATTCGTCCATCACTCCCAAATAATGCGCCACCGGTGGGTGACCCGGCTAGCCGCTGTTAGCTTAGCCGACAACCACAGCGTCCCGCCGGCGCCGCAACCTACACAATGTCTCCCTTACCGAAAGATACACCACGACTCGAGGTGCCTCAAGGACTTCTTGTAGAGTCGCAGCACTTTCTGCTGGTGACTGAGGTACGCGGAGGCCATTGTTGTCCTCCTCCTAAACGACTTCACTCTTCTTTTCCTTTCGTGTGTCACCTTCCCAGTCGAGCGACGCGCAAAGCATGCTGGGGCCTGGGTGACGTCACATCCGTTCACCGTAATCCTTCGAACAAACGCGCACATCGAGTGTGGCTTTGGTTTGGTTTTAATGTGCATTTTGCTTTATACCGTTTCATTTTACGACGCGATAATTTTATCTATAATTGAGTATCACTCCTGTATGCTATACGAATAATTATCTTACTAGTTTTTCAATAATCCATTTAAGGACAGTAACAAAGTATTTGTACTCGGTTACCTTTACCTTTCAATATTTTTTAAGGGAGTGGGGCAGTCATTATTTACAATTTTATATTGTATACTAATAGTGAGCATAACTACCAACTTCATATAGTATATTGAATTATTTTGCTCCACGCAAGGGCCATTTAGTTACTAGCCCATTAAAGTAATCTCCTTTTTTGGATGATTTACGGTAATCCCCCGCGACTACCCGGATGAAGGCTGCATGTGTCTTTTTCGCAAGCAGGACGATCTCAACTATGGCCCGGCACAAATTCATCGGTAAGACATGAATTTATCCCCGCCTTACAAATCAAAATTGTCATGATTTTGATCGCGTTTTAACTCACGTGACCTGTGTGGTTCGCACGCGAGGCTAATGGACGCGGCGCCTGCTACATGTCAACATGACTTCAAAACAAACAGTCTGGGTTCTTTTAAATTATTGAGCGAAAGCACAAACACTATTTAACATGAAAAAAAATTAACTACTATGCTGAAATAATAATCGAATAATGCAGTATTTCTTATACTTTTTAAACGACTATACTTAAATAATAATGCAGTAAGTAACACAAAAAAAAACTTTCCAAGGTCCACCATCTTTTTTCCCAGCAGAGTGAGACCCTCTGTTGAAAATAACGCGCGTGACGAATACATTCGTCAATGGCAGTAAACGGTTGCATTCCAGTTGAGCAATAGTTTTCGACCACGTGACTACATCCGGGCCACGCGGCCATGTTGGATGGGTTCACTCTACTGCCGCCGTTCACTCTTATCGCTTTTACATACAGACCGGAGCTACACAAATGTTTATGTGAGTGCTAAAAGTGACGCGTGTTGGCTAAAAAAAAACTTACTCTACCCGAAGTCACCCCACCCAAATGGCGATCGCGTTCGAAACCGGAAGGTCTCGAGCAATGGATTGTTCTGCCTGGTCGCTGGGATGGATAGATTGTAGCAAATAAATGAATAATATTCAGACCAGATTAGCGAGATTGGATGAGGACTCACACATTACAGTGCAGTAGCCGGAAATCACTAGTAGCTGTGCTGATGATGATAATAATAATACATCCAGATGTGTACTTTTGTGACCAAATGTCAGACATTGGCGTGAACCTGACCGACCCCATGTTCCGAGGGATCTACAGAGGCAAACAGAAACACCAAGGTGAGCACCCCCCCACCTTCATTTCTCGTGCCCCCCCCCCCCCCACACACACACACTTTTTTGCCTGACGCTGCCACCCCCCCCCCGTTCCCTTAGACGACTTCCATGACATCATCGACAGAGCCGTCGACGCGGGCGTTGAAAAGGTGACGTTTTGGAGTTTTAAACCATCGCGTCGTCAACGGGTTGTTCTGCTGGTTAGCGTAGCATACACAGGAAGTCCGCTAAGCAGTTTTCCGGGTGTGATCACAAGACTGCTTGTCATTGAAATGAAATCCATCTAATGTGGCTTGCTGCAGTTCGTGATCACCGGAGGAAGTCTGGAGGACAGCGAGGAGGCCGTCAAGCTAGCCCACCGCAGAGGTAACCGTGACAACCCCTTCCTGGGCATTGTTGGGGTGTTTTACCGTCCTTTCCTCGACCGCAGATGGGTTCTACTGCACGGTGGGCTGCCACCCGACCCGGTGCGGCCAATTCGAGGAGGGCGACGGCGCCTCGGAGTATCTGGCCCGGCTCCGGCGTCTGGCGGCGGCCAACCGAGCGAAAGTGATCGCCGTCGGCGAGTGCGGACTAGGCCGGTTGGCGTCGACAAGATCTTCAAGAGACGTTTTTCTGCAAATATTTTAAATCTGTTTGTTGTCTTTATAGATTTTGACAGGTTGGAATTTTGCCCCAAAGAGATCCAACTCAAGTAAGTGCAGGTCCGCTTGACATTTCAGGTCACTTCTGTGGGATCTTCTCTGATGTGGTCTCGGTCTTTGACACGTTCTTGATCATGTGCCGCAGATACTTCGAGATGCAGTTTGATCTGGCCGAGGAGACCAAGCTTCCCATGTTCCTGCATTGCCGTAACTCCCACCGGGAATTTGTGGGTGAGTCACAAGGTCTGGTTCAGTCCGATCCGGTCTGCTCGTGTGTCATAACATCTGCCGGTCGTCTTCTTTGCTTTCAGACATCATGAGGAGGAATCGAGACAGATGCGCGGGTGGCGTCGTGAGTTGAAAGTTTTTATGAGTGTTTCTTCGGCGCGGTCAAGCCTGCGGATTCTCACCTTGGAACGCCTTCCCCAGGTCCACTCGTTCGACGGGACCGCGGAGGAGGCCGCCGCCCTCGTCGAGCTGGATCTCTACATCGGGATCAACGGCTGGTGAGTCGAGAAGTGAGCCAGATTCTTGGGTTGCTGAACATTTATGTGCCTTGTCGTCGACTTGCTAGCTGATGTTGTATACTTCCCGCGGTTACAACCTTTAATCCAGTTCTCTGAAAACCGAGGCCAACGTCGAAGCCATGAAGCGCATTCCCACCGAGAGACTGATGATCGAAACGGGTGAGTAGTCTCGAGCGGATACCGCTGGGGACGTCTCGGGTTGACGTGTCCTTCCGGCCGCCAGACGCTCCCTGGTGCGGCGTCAAGACCACGCACGCCAGCTTCAAGTATGTCAAGACCACTTTTCCCACCAAGAAGAAATGGGAGGCTGGGCACTGTCTGAAGGACAGGAACGAGCCCTGTCACATCATGTGAGTAGAAGGCAGACCTTAGTCCCCAAATGTGGTTCAAACCTATGAAAGACTTCACTTAGACTTGATCGAGGGCTCGCCAGACTGGCTAACGGTTAGCCAGAGAACACACGGCTGCTAAACTGAACTCACAACGAGCAACTCTACGGTCTCATTCGCTGACTCCCATGTGACTCACCAGGCTAGCCGATGCTTTTTAAACCCACGTGTTTCAAGTCACAGATACTACAGTGGAGACTATGCGGATATCGACCCCGTGTGGGGGAGAAAATACCTGCACAGCACATGCATCTGTTATAGTCCCATTGTTCACAAATTAAATTAAAAAAAAAAAAATGACGCATAATTGATGAAATAATAGCTATAGCCTCCAAAATTTGTGAAATTTGGATTAATGAGTAACATTTTTAGTCAAATTTAAAAAAAATAATAATAATAATAATTCAATGCTAACAGACAAGATTTGCAACGACTGACAGCTAACTTCACGCGTCACTACATAATTCACATAGACAAATGATTTTGCGTGACACCCACTTGGAATTTAGCTGGGAACTGAAGGCCACCTGCTTGATTCTTGTCACTAGGTTGGGACTAGCTCAAAACCTGAAGGTTAAAATTTGAGATTTGCACATTTGTAGCTTAGTCCCACCTCTGGTCGGACAGTCCCACGGGCAACTTCCGGGCGGGCGGGCTCAGGATTTGACCCGTTTCGATTGCCTCACGCAGACAAGTTCTGGAGGCGATGGCGGCGGCGAGGGAGGAGGACCCGCTGGAGCTGTCCGGCGCCATCTACGACAACACCAACCGAGTCTTCTTCTCATCTGCGGGATGATTCGAGGCCGAGACGGACACAATTCAACGGCGCGCTTTAAACATAAAACTGTTGACAGAAAAAAACCGATTGTGTCACCATGTTTTACATAATTATGCTATCATACGTTGAATTATTTTCTCTGGGAGTGAGAAACTGTGAGCCATGGGATTCAGGGTGACGTCTGTTGCCGCCCTCTAGTGGCAGAATGTGTCTAAAACTCGCTGGTACCTGCATTTAGAGGGGTTTGCGTGTCCTCCCCTGCGCTTGTGTGGGTTTTATTTGGATAATCGAGCCTTCTGCCATGTTCTTCTCCAAAAACTGTTAGGCTACTTGAAGACCCTAAATTGTCCGTAGGTGTGTACGTCAGCGACTCTCACCCACAGTGGACGCAACATACGAAACGGATACATCGCCTTCAATAGAATTTATTAATTTATGACAATAAATAAGCATTATTCAAGTTTTGTTTACCCGATTTCTGAACGAGCTGACTGTCTGCTCCCTTGAAAAAAAAATAATAATAATAATAAGTCAAATGTGGCCCCAAAAGGTCAACACAGACAGGCAAAACGGGTTTAAAGAAATGCATTTAGAGAAGCTGTCAGCGTGAGTCATTACAAAATAGATCACAGACTAAGATTGTTTCCAACACGCAGTCGCAGACAATCAGTCGTCCTAGGACAGGGTGACGCCAATCCCAAAGCCAAAGACGGCACACAGCGTCATGGCCAGGGGGAGCGAGATCCCCCAGCAGGTGTCCCGCAGCTTCCTCTTGGCGGACGCCCACGGGATGCCCTTGGGGAGCCCGGCGTTGGCGTTGGTGTGCTCCGCCACCACCTTCATCCTGTCCGACATCGTGCACAGGTTGCTGCGGACCTCCTCCCACTCCTGGCGCAAGGTCGCCACGCTCTGCGCTTCCTGGCGGAGCCTCTTGGACTCCTGGCGGAAAACCTTCATGTCCCTTTGCACCGTGTTGAGCAATTCTTGGCGGAGAGCCTCGATGTCCTTCTGGGTCTGCTCGCGAATCTCCTGACGGAGGGTCTCCAGGTCCTGGGGGTTGAAGCCCAGGGCTTTCTGCACTTCCTGGCGAAGGTTCCTAGCCTCCTGGCGGGCAGCCTTGGCATCTCGATGCGTTTGGCCCACGGCGCTCTGCAGTTCCTGCCGGAGGTTCTCGATGTCTCTCTGGCTCCGGGTAGCCACCTCTTGGATTACCTGGCGGAGGATCTCCATCTCTGACGCGTTCTCCAGGTTGATCGAGGCTTCCATGCTTCTTTTCGGTCTTAAGGCGCTGTCGAATTAGCTGCGCGCACTGTTGGAAAGTGGGAGCGTGTTTTCCCAGCTCTGGAGCGTCTCTTTTCCACAGATCGGCAAAGACCGCCAACACCTTTTTCGCCTCGCGTGACTAAAGTCGACACAGACGATGAGCGACTGTGTGATGCCGGATCAAAGACGCGGCCGTCGATGTCACGGCAAGCGCAGCTCTGCCTGCCCCTGCTCATCGCTAAGGCCAGCGCACACCGAGCGTCCGCAAGGTACGTGGCGGTCCCGACCGAGCCGTACGGCCTCGGGCCTCCGTCAAAATCGGACCACGCTTTACTGGTTCTCCCTCGATTACCAAAGATGCGCGTTTCAGAAATTAAATTGAAAGACAATTAAAGTCATTCATCGTGACGGACGCTCATCTGTTCCTGCAAAGCGTGATTTGCGGCTCGTCGACAAATTGACTAGCCTTTTACAGCCCTCAAGAGTGACGCGACTGAACCGGACAACAGCAAACAAATTCTAGCCAGTACTGGAAACTACGACTCTTGGTGTTCCTCCACAGATATATATACATATTTTTTTGCTAACCCACCAACAAGATGGTGCGACTGTGGATTACAGTGAATGCTTTGCTGCAGTAAGTCCTGGTGCATGCTGGGGTTCAGAGTTCCCCTCGGTAAACCCCGCAGTCGCCCCCCACCTACCAAATACAAACTGGGTTTGTCTCGGCCTCTTCGGACCACAGGACGTCGTTCAGGTAAACCGCGTCTTTAATCCGCTTCCTATGAGCGGGTGTTCCTGTGACTGTTCCTCCTGGGTGGACCAGTTTTTTGCACTGCATGCAGATACGGTCTGACCACCGACCTCTCACCCCCCTCACCTGGCGCTCTCGTGTCCTTTTTCCGGACCGCCTCTGGATATGGCGAGGCCTGTTCTGAATGGCACCCGTCCGGTTTTACCGTCGCGTGCTTGGCTAAAGCGCTGCAGGTCAGTTTCCGGTCGTTGTCAATATTAATCTGCGCCATATTTACGTAAAGCAACAACTGTTTATCATCAATACTTTGCCCTGATATTAAACTTCCAGCGACAACAGCAAATTCAACACCTGCACAACAAGGCAGGGAACATTTGGGGTGCAGTCACTTTGGTTGTCAACGATTGAGAAATCAATAGCTGTGACGTTTTTAGTTATATTGTGGGCGATATAATATTGCACTGTTGCAGCAAAGTATTTTTTACTTCTTATAAAAACAAAATATTTACAAATATATGAGCAGCGTACTCACTTTTGTTTCTGAGATACATTGGACCGATGCATTCCTATTCAGACATGCGTTTCATATTTTAGCATTTCAGAAAAAGTGCAAAATACAATTTTGCAGAAAAAGATGGCTATCACTGCGAATCCTTAATGCCACGCTCACTTCGGATGACTGAAAATATGAACAATAACGCTCCCCCAAAAAATGATCACGCGTGCCTTTGTTCAGGCCTGCGCCGGCGTGCCTCTGCCGCCAGATGGCGCCCTCGCGCGCGCTCGGAATCTAGGTTAAATGTGCGCGCGCACGCCCAGGGGGAGCATCTGCGCGCACGCACGCGCGCGCACCCGGGGAGGACGCCGCCTCCCTCCCGCCAAACAACGGACGAAGAGGAGGACGAGAAGAAGCTGAAGGAGGAGAAGAAGAAGAAGCGGAGCATGAAGAAGAGCAACCACGCAGGACCGGTAAGGACACGCACACGCGCACCCCGCGCCACGCTCGTGCGCGGCCGCTGCGGGTTCACCCGTCCATCGGCAAACATCCATTCATAACTTCGCACCTTCATCTCTCATCCATCTTCATCGCATTCTTCCCCTTCCCTGGCCACTTCATTAGGGACATCATCAAATGTGACTTCACTCATCTTTTGCATTTAATTCACGCCCCCCCCCAAAAAAAAATGTTCATTAATCCGCTGGAGTGCTTCACAAGTATTGCCAAAATATGAACCTGTGTAGCTCCTGTTCATATTTTCAGAAAAAAAACCTCTGAAACATAATTATCAACATTGTTACCGACGGAAAGGAAGTCATTCCGCGGGGTGCCTAATAAATTGGCCGGCGAATGTAATAGATTACAGCGGTGGTGCGTCAAGCTGTTTTTTTTTTTTTGTTTTGTTTTGTTACGTAATGCAAGTAGGTCACTCACTAAGTCGCGGTGCCAGCGGGCAAACCCGGCCGGTGCCTTCCGGTGGGGTCAACACCGACACGCCCCACGGTCACGCTCACCTGTTAGCTTATGGCTAACGTGCCTCGATAGCTTTGACACGCAACCGTGTTCAGATCTGTGTGTGTGTTTGTGCCCTCGGTCCCCCCCCCCCTCATCCCCACCCCACAAGGGCCCCCAGGACCCGGCCCACCCGGGCCCGGCGCAGCCGGACAAGTCCGGCTGGCTGAGGAAGTTCTGCGGCCGCGGGATCTTCAGGGAACTTTGGCGGAGTCGCTACGTGGTCCTCAGAGGAGAACACCTGTTCATATCGGACAAGGAGGTCGGAACGACGTGCACCCTGCATCTGGTTTTCGCCGCGCTCGCGTTGAATTAAAAACACGCACGGAACACACACGGCATGCATTTACACGTAAATACACACCCAAACAAACATCTGACCTCATGTACACACACACACGTACTGTACACTCACATTCGCTAACACTCACCTAACCCTGACAAACTCACACTCAAATCCAAACACACACACAGTCATACATATATACAAACACAAAAATACACAAAACATTCATATACAAACACACAGATACAAATACATATGCGCGGTCCTGTACAGAGCCAAATACGCAGGCTGCTGGCTGAGCAGTCAACACGTGCGACTGAATCAAAGATCATGTGACATAACTCAGCCTGCAGCTCGTACACACCGACACACTAACACACACTGATGAGCATTCACTCGCATGCGGACACGCAATTACACACACACAAACGCAACGGTTTTTGCCCCATCGCCGTGACATCATCTGTTGGCTTAGGGGAGAACGACTGATATTAGTGCCGTACTGATGACCCGACAGAGGCACTGTGGCGTTATTATAAATCCCACTTTGGGGAAAGAGGGAGCCAAGTCGAAAGGCGAAGGTCAGAATTTACCAGTCGATCTACGTTCCTACCCTCACCTATGGAGCTGTGGGTCGTGACCGGAAGAACTGGATCCCGGATACAAGCGGCCGAAATGAGTTTCCTCCGCAGGTTCCCCCTTAGAGATGGGGCGAGAAGCTCGGTCATCCGGGAGGGGCTCAGTGTCGAGCCGCTACTCCGTATTGAGAGGGGCCAGATGAGGTGGTTGGGGCATTTGATTCGGATCCCTTCCAGACGCCTCCCTGGTGAGGTGTTCCGGGCACGTCCCACCGGAAAGAGACCGCGAGGACGACCCAGGACGCGCCGGAGAGACTATGCCTCTCCGCTGGCTCGGGAACGCCTCGCGATCCCTCCGGCAGAGCTGGAAGAAGTGGCTGGGGAAAGGGAAGTCAGGGTATCCCCTGCTGAAGCTACTCCCCCCGCAACCCCCGACCCGGAAAAGCGCTAGATAATGGAAAAATGGGTCAACAGTCTAACGCAAAACCAGAGACAGGTCGAGGGTCTGCGTTTGTGTTTGGCGCCGGTGTCACATCGGCCACATATCGACACACTTATTGACACTTTTTGTCCCCTCCGCCTTACGTAACAAGTTCCGGACCCAGTCGTCGCGAATTGACTGTTCAGCTGGTCTGTGAGCATACAAATTTGGTACTATCTGAGTTTCAGTCACCGCGTACTCTCGAAAGCCGGTGACGTCTTCCTACTCTTTCTTTCTCAGGTGAGGGACGAGCGCAAGGCTCAGGAGGTTTTGGACCTGGCCGACTACGAGCGCTCCGAAGAACTGCGGAAGGCCAAGAGCCGCAGCAAGAAGAACCACAGCCGCTTCACGCTCATAAGATGCCGGCGGCCCGGGAACGCGGTCAGTTCCGCGTGGCATTCCCGTTATGCAGATTTTCGGATTAGATCCTAAAATATCACGACAAGGCTGCATTTTTTCCCCCGGATAGAACCGGCGTGGAGATGAGGAATCATTTCTGGATCGTTTTCGGATGTAGAAAGCTTCGGGACCGGGAATAATTTCAAGATCTGGGATGGTTTGGAGTGCTTCAGGGTAGAATCATTTTTTGGGGGGATGATCTCAGGATAGTTTGAGGAAGAATGTGGATCGTCCCGGGAATTAGTTTCAGGATATTGAGCAATATCAGGAAAAGGTACATTTATGAAATTATGGATGTGGCTATTTCGGGATTGTTTGTGGATGATTTTGGATCATGTCAGGAGAGTTTCAGGAAGTAGACTGTTTTAGGGCGGATATCGTTTCAGGTTATGGGAAGTTGTCGCAGTGTTCAGGATGCGGTCCAGTTTTCGGATGATGTCACCGCGAGGATTTGGGCCACTTCTTGTTTTGAGTTTCATTTCGGCGCTGGAACAGCTTCCAAAACGCAGCAGCGGGAATCTTTGGCACGTTTTAGTGTCCACTGGCGTCCTCGGAAAGATTTACTCCGTCCCCGCCTTGCACCCGCTGCGTCCTCATTGGTGGACTTGCTGCGGGGATCCCTCTGGCGAGCGCTGGGTGGGATTTAACGCCGGCGCTGACTCTGCCTCGGTTCCTCTGATTGGCTGAGCTGAGGGATTGGTTTTTTTTTTGTGCCCCCTCCCCAGCAAAAAGATTTAATCCACAGAATCCCATTAGTATGTCACAGGATGAGTCAGAGCGGAATAATCTGACGGTATTCGCATTAGCGTTAGCACGGAGGTTCACCATCTTCATCGTGATGATGTCATCTTACATCAAAGTCACAAGACGTGACATCACTTCCTGTGAGAGATTGACGGGCGCGGGGATCCAAACAAACGGGACACAATCATCGTCACGGCGTCTTCGGGTGACAATCGGGCCGTGTCGTTCGTCCTCTCTCAGGTTCAAAACCTTCTCTTCCTGGCCGTCAGTCCAGAGGAGAAAGAGTCGTGGATCAACGCTCTAAATGCCGCCATCGTCAAGGCCAAGAACAGAGTTCTGGACCAGGTGACCACATCAACACAAAAATAAAAACCCTGACACGTTCAGATGTTCTCATGTAACATTCGGTATGTCCTCATACGCAGGTGACCATGGAGGGGGACACGTTGGTCCATCCCACCAGAGACCGGGCCAAGATCCCGCAAGGGCGCCGTCTTCCCACCCGTGGACACCTCATGACCGTGGTACGGCGCCCCCAGAGTGTTCAGGCGCGGTTGATGGCTTCTCGCTCATCTTTTGTTGGACGTTCAGGCCTCCTCGTCCTGTCACGGCATGCTGACCCTCGACCTGGTGGCCGAGGAGGAAGGCTTCTCCTCGGAATGCGACGCCGGCTCCTGGGAGAACGTGTTCCGGGCGGGCTCCTACGGGCAGGTGACGGGGGCCGGGGGTGGCGGGCGTCAGCGCTCGGGGACGGACGTGTCCAGACTACGCGTCCGGACCAAAGAACCCAAAGTGAAGACGGGAAGTCTTCCCCGAGGAAGCGAGCGATCGTGGGGAAAATATTCCCACCTGGAAGCCTCCAAGGTGCACAAGAGCCAGCAGCTGCAGGTCAGGAGAACCAAAAGAAAACGAAGTCAGACTCTTCATTTAAGCATTGTCTTCTTTCAGGTTCTCCACAACCATTCCAGAACTCCTCAGCCTGGGAAGAGGACCAGCATCGCAGGTCGGAGTCGATGCGCCTCCATGGATGAAGTCCTCTCCTCCAGGTGGACTCAAAAATCACTTCCTGATTGATCTTTTCAGCCGGAGAGTCAAATACATAGTCCACTATTTAAAAAGTCGGGACTAACGACTGATTCTGAACGCAGCGATTGCGCTTATACGCCATTTTCCTTATCTTGAACAGGCCGGCGATGATTCGCTCCGAGTTGCGTTGGGCTCTCGGCCGACGGCCGGGGGACGAGGAGGGCGGGTCCTCGGTCCAGCCGGTGGGTCAACTGCAGAGTCTCATCGCGCAGAAGATGCAACGAGCGCAGGAACTGCTGGAGGAAATCCGATTGCAGGTTGGACACGCAACCTTGCGTTGCGCCTTAGCATTCGTCAGCTGTGACTGACTAGCCCCGCTAACTAATTGTGCAGACGGTGACTACTCCTGTCGTCAATGAGTCCTGCTGACTAACCTTGCTGCGTAGTCCTGCTGACTAACCTTGTTGACTAGCCCTCCCCCATTGACTTGCTCTGCTATATTTAAACCTGTTGACTCATACTGCTTACTACGTGGTCTTCACTGGTCATTCATCTGGTCCTGACCCGGTTAACTACTCCAGCTAATGATTTTTTGGGATAATCCTGTTGACTAGTCCATGGTTTGGCTTTGACTACCCAATGACTGGGTCTGGACAAAACCTGACTTGTTCTTGCTATGTCCTGAACCAGTACTAGGCTCGTCTGGTCTCTCTGAAAAAGTGAAGAACTCGTGACGACAAGGTAAAGTGTTGATTCTGTGACAGGAACTGCAGAAGGCCAAAGCGGAGCGAGAGAGAGGAGGAAGCTCAACATTTGGGAAGGGGGTGGAGTCTCCTCATCTCCATCACCTCAGGGCCGGAGACTCGCCTCGTTCCAGGTGTGGTACAGACGCAAATTGACTCCAAATGACTCCATTGGCTTTCACCTGACATCACATGACTCTATGCGATTCAATTTGATTCCACCCAACACTATTTAACGGCATACTACACCATGTGACTCCACATGACTTAATCCGACTCCATATGAGGCCATCTAACTCCACGTGACTCCGCATGACTACATTTCAGTCCACCTGACTCAATATAACACCACGTAAGTCCGCGTGACTCTATCCGACTCCACATGAATCCGTGGGACTCCATAGTACGCAGACTGAATGTGAACTTGTGTTTTTGGGTGCGAACAGGTCATCCTCGTCTCCTCGTAGCCGCAACGGCGACTCTCCCGGCCACCGACGAAAGGACTCTCCGCGACTGAGGGGTCGGGAATCACCGCGCTCCAAAGCCCGCAAAAATCGTTCCCGGGATGTCGATTCTCCTCGGTCCCGAGGCTCTCGCTCTCCCGCTCGTGCCGCTGACCCACCTCGTCCGACCGCCTCTCCACGCAACAAAAGCTGCGACAGCACCTCCGAGGCGTCCGATCCACCGGCGTCCCCACTCCTCCGCCTCGACCCGGACAAAGGCCCCGCGGATTTTCCGGCGGAATCGCCGTCGTCGCTCCACACTGGTGACAATTCTTCCTGCGCCAGCCACAACAAATCCAAGAACCTTCAGGAGTCGCCGGACGACGCTCAAACCAAAACGCCCCAAAAGACGGCGAAAGAAGAGGAGGAGCTCCAAAAGAGGCGTGCGGAGGCTGAGCGCCTCCTGCTGGAGGCCATGTGTTCCTGGCAGGAGGCGCAGGAAGTGCTGCAGGAGGTGAAGGAGCTGCAGAGCCACACGCTGCGACGCCAGCGCAGGAGGACCTACGAGAAGATGACGCCGACCGCGCCCACCTCGCCCATCGCGCCAACCTCGCCCGAGGCCTCGGGAGACGCCGACACGTGCGACGTGGCGACGTCGCCCGAGGACGTGTCCGAGTCGCCTTGATCCATCCTTCTACTCAGGAATTTTCTACTTTTGTTCCACGTTGCAGAGCGGGAATCGTGCTCGTCTTCAACCAGCGCAACATTTGACCAAATCCGTCACCGTGACTTCACGTGACTCGTTCGACTCCACTTGATTCCGTCTGACTCCACGTTCCTCGATCTGCCTCCATTTGAGTTTGCGCAGGACTCCACAGCAGCTCCGTCGGATTCTCTTTTCGACTCTGTTTCGGGTCACACGCGACTCTTATTTCACGCCGCTCTTATCCCGCCTGCCTCGACGCGGCGAGGTCACCCGGGGGAGGGGGGGGCGAGTGAGCCACCTTGCGCTCCCGACTCAGGAATTTTCCGCTTTTCTTCCACTTTGGAGGGCGACGCGTACCTTTTTAACCAGCACGGATATTACCAGCAGAAGAAGGAAAACAAAAATGACTCGCTGCTGCTGCACTTTTCAACTGTGATGACTTTTTTTCTTCTCTTTTTTCCAGAGCTAACTTTTCTAGCGGAAAACTAGGAAGTGTCTCTGCCTCGGGCTTCTTGCGAAGTCGCACGTTTGTCGGAGCACGAACCTTGTTACGAGCGCCGTAGACGCGGCAAAATGGCTTCCGATTTATTGCATCCAATCGGTTGGTTTGTATGAAATTTTTCCGGGTAAACTTTTTCAAGTCACCGAGCAGATTTTTCACGCTAATGCAACGATGTCATCGGCAAAAGTCCTCATCGGCACAGATGTCATCAAAAACTTTCAAACTTGAACTCTAGTCCAAGTCCGTTCGACGGCAATGCAAGCAACAACAACAAAATAGTGGTACCTTGAGGTTCAGAATGCTAACAAACAATCCAAAACACCTTTGAAATGCTAATGTTAGCATCGGTAGTTGTGATTTTGTTATGTGTCTGCACGGTATACGGTGCTGCCTCCCGGTGGCCAATGCAGGCGCAACAGAAGGAGCAGCGCAGTCAATTAGATTGCAGCATGACTTTTTTTTTTTTTAATAAATATAAAGCACAATAGTATAGAGCTCGTGGACCTACGTCATCAAATCACGTGACTTTTGTTTGCGTCGCCATATTGCCAGTCAAGCTAAGCTTTGCTCAATGCTAAGTCGGTTGGCGACAAGGAAATACGTCTTGTAGCACTACGCCCAGTCTTGTCCGATACCGTCAGACATTAAGGTGAAAATAATCGACGGTACGTGGAAAAATTAGATAAACTCGGCATGGGGGACCCGTATTTAATGCCGAAATCAATGTTTTCGCCAATAAGAAATTGGACTGTTAGTTCGCTTCTGCTTGTCTTGGACAACCGGATCGACACATGGCTACGGTGAGGAAGTCGTCGAGATCTGCACGGAAATGTTTGAAAGCGCACAAAAGTCTGGACGCATACGAATACTTTGTTGCTGGATCTGTTCTCATCATGAATATATCCCACATAGTGACGGTTTTGACGGCTCGTGAGCGCGGAGGCGTCTCCGGCCACACGTTAACCTTTGCCGGAATCCGTCGATCTTTTCAGTTAGTATTCAATACAAATGCCAATATTTAAACGAATTTTGGTGTTTAATTGCTGAAATCCATATTTTCTGATGGTATTCCATGGAATGATCTATTTAAATATGTCTCATCTGTTGTGACAAAACAGCACAACAGGTCTCTGGTATTGAAAATATTCTGCTCCGGTTCAACGTCCCCCACAATGTCGAGCAGCTCCGTTTGACCTGCAATATGGCGCCGTGAAAATGGCGACGTCACGTGCACGAGCTCTATAATATTTTTACTTATTACTAACTTTGAGGGCAATCAAGAGTAAACTCATATCTCAAGGCACCACTGAAAATCATTTCATTTAAAAAAAAATGTTAATTACACAGCATTCTTCAACTTTTAAATATTACTGTTTGTATTCATTTGGGATGACATTTGATATTTTTAGTGATACTATTTTTTTTTTTAATCAATACTGTCATGAAAATAATTCAGTGTAAAATTCCCAATGACATGTTTTTAGATTTTTTTTTTTAAATTTATATAATTTGGCACGTTAATGTCACCGAAAAGCACAAACAGTACAATTTGTGTACCCGCCTGACTATTATAGGATGTCAGGAAACGCCAGCCACGCTTGTCTTGCACTCGCACGACCTTTGACAGGCTGTGGAAAGAAAAAAAAAAAAAAATGGAAAAAAATCTGCATTATGCACACGCGCGCACACTTCTGTTTGTTGTATTTGAAAATCCTTTACTTCCTGTTGGGAGCGCACGCAAAATAAACGTCATCCAACCCAACGAGGTGGCGTTGTTAAACGCGCGGGCGGCGACCCGAAAGGACGCTTTCATCCGACGGCGGCCATGTTTGCCCTCGTAAGACACGCACAGGTCAGTGAGCCGCGATAAAGAGCGGGGGACCAGATGTAGGCCAGACGGGCCACGTCGCTCCATTACACCGCCGCCGCACCGCGCCTGCGTCATTACGCATTCATGTATGCACATTTTTTTATGACTAAGGCGCAGCAGTGCGTGCGCGCCGCCGCCGTAAAGGGGAATTCGGTGTCATCACCTTCACGTGACCGTCGACGACGTCGTCCTCTCCCGGTCAAACCCAGCAGGCGTCGAAGATCTTGCGATCGATGTCCATCGCGCCGCCGTCCGCGCCAATCGCGGCTGGCGTCGACCATCTGGAGAAAAAGGGACAAAAGTTCAGGTCGGGTTCCTTGTCCGAGCACGGAAAATATGTACCGTAATGTAATTCCCGGCCTACAGAGCGCACCTGGTTATAAGCCTCGCCCAGTACATTTGTAAAGGAAATACCATTTGGTAGATACATACGCCGCAGCCGTGTAAAAGCCGACATTACAGGTAATTTTAACATTTTAATCCACATAAGCAAGTCAGATTCAGAATTTAAAGCACAAATAATAGCAACAATTTGTGGCCGATGGTATTTTTTTTTAGAACATACCTCGCAGGCACCGCGTTGGTGACCCCTGTCATAAATGATAACATTTGAGATATTGTGAGCAATATTCTGTGCGCAAACAACAATAGTTCAAGAACCCATTGGACAAAACCAGCTCACAAATTTCATCTGTAAATATGATTTTCACGGTTTTGCATTCATAACGGCCCTTTGAGGGGAAAATGGAACTACAATGTGGCCCACGACCAAAATGAGTTCGACACCCTTGTTTTAATATTTCTGTTACATTTATTTGGGGTTTCAAAGCCAATTTTATGGGTTTTAATCCCCCCCCCCCATCACGAGCCGGTTTTAGGTTTTCAATTCGGGTTTCAAGCCTTGATTCGGGATTTAAATCCATCTTTTTTTCCAGTGTTAGCGTGCTAACGACCTCATTTAGTGACATAAAACAGACAAGTTTGAATTATTTACGGTTGTGTGTCATCCTCATCAGCCGTATTTATTATTTACGCAGACGCGCAAACACACTCAGCCAGGAACAAGATGGAAGTAACACGAACCTTCTCACGTGTGGGTCGTTTCATTCTGACTCAAAGCCCCCCCCCCCTTCCCACTTTCCCTCTTTCCCTCTTTTCATCCTTTTCTCCCCCCGTTTTTCTTTCCGCTCGTTAGCCGGCTAGCAACAGAGCTAAAAATATTTCCTGTTTAGCAGGGGTGGTGACGTCATCACACAGCTGCCAGTCGGCGGTGACGTCACCACCCCGAGCGAGTGAGTTCGAAAACTCACGCAGGAACCAAAAAAAAAAAGCCTTTTAAGTCGGACTAAATATTTTAATAGCTATGTACACGCGCGCGCGGGCTTTCGTAAACATTCACACGCACAATCGTGATGATTATGAATCAAACTAGGGCAGAAGCGAATTCTGTTTTTTTTTTTTAAGGATGACGTCATTTCACAGGTGTAATGAATAATAAATCACCTCAAATCTGTCCAACGTGTACGCCATTTGCTGGAGATAAATTTCACAACACTTGAATTATTACACAGTGTACAGTACAGGTGCTACTGTACAATTATATTTTATATAACAAATATAGAGTACGCTGTATAAAGAATGTTAGCAAGAGAGGATAGAAAATAAGCTCACTGGCGCCCCCAAGTGGAGATTCCCCATGCTAACTGCTAATATTAGCATTGACCGAACAGAGTCAAGCCACGTCAAAATTCAACTACATGACTTTTATTTCCATTTTCTATCAGACCTGAAGAGCATAAAAACTTATGTACACACATTTCATGGTTTTTTTAATAAATGTTTAAAGCAGCGCACGCACACACACGCACAAACACGCACATTTATTTTTGTCAGTGACAAAAGGAAAAACAAAAACAAAACAAAAAATAGCTGCTGAGCTTCTGTTAAGCTTCCGCCCAACAAATTAAATCAAATCACCAAATAAAAAAAAAGAAAAAAAGCAACTTTATCTTTGTAGAAATCTAGAAATATTGCTTTTTTTAAGTCAATTTTTTCTTTTAAAAAGGTTTTTCCCTTATCCCACAAAGCTTCGCTGCGACTTAACTTTATTGGAATATTTCACATCACTTGACCGGAGAGGGAAGAGGAAGAAAAAAATCTAAATAAAAAGTCACTGAGCGTGTAAAAAGCTACAATAAAACAAAAACACACACAGGGGGGGGGGCAATCAGAAGAAGAGGCGGAGCATCCGTTGGCGTGCATATTTTTAAAAAGGTGGGCAGGATGGTCATGTGATCACAGGGGGGGGGGGCTAAAATGGAGATAGAAGATCCTGATCCACAACCACAAAAAGGTATCCTGAAGGGAGGCGCTCGTAATGACGCCAACTTTGGTTTGTGTTGGGTGGGGGCAAAGAGGGGTGGGGAAGGAAAGTCCTCAAAGATCAGATGACTTTTTGTGCTCAAAAAGTCTTCAAAAACAAAAAAAGTCCAAGTTGGTGATGCCATAACGGAAAATCGCTGAGGAGTCCCGACGAGTTCGATGAAGAAAAAAAAAAAAAGATCCCAAGGCCAACGTGGCCGCCATCTTGCGTGGGGCAGTCACGGAGCTCAGCCGCGTTTCGAAGAGGAAGTGGCTTGGAAAATGACGGCGGCGGCTTGCAAAGTTGCGACGTTTCCATGGGAACCAGCGGGAATTCACACAAGCGGAGTTTACATTTCCGGTTCGGCATTCGCAAACTCACCCATTCAGCAATTGATGGGTTTCCAATCCGCCATCTTGTGTGTCGTAGAGGTCGTTAACTTATCTGATTGGTCGCAGAAAAGGGGAATCCTGGGACTTTGGTGAACCTATCCACTGTTTACGGATTGTTTATTGCTGGAAAATTCACCATTTTTTTTTTTTTGTGTGTCTTACCCCCCCAAAAAATAAAATCCTGCAATGAATGAAAAATAAATCAAATCGTTGAATTTGCGAAATGCGGTGACCCGCTGCACCTCGCACGTACAATTCATGATTCAACTTATGAACTTATCTCAGCTGAGCTTTTGTTTATCCCTGCAAGCAAATAATTTTTTTTTTAATTACGGGCGACCTTTTAAATACGCTGCCATTTAAATATAAATACATTTTAAAAAAACAGCAATAAAACCACTGTTCGGCATTTTTGCACCGACGTCTGCTTTGAACTAAAAAAATGTGATATTTGCCTCGAATATGACACCGACATGATTCCCATGGAAATTCTTCTTCCCTTTGCAACCCGATTTAAAGTAGTGGGGGGGAGGGGCGAGGGCGGAGCCGGAGGGGACGACGCCTAGCATAGGACGGGACACGCACGCTCGCACGCGCACCCACACACGCACGCCCGCACGCCGCGCGGCTAGTCGTCGTCGTCGTCGTCTTCGTCGTCCTCGCCGTCGTCCTCCGCGTCTCTCTTCCTCTTTTGTCCCTGAGCGTCCGCTCGCTCGCCTGCGGCAAGACGGGCGACATGATTGATTGAGCGATTGGTCGGCGGCGGTGGGGCGACTGGTGCCCGCAACTCACCATCCTCCTCCTCCTCCTCGCCGTAATCGTCATCCTCGTCGTCGTCGTCGTCCTCCTGAGCGCAGGCGGGAAAAAGTTAGCGCGCGTACGTACAATTTAGTACACACACAAACGCACAATATTGAGGATTCTACATCAGCGTGACCGTGACGACCACCGGAGCTCATTTCAGTTACCTTCAATGTGGATACTTTCACGATTACTACTTTTATGATGAAAACATAACCAGTCAATACTTTGGGCATTACTTTTCTCTTCCCGATCGGTCATGTTTATATTTTATTTTTTATTATTTTTTTTTTACTAGGGACGTTCAACACCCCACATTTACTCGAGTACTAACGATACCCATTACAGATACCTCTCGTACTTTCCATACATAAATTTTCAACCAGCGTAGTGACGTACTGTAATTTCCGGCCAATCAGCCGGGACCATTTTTTTTTTTTTTAAACACTTTCAATGCTGCGGTTTATGCATTAGTGCAGCTATTGTGCATTTTTTTTTAACGGCCACAAGGGGGCACTCCAGCGGAAATGGTAAGTGAGAGACTGGTGGAATGTTTGTGCACAGGAAGTGACTTTTAGCGGTCCGGCCCTGTTAGCGTGCCATTCGTGCGTGACCGACGCATCTCAGTGATTTTTACTGTTTTTTTTTTTGTTGTTTTTTTTTTAAAACCAGCCCTGTTAGCACGACGCTAGCGTTAACGCAGCGGGGATAGTGTTAAAACTCTCTGTGTACCGCCTTTCTTTGTAAATATCTCGTGTTTCAATGTAGGCACTTGCGGCGTATGTACGTACCAAATAGTATTTCCTTTAAAAATGTATCGGGTGAGGCTTATAACCAGGTGCGCTCTGTAGGCCGGCAATTACGATCAAAGAGCTTCCTTTTTGACACGTGTGGTGATACGGCGACGTGTCAAACTAGCCCAATGTAGGGCCGACAAAATACTTTTTACAATCGATACTTTGATGATGTAAACTTTGACAGTACACCACTTTGATTATAAACACTATCACGAGCAGTCCTTCAACACTTGACTGGTCGATATTTTCTGGAACTTTACTTTTCATACTTTTCGATCAATCTTTTGAAGATCGATACTTGTTTAACAGACATAGTCGAGCTCAGGGGTCGAAGGTCAGAGGCGGCAGAGAAGACCTCCCTTTAATGACCAATCGGGTTTGAGCTGGAGGCCAGAAGAGCCCCATTGGTTCTGTGGCCTCAGGGAGGCGGGTCTTACTCCAATTGATTGGCAGCATGTGAGCCAATGAGGAGCCTGCGCATCAAATGGAGGCTTAACTTAAAAATGTACTCGCTCCCTACTCCCTAATATGATTTATTTATTTTTTTAAATTACCTAGATAGTCCCACAAAAAATATGGTTGTAGTGATTACAGAGTGGACAATGACAAATGATTCCGAACGCAATCATTCATCATCCCCGACTCATCACAACAGGATTTTTTTTTTTTTTTTAATTTTTTTAAGCGGCTAGGGAGCAATTTGGAAATCCGGCCCGAGGGTCCCGTTCTCTGCCGCCTGAGCACAGGTGCATGCTGGGAGGAGTGGGGGGGGGGGCGCCCGAGGCCGGCGGGCCCCGAAGGCCGGCGCTGCCCACCTGATGCGTGGCCCTCTTCCCGCGAACGCTCAGCCCCACCTCTCCTCCCTCCGAGCCGTCCTCGTCGTCGTCGTCTTCGTCGTCCTCGTCGTCGTAGTCGCCCGTCGGGCCCGCGCCGTCGTCGCCGTCCTCGTCTGCGGCCCCGACAAAACGGGGAGCGGGGGGGTTGTCACGATCGTCGCGGTCTCACTTGGACGCAAACCGTCGCCTTTCCTCACCTTCCTCGTCCACCTCCGAGTCGGGCGCCTCGTTTTCCTCCTGGTCGAAGCCGTCCAGGTAGGTGACCTGCGGCAGGAGCTCGAACACGCTGTCCCGGTAATCCTTTAGCGACGTGATCTCGCAGTTCAGCAGGTCGAGACTCTGAAGTTTCTTCAGGTTTTGCTGTAACCGTTAGCACACGGGGACCATTAGCTCAGCCCCTCAGTCAACATGATAATAAATCATTGAGAAATGATTCCACGGAGCGTCATGACCGACCAGCGCCTCCACGTTGCTCAGCTCCTTAATCTTGTTGCTGCTCAGGTTGAGGTAGATCAGGTTGGGGCATTTTTCCGACAAGGTCTCGAAAGAACCCGACAGGTTGTTTTCGCTCAGCTCCAGCTGCGAAGGGGAACGTCGAGAAGCACGCGGGTAAAGGATTTCTGCGTACACCCCGGCACGTTTGGACGATTGTGTGCTTGCGTCACCTTGCGGAGTTTGGGCAGCGAGGGCAGCTTGGCCAGCGAATGCAGACCCACGTTGACCATCCTGAGGACCTCCAGCTCCACAAACTTGTCCGAGAGACCTTCCACTTCCCCGCTCAAAGAGGGGCTGTTGTCCACCACCATCTCAGCCACCTGACACACAAACACCGTGTACTTCATTGGCATATATTTGTTCCCTTTTTTTTTTTTTTTTAACAATATATGTGCAGGATTGCACGGTGGATCAGTTGGTAAAAGCAATGGCTCCACAGTTCTATACGGGCCCGGCCGGGTTCGATCCCGACCCACCTGTGTGGAGTTTGCATGTTCTCCCCGTGCCGGCGTGGGTTTTCTCCTCCCACATCCCAAAAACACGCGACATTAATTGGGGACACTCAATTGGCCCGAGGTGTGTTTTGTGAGCGCAACTGTTTTGACTCGATGTGCCCTGCGATTGGCTGGCGACCAGTTCACGGAGTACCCCGCCTCCTGCCCGTTGACAGCTGGAATAGGTCCAACACTCCCCGTTGACCCTCGTGAAGATGAGCGGCAAAGAAAATGGATGGATGGATTAATTGGACACTCTAAATTGCCCCAAGGTGTGATTTGTGAGCACGCCTGTTTGTCTCGATGTGCCCTGCGATTGGCTGGCGACCAGTTCAGGGTGTACCCCGCCTCCTGCTCGTTGACAGCTGGGAAAGGCTCCGGCGCTCCCCGCGACCCTCGTGAGGATGAGCGACAAAGAAAAGGGATGGATGGATTAATTGGACACTCTGAATTGCTCCTCGGTGCGACGGTGAGTGCAGCTGTTTGTCTCCATGTGCCCTGCGATCGGCTGGCGACCTGTTCAGGGTGTGCCCCACCTCCTGCCCGTTGACAGCTGGGATAGGCCCTGGCGCTCCCTGCGACCCTCGTGAGGATAAGCGGATGGATGGATGGATATACGTGCATGCTTCAATTCAATTTATTGTGCTTCTGCTTCTGGGCGTCCCCACCTTCGCCACCAGGGGGCAGCACAACAGGCGTTCAGACCGCAAAAGTGAAGTCACCACTCAAGGGTGCATTAGCTGCAATATTTTCATTTTATTGATTTTTTTTCTGCAAGGATTTAAAGCTTGCAATAATCAAGATAGCCCTAAATGCGCATATATAAGGGGTAACTATTTTGGGCCTCTGTCAGAGTGAGATTTGTTGAAGTATTTGTTGTGTATACGTGTGTGTGTGTGTGTGTGCATAGATATATACATACATATCAAAACAGGCATATATTTATTCACATACACATGCACAGTTTGCATGATAACAAATCCATGCTTGCCAAAATGTTTTTTTTTTCCCCTGATCATTCTGGTTTTTCCCCCTCCCCTCATGTTGAGAGTCCTCGACAGGTCTTACTTCCACCCCCCCCCCAACATCAACGGCATCCCCCCAAATCAACTACTCCACCGGGTACCAATATAAAATATCGATGCGCACTTTCGAGGCCATAAACAATCTTGCTGACCTGCTTCATGTCGCCTCGTGTCCCCTCTGCCCCCCCCCCTTTAAAACGCACTACCATTTCCACATTTATTAATCTTTCAAATTCTGTCATTATTGTATTGGTTGATTCATTTGTAGTGTTTGTAAAGTGACCTTGACTGCACTATGACTCCTATAAAACTAAAATTAATTATATATATATATGAACATACTATTTTTTCCCTATATTTACTTGTCATTTATAGTTTATTAATCATTATAAAGCTGTACGGGGTCAATTTTTCTTCATTCTACTTGATTTCCTTCGTCGTTACTTTGTGCGCGTGCACAAGGGTACACATAAACGGCGACCATTATCGACGTGCGCGCGCACGTGCCGACGGCTTCCCCCAATCGGGAAAAGACGCCACCGTCCTTTTGTGTGCGTGCGTGCACGCGCCAAGGCCAGTTTGGGGGGCGGGGGGGGGCTTATATAACCGCGCCGCGCGCACGCGCACCCTAACAAAATGTCTGCCCCATAAAAGAGGACGACGCCACGAGGAGGTCGCAGAGTCGGACCGAGTCGAGGCCGCTCGCGACTCGAACCTCCGACGGTGGCAAACGCTCGGCGACGCGACGGGGGAGAGGCCGGGCGGCGAGCTTGACGCGCTGGCGGGCACTTTTAGTCGGTCGGAAGTGGAGCGCGTTAATCCGCCATAGACGAGTAACTTTCCTCCATTTTGAGTCGCGAGCGTCACGTTGAGGGGGGGGGGCACAAGTATCAGTATCGTGCTCGTTACTCGGTCAAGTCAAATGCGGTCACGTTTGTCGTTGTCTCCAATAAAACATTTTTAGGGGGTTACTCGAGCGGCGTCACTCGCCCAAGCTTTCAAAATGTCGCGGGGGACTGGCCTCGCTCGGCCACGCGCGTCCCTAAAGGTCACCAATGTGCTCCGCGCTCGACTTTGGAAGCTCCCGACAACCGCGCATACAAAATGGTCGCGTCCGACTTTAAAATGTCGTCGTGGGTTGCCTGACGGAAGACGGCAGATGTTGACCCCGCGAGGTTTTTTTTTTTTTTTTTTTTTTTGTTCTAATTCCATTTTGTTTACTTTTAATCGAGGCAACAACAAAAAGATGGTGATTAAAAAGTTGTTGGTTGAAGAAGCATTTAGTCGCGATTGGGGATAAAGACGAAGAGACGCTTGATGGAGGAGGAGGAGGGGCGGGCGGACGCAGCGAGGGAAGCGAGCCGCCGACGCCTCCACGTCAAGCGGGCTTTGGGCTTCGCTGGTCGCCGGTGCGAGCTCACCACGCGAGGGCGAGTGTGTGAAAGCGAAGTCGGCGGGCGGAGTGCGGCCGCTTCGAGGCGGACTCCCCGACGCGGAGTGGCCGACTCGCTCGGTCCGCTTCCCCCCCACCGCCCACCCCACCTCGCTCGCTCATCATCCCGAGCGGCGGCCGGCCACTCACCTCCGCCGGGTCTCGATTCCGCAGCTCCACCGTGATCCTCTTCTTCATGTCCATCGCGAAATATTTTTACTCTGCGGCGACGAGGGGGTGCAAATCGGGCGCTTAAAGTGGGAAGAACGTTCGCGGGACAAGAGCGTGGCTTGCTCGTCGCTGCTGGCCACAGTTTGCTCACTGATCCTCCATGATACCTCGCGTCCTGCCCCCTCCGCGCCGGTCCCGCCTACCGTTTCACCCGGTTGGCTGCGCGCCTCGGCCCGGACGCTCATTGGACGGGAGACGCGTCAATCCACCGTGAGCTAGGTTAATCCGAAGAGCGGGGAGGCCTGCTCCCAAACGAACCAACTGGCTGCGTAGCCCGACTGTTGTTTGCCCAACAAATAATCATTTTTAATCAAATTTTTTAAGGAAAATCCGAGCCATCCTGATGGAAAAATGACTTTATATTCGAGACCACGCGGATGAAGGCTGAAAAACGGCAATAAATTCGATAGAAAACACCACGAATTGGACGTAGGCGGGACTAAAATGGCGCTCGTTTGAACCCTCTCTCTGATTGGATGAACAAGCCGTCAATCCAACAAGATCCACGATTACGTGTAAATAGTTCACTATATTGTCACATTATTGATACAATAAAACGACTTCAATTACTGCTCTGTGCTTACTGACGATACCTTTTTTGGTGACTGGTACATTATTCAGTAAGAAGACAATGAAGTAAACAAGTTGTTTATATTCATCAGATTAGCATTTGCTGTCATCAAACATGGTGAAGCGTTCAGGTACAGTTAAAAAAATACAACTTTTTATGTACATAGAAAAAGGTTGCAGTTTAGAAAAAAAAATAATGTCACACTCAATTCACATAACATGAGGAAAATAGTCTTGGAAGGACTAAATATGAAATTTGCAGCACATTTCACACACACACACACACACACACACACACACACACACACACACACAAAGGCTTCAACTCCAGGGAACCAAAATGTTGAAAATGTAAAATGTATTAAGGACAACATAAAAAAAAAAAAATCCTCACCAGCAGTCGACCAGTCCAGATCGACCGCGTTCAATAACTGCAACATCGTCTGAGATGGTTGTCAATATTTGCACAATAACGAGAATAATTTTCATTTAATCGTCAGAAAGTGGCGTGCGGGATTTGGGAAACGTCACCCACGGTCGGTTTGGCAAAGTAGTGTGGCACGGTATTGTCGTCATCAATTATTATTATTATGAAGAAAAATGTCATTAAAAAGTAGAAACGCGTCGCTTTGTTTTCGGTGTTTACGGCTACTAACGTGTAATAACCAGAGTTTGAAATGTTAACGCGCCTGAATGGAGAAAACTGAGGTTTGCACGTGACGCATTTGAACGAATTGTTGTGATATTCACTTATTAATAATAGCAAACACGCATTATGTCAATCAGAGTGTGGTACTTGTATGCCCGAAACCTTCCCAAGAATGGAGTAAGTGACAAAAAAAAAAAAAAAAAAAAAAAAGAGGAAGTTAACAGCAACACAAAAGGAAGCAGGAAGAGGAAACCTAGCGCCACCAACGACCTCATGTGGTTTAACGCGACGCCGTTTCGGACGAAAAACCGCAGGAAAGACGGCGGGCGCCGCGTCAGTCCCGTGTTCGGACATCTTCCCGAGGTCTCTTTGGGGTTGGGTTACGAGCCGGCGCCCGCGGGCTCTCCCCCCGTCTCCAGCAGCGTGACGCGGCCCCCGTCGCCCTCCATGATGATGCCGCCCTCCTGCAGCACGACCATTTCGCCCTCGTCCTCCACCACGCCGACCGCCGCGACCGCCTCGTCCTCCTCGCCGCCCACCACCTCCTCGGGGCTGACGTTGGCGCCGGTGCCCGCCTGGCTCTGGGCCATGGCCTCCAGTTTGATGCGGTACTCCTCGGCCTCCTGCTCCTTGCGCATCAGCTGCTGCCGGTACTCCTGGGCCTTCCTTTTGGCCTCCTGCAGCTGCCTCTGCAGCAGCTCCTGCGCGCCACAAGCGGCAACGACAAATTTCATCAAATATGCAAGGGCCAAAGGGAAAAATATGACATTAACACTATATGCAGAATCTTGGCGTCAAAAGAACTATGTTGAGGTAGGTCGAGGAGCTTCATTTAGACATAAGTAGTGCTTTGTGGCCATTTTGTGGCATCTTGGGAGTCAAGTGACTTGCATTAAGACAGCATTGTGTTTTGCCACCATTTTGTCGCATCTTGGAGTCAAGGAACTATGTTGACGTTGACTGAGGAGTTTCGTTTAGACAACAAATAGTGTTTTACCCACCTTCTTGTGGCATTTTGGTGTCAAGGAACTATGCAGAAGAGAGTTAAGGATTTTACAGTCTTTGGAGTCATATTTTTGGTGCAGAAATACTTTTGTTTTTTTTTTTTGGCAAGCCATTCGCCTTTGGGGACAAATTTGGAACTAGGGAGCCCACTAATTCCCCACAGCTCATGAATGCGACTCGCCTATGATGCATAAAGTAAGTCAATGTAGCAAAGTACACCGGCGTGCTTCGTTTGGATAAAATGTGAAACCTTAAAACATCCATCCATCCATTTCCTTTGCCGCTTATCCTTACGAGGGTCGCGGGGAGTGCCGGACCCTGTCCCGACTGTCAACGGGCAGGAGGCGGGGTTACACCCTGAACTGGTCGCCAGCCAATCGCAGGGCACATGCAGACAAACAGCCGCAAACTCCACACAGGCGGGCATCGAACCCGGGTCCTCAGAACTGTGAGGTCAACGCTTTACCAGCTGAGCCACCGTGCCGCCCCGCCTTAAAACATTTTCCTGCTATTTTTTGCATGTATTTACAATAACTTTGTACCGTAGCGGGCATTTTATGGCCAAGATAAAAACCGAGAAAACAATTTTGTATTGTAGAGTCTCGGACCATATAAGTCAAAATTTATACAATTGATAATCACTGACATAGGTTAGGGAATCGATCGCGTTTATTGACAAAAGTGTATTTTTTATTTTCGTTTTCACGTGTAAACTTAGGGAGGTCATAACAATAAGTGTCCACCTACCGTCTCTCCTGCGTCGTTGTGATTATTGGCCACCTCCAACTTTCTCTTCCTGGAGGGCGGCGCCTGCGACTCCTCGGCCACCACCTCCTCGGTCACGGTGTTGGCGGGCACCGCCAGCACTGCGCACCACAGACGGGCTCGGGTCAGACAACGCGCAAGTTCCGAAGAACTCTTGACTATTAACATTCAAGCCTCGCGTTACTGCGGCAAAAACGAGTCCGCCGGACTCCCCGCTAAGTTTCGAGCCGCGCCAAGCTAGCGTGCGTGCCGTACTTTGCTGTCCGTGCTGCATGGTGACAAAGAACGGCTGCGACATCCCCCCGGTGGTCTGCAGGTTGCCGTGTTGGTCCGTTACTATGGTGATGACCCGCTGACCTCCCTCGTTCACAACGGCCGTGTGCTGGATATTGCTGTCCAGAGCGTTGGCGGCCATCGCTTCCTCAGTTTCTCCTGAAAGACAAAAAAAAAAAAAAAAAAAAAATACAAACCATCATTATTCATTGCATTTGTGTATTATACAATTTATCTATCCATCTATTTTCTTAGCCGCTTATCCTCACGAAGGTCCCGGGGAGTACTGGAGCCTATCCCAGCTGTCAAACGGGCGGGAGGCGGGGCACACCCTGAACTGGTCGCCAGCCAATCGCAGGGCACATCGAGACAAACAACCAATCACACGCACAATCACACCTGGGGGCAATTTAGTGTCCAATTAATGTTGCATGTTTTTGGGACGTGGGAGGAAACCGGAGCGCCTGGAGAAAACCCACACCGGCACGGGGAGAACGTGCAAACGCCGCGCAGGCGGGTCCGGGATCAAACCCGGGTCCTCAGAACTGTGAGGCCATCGCTTTACCAGCTGATCCACCATGCCGTCCCCAAAAATAAATATATTTCTTAAATGATTTAATGATATCCATGTATTTCTACTATGCAGTTTTATTATCAGGAAAAGCTTTAAAAAAAAAAACTTGTTTTAGGCTTGGAACGCATTAATTGATTTTCCATTCATTGCAATGGGGAAAAGTTTTCAACCGGCCTCCAGCAACGGATTGCGTTCGAGAACCGAGGCACCACTCTATTCGGTTATCACGACTTGGTTGTTTTAAATATGATTACACGTTTAGTTCTGGGATACATTTCAACCTACACCGGCGGTAAAGACCCAGAAGCCTCCTTTTTGACGACGCCAATCCGCTGCTTGTTACGCAGCGAGTCGAGCCCACTGGCACCGCCTAGCGGGCTTCGCCAACGCTTGCTTGCGGGTTCGGCATCTCCAGGCACCGCTGTACTGAATTCTGAAGCGTGTGTGTGGATAAGTACCCATGCTGGCCTTGTTGAGCAAGTCCGCCAGGTTGACAACCCCTCCCTGAATGGACGGAATGCCCTGGATGATGAACTGCGGCTGGTTGCTGCTGTTGCTGGACTCCACGTTCATGCTCACCTGGTTCATATTCACTTGGTTCTGCATGCCCTCCTAAATATACAAATACACAAATATACACAAAACGGGGGTACTCGCAGGACTTTGTCACGCGGTGAGTCCAAAATTGACCCGGGGGTGCCTGGCCGACCTGCAGCAACAGCATGAGTTCCGTGTTCTGGATGTCGACGGCGATGTCCAGGGGCGTCTTGTCGAACTTGCTGAGCGCGTGCACGTCGGCGCCGTGCTTGATGAGCGTCTCCACCACGCCGTGGTGGCCGTGCTGCGCCGCCCAGTGCAGCGCCGTCATCTTCAGCATGTCTTTGGCGTTGATGTCGGCGCCGCTCTGGAGGCGAGACAAGTGGCAAGAGGAGTGCGAGTGAGCCTGCTCGACTCACAATCATATTCATTTTGGCGTAGAACGGCTAAAATTTGCGTCGCACGCGTTACAGCGAACCCCACGCGAGTTCGAGGCAATCCTGTTCATAACGTCTCAACTTCTCGCCGAGCTCATCAGTGCGGCACTACTATTAGTCGTTCTAAGCAGAGGATCGAGACTACAGTATAGATCGAGGATCTGCTTTTATTTTGTTGGTTTTTTGCCCCCAATATTGGCAACAAGGCACCCGCGAAGCTCCGAGCGGAGAACGCGACCGCTCACCCTGACGAGCAGCTCCACGATGATGGTGTGCCCCTCGGCGGCGGCCATGTGCAGAGGCGTCCGGTCCACTTTGGTGCGCGCGTCGCGGCTGACGCCCGCCCGCAGCAGGACGTCGGCGGTGGAGTAGTGGCCGTGCTGGGCGGCCAGGTGGAGGGGGGACGTCCCCAGCTGCGTGAGGGGAAGGGGGGAGGGGCTCGTGAGGTCAACGGCGGTGCACGTGGAAAAACTCGACCGCCCGGGGGCGGCGACTCACCCAGTCGGTGGTGAACGGAGCGCCGTTGGCCATCAGGTTCCTAACCTCGTCGTCCAGACCTTTGCGCGCCGCCTCCAGCAGACGCTTGCCCAAGTCCACCAATGACATCTGACGCGCACGACCAAAAACAAAACTGATATTGACGTGGATCTATGTTTGTAAAGATGTTTGCAAATGTCTTATTATAATTGAGAGCAACAAAAATTCTCCTTTCGTGAAAAACAGAAATCATGGGATATTTACTTCTGTTCTCTACTATTGTTGATTTGGACAATTTTACAATTAACAAATAGACATTTAAAAAAAAAAAAGCTTTTGATCAATTTGGTTATCAATTACCAGTCATTTTAATAAATACTGAACGTGAAAAAAAAAATCCAGATAAATGAATACTGTCCAGTATTTCCTTACCTTTTATACGTCAATATTTGGAGGTGTTCCAAAAATATTTAACATGTTTAAAAACTGTTGTCACCGTTTTAAATATGCGGGAACTTTTGAATGTTTTAATGCAGTCACTCGTTCGCACAATTTCACCATTTGGAACGTTCTTATTAAACGAACAGCGCCATCTGGTGGGATTCGGCCGCTATGTAATTTTGAATCAAAGTGTGGGGAAAGTTTCATAAAAACACACACATATATATATATATATATAGAGAGAGAGAGAGAGTAGAACAAACATCAACAAGCTATGCTGTCACACGGCCACAAAGAAAAATTAGGTAACCTGACCAAAGATATCAGAGGGAGAGGCAGAAAGGGAAAAGTAACTTTGAAGTGAAAAAGTTAGCAACGAAGCTAATCGGGTGGCGGCGTGTCCGATAACGGAAGCCGCCGCTCCACCATGTTGAGCATCGACGAAAGACGAAGCTTATTCTGGCCCGGCCGAGGAGCCATTTTACGCGCTCGGTGGACCGAAAAGAGTCCACCGCCATGTGCCACGTCTCCCCCTCCGTACTCGTTATTTCCAAATAACCATTTTTCCGTTTATATAACTCTACACGGGCCCCGTACGACGGACAGGAAACCGTTTGATATAAAGTTGTTGGTTTTCCGGGGGAAGTCAGACAGAAATTTCCTATTTTACCTCGCCAGAAAAAAAACTACTTCCACATCCGGTTAACTAGCTTTTCTTCGAGCGTGGAGCTTCCGAGCGCTTTGGGGACGTTTTCTGGCGAGGCTTTCAAAACGACGTCATCTAGGGAGACGATACTGGCTAAATACGAAGAGAAATGTATTTTTTTTATCCTTCGGGAGAGAAAATGAAGCCACCTACCGCGTTCAGGTTTGTTGGCAGCCACAGGGCGGCCGTTGTCTGCTAACGTTAGCAAGCTAGCGAGCTAAAGGCAACAATCCGCTGCGCGTGCGGGGGGTTTTGTGCGCGATCAATTCTTCGTGCCGAGTACTGCGTGATCAACGACGTGCATTGATTAATCGTTACTTCTCAAAATGTTGAGCTTTAGACGCCACCGCCGCATGCTTGACTCCGCCAAATTGTTTACTGGCCAAAGTAAGAAAGACGGCTGGGACATGTCCGGATGTTATGAGCGTAACATCCAAAATAAGAGCTAGAATTGGATTCGAATTCTAACGTTACGGCGTCAAACTATGCCCAAACCACATGCACCTTACACGTTTCAAATACCCAACTTACAGTAGTTTTTAGTCATCAGTTACTATATATGAACGATGCGTGAGTAATGTGCGCGCTCCACGTCCAATTATATTTTGAAACTCCTGGCAAGGAAGTATGGATGCCAACTTTGTTTAACTTGAATGGACTCGCTAGCTTTTAGCCGTAGCATCCATACTGTTAGCAAGTGACTTTAGACATGACTTACCTCCTTTGTACTTAAGTCCCTTTATGGTCTGTTAAGTGACTCAACCCTAACTTAGTGACACGTGGTAGTCAGTAGTTCCCTAAAATGTGTTTTTCATATTTTTTGGGTGTAGCAATATGGCGTACAAGTTTACCGCTCGATGGGCGGGGTTCCGTTTGTATAAAGGCTGACTGCAGATCAGTTTTGCTTGTACAATCACTGGGATGGGACACAGTGGCCTTTCCTTACGCTGAACTTAGACCAGCGTCTTGTTACTGCCCTTCAGAGAAACGATGGAAGCTAAAGTGGCTGTCTCCCGCCTAAAAAAAAAATGAAATTAAAGCCAGATGTTTAAATTTTAAGGCCAAAACATGGTGTTTAAATCATACTCGACAAGTCATGATCTCAGTGGGAACTCTTCCTGTTATTACATTAACTCCATCTTATATTGTTTTAGTTGCAAACGGCCAAAAAGCAGTAATGTACAATTATTTAATAATTCTGTAACGTTATTATCATGTCTGGATTGTGCTCTTACTTCACATGTCTGAAAATGAATAAAAAGTTTGATTCAGATGTGCCTTTGTGTGTCCCTGTTTGCACTCCAACTGCGTAAACTACAACTCCCAGCATGCTTTGGGATACAAACTGTTGAAAGGATCAATATTAAAAAGTATACGGTGGCATGAGATATGAGTGACCACACTTAACCTGTTCGTGGTGTTTCCCCATTAACGAGTAGCATGTACCATCTCTGTGGCAATGTTATAACCCTTTTAGCAATTGGTTATTGGAACACAAAGAGTGAAGCAACACATGGAGATGGATAATTTTCACAAATGTACAAAGCTGATTCTAATATTACTGTACCTTATAGTAGTCAGTACCCATGTAATGTACATTTTTTTATGTTTGAAGGAGTCCATATTGAATGAAACATGAGGGTATGAATTAATTTAATAAAGACATTTGCAAATAAAAGTTTTAGTTTCCATACATTCAGAAGGCAAATGTGTTTTTGTAAAAAGTAAAGAACTTATCAGCAGCATGAAATAAATACACAAGCATGGCCTAAAATATATCAATATGGCAACTTAGGTTTTCATTTAAAAACATAAAGGCAAAAAAACGAGCTAGGCCTTTCAACCTCAAAGCGGAAGTTGCTGTTTTTGAAAGCGACGTTTAAGTGACATCACACCATCTTCTAAGCATGCTTGACGTGGGGGTCGGAGGTCAGAGAGCGGGGCTCAGAGCAGCAGGTTGAGGTCGGCCAGCAGCGCGTCAACGTCGCCGATGGGGTCCCTCCAGTAGTTGAAGGACGAGAACTCGCTCAGCTCCTGCACGTGACGCGTCATCGTGAACACGCGTGACCTTCGACCTCTGACGTATTCATGACCACTTTAGCGTGTCATGAGAGCTCATCGGGGATGTTATGAGCAATTACCCAGCTTCTTTAAAATGTATTAAAAAATTGTTTACTTCCAATAATGTATATTTGCTACTTTTTGAATGCTAGCTATAAATGACACCAGGAAAAATATTTAAATTCTATTCCGCTACATGGCAACAGTTTTTTTTTTAATAGGGCCTGAAAGTTTTTTCCTATTTATTTGTAATTTTTTTGGGTGTTTCCAATATTTGTCATAAAAATTATTCAGATAACGGATCAATTGTGGAAACTATGTACAAAATACATTTTTTTTCCCGATCCCTGAACACATATGACAACAAAGATATAGATTTATTAAAGTTTAAGATTTAAGATTGTTCTCTCATGTCTTAATATGTGAAACGCCGCTCTCAGGCGCTATACTCACTTGTTCATCACATCCGGTCAGCTTGTCTTTGGCTGGGTACCGAGGACCGTCGAGGAGTCCGAGATCCTCGAGCTCGGACGGATCCAGCGCCGGGATGGGCTGCCTCCAGAACAGGAACGAGTCGTACTGGCTGCTTGATTTCTCCATCATGATTGAGCTGGAACACAGACGAGCGCTCTCGAGTACCGAAATTACTTCCATCCAGCCGTTTTCTTTGCCGCTTATCCTCATGAGCGTCGCCGGAGCCTATCCCAGCTGTCACCCTCGCCACCATTTTGTCGCATCTTGGTGTCAAGGAACTATGTAGGAGTGAGTTAAGGATTTGACAGTCTTTGGGGTCAGATACATGCTATTTTTGGTGCAGTGATACTTTTTTTTTTTTTTTGCCAAGCCATTCGCCTTCGGGGACAGATTTGGAACTAGGAAGCACACTAATTCCCCACCGCTCATGAAAGCGACTCACCCATGATGAGTACGTAGCAAAGTATACACCGGCATGCTCTGTTTGGCAAAAATGTGAAAAATTAAAACATCCATCCAAGCATTTTCTTTGCCGCTTATCCTCATGAGGATCACAGGGAATGCCGGAGCCTATCCCAGCTACCAACGGGCAGGAGGCGGGGTAACACCCTGAACTGGTCGCCAGCCAATCGCAGGGCCCATGGAGACAAACAGCTGAACTTACAATCACACCAATGGGCAATTTAGAGTCCAATTAATGTTGCATGTTTTTTGGGTGCGGGGAGAACACGCAAACTCCACACATGCGGCGCCGGAATCGAACACGGGTCCTCGGAACTGTGAGGCTTTACCAGCTGATCCACCGTCCCACCCCCAAAATTACATGATTGGAAAATGTACTTCTTTTTTTGGGTTGGAAATCCATTTTACAACGGGGAGGTTTTTTTTTTTTTTTTTTTGGGGGGGGGGGTGATAGCCCCGCACCCACCCCTCAATCAATGTGCCGCCCTGTCCACGCATTTAGGCACTCAACCTCACAACCTCTTTCTTGTACGTGATCCTACCCGGCAGCACTGCTTTGATTCGTACGTGATTATTCGTTCTTATGTAATAGTAAAAAAAAAAAAAAAGAAAAAATAGAAGATAAAATAAAAACATGTGGCGACTTCTCTCCGGTTGTCGCCGTTTGCGTCTGCTGTCGGTTGTGAAGGCGTTGGCCGGGATGCACAATTGAAGGCCATTTTCTCCACGAGGACAACAAACAGCGCAGAATGTCTTCCATTAAATGCCAACATGCTCAATTTGTTGAATATCCATATGTCCAATATTTTCTTTCTTTTTTGCCCGTCATAACGTTTCATCTGGATGCAATTGTATAAAACGAGGACGATTTGTCGCCGGAAGAAGCTTAAATAATGCATTTCTGAGTAAAAAAAAAAAAAAAAGAAATCTGTAAATCACCTGGTTCCGCGGTTCGATCGTTTTGTGTTCCCGTGTTACTTTCCTTAAGATGAAGCGATGACGATGAGGATGCTGCAGTGGTCGGCAGGTTGAAGACGAGTTTGCTGTGCGGCTGCGTCAAACTCGCTTGGACTTAGACGACGACTTCTGGTTTAAAAAATAAAATAAAAAAAGGAAACAGCCAGGGTCCAAGTGGAGTGGCAACACTTTGATGCTTTGCTTAATATAAATATAAAATATAATATTATGTTTAACTATTCATGTAGTTATAGTGAAATTATAATATGTATTTTTTTATGTATGCTGGTTTTTATTGTTGTCTTTATTCTATTTCCGGTATGGTTCTAAAGCGGTAAAGGGGTGGATCCTGCGCATGCGCACACATGCTGCGTGGCCTTTTAGGCTATCATTTTTGTTTGTAATTTTTTTTATCTAACAAGATATCAAAGAGAACAACTTTATAATTGTCTTGTAACAAGTAGAATGCAAATAAAATTGAAAAATACGTGACATTAAAAACAATGAGCGCAGCAAAGGGATAGATCCTGCGCATGCGCACACACGCCGTGTGGCCTTTCAGGCCATCGTTTTCATTTGTACATTATTTAACGGAATATCATAGATAATAACATCATGGCGGACTTGTAACGAATTGAATCAAAATAAAATGGAAAAATACACTTAATGAAAACATAAATCCAATAATTTTGATAGTGTTCTCGCTTTTAGCTACAAATATGGACATTAAATACAGTTCCAGTTCTTTTATCATCTAAATTTTTTTTTACCTAAGAACGCAAAAAATAAAGACACCCATTTGGTGACTGTTCTTTTTGTGACGAGGCACCTTTTGCTTTTTTTTTTTTTTGTCTTTGTCCATATGCAACGTCACCGACGAGTTTTTGGATTCGGGGATCCTACTGCAGTGATTACCAAGTGCCGGGAGGGGGCGACCTCAAGATGATCAGGGAGGCGGGACTTCCTGCTCGGGGGGCCGCGCCTCAAAAGGGCAAAAAAAAAAAAGAGGAAAAAAAAAAACACTGAAGAAAGTCTTCTCGAATCGAGTCAGTGAGCCGCAGAGACGAGTTGGGCGTCCATCCACTTCAAATCCAAAATCTTCTTCGCGAGTAAGGTGAGCTTTTTTTTTTTTACCGTCTAATAATTCTTTATTTTTTTGGGGGGTTTTGCTCTTTGGTTGGAATGTGTCAAAGTCCGGACGAAGGGAACCGTTTGAAAGCGTTAATGATTGACAGGTCGTCCGTTTTGGCAGCTCCCAGATCAGTCCGGTCTGTCTCGCGACGGCCTAAAGCCAATGTCGGATTTGTTCGGGAAAAGTAAAGAAAAGAAAATTTTCTTTTCAGACTGTCGGAAGATTCATCCCCCCCCCAAAAAAAAAAAAAAAAAGTCGAAAGTCTTGACCATATTTGGAAAGTCATTGGGATGCGTTCAGCGTGTGAGCAAAGTGGGAGTGAAACGATTTGAAGTTGTAAAAAGCGACAGATGAGCTGCTTGGGGTTCGATTATTTGGCAAGACATGCCAGCACGCTTCGCCGAGGACCCCCCCCCCCTCCCTCCAATTGTCAATCGGCGTGAATGTCTGGCGACCAATCCAGGTCGTGCCCGTTCTCTCACCCAGAAATCGGATGCCATCGCCTCCAGTTCGCCCGCGACCACGATTAGGGTAAATTGAGCAGAACATATGTCGGCAAAATATTTTATTATCCTGATTGTAAATGGTATTATCGATTTTTATTTATTCCACTTTGTTGACCGTCGCCATGGCTACACAAGTGTAGGTGTTCGCGTTTTGCCGTTTGGACTCTGCCGGGAAAGGGAAGTGAGTCAGTGCGGCGGCGGCGGCGACGACTGCGGCGTTTCGGCTTGAACTTTGACCCCTGTGTTTGTTATTGTGTAATGCAGCGGATTTAAACTTCCACAAGCGCGCGTGTAATTTGTTGTGGTCCACGGAAGGTCCACGTGTGTCCTTTGACCCTGTCGCTCATCCCGTTGCAGAATTTGGATACATTTCTGTAATATGCATCCGAGGACGCGCAAAAGTTCGGCGATTTCAGTTCCCCAAATCGCAACGCGATGCAACGCCGCCATCTGCAGGACTCTGGCAGTGATTGCAACGGTTTACAAAGCTAAATTTCACATACAAGCTGAGCCAAACGCTCTCCTGCCTCATCCTACCTGTTGAAAAACTTTTTGTTTCCTCCCCCTGAGGTTGCTTCTCAGCGTAATATGAGTAATGCATATATTCTTCTGCGTCACGATATGATGACATCATCACTCCACCAACAAATACCCGACATTCCCAGAAAATGACTCGGCAGCAGCGGACGGCCAAGCGAGGTCACGAGCGTTACCTCCCGCGGTCCCGACGTCCGCGGCGCCGATCGCATGACCTCCAAAGCGACGGCGCGTCAGTCAAGACGCGCGCGTCGACCCCGCCCGCGGCGTTCCCGGCGGGACATTCCTGCCGCGGAGCGTGAAGCTGCTTGTTGCTGGCGCATTCCTGCTTTATCAACACGCGTCGAACCTTCTGGGGCGCTGGGAAAATGGACGGAAAGACAAAACAAAAAAACCACAAAAGTATCTCTTGTCCTCGGTAGTAAAATTAGCTCAATGAATTAGCTTAATTAATGAAAGTGTTATGGTACCCCCGCGTTCCCCTTGACATAATGCCCTGCTCCCCCCAGGGGACGGGTCCCCCAGTTTGAAAACCACTGCAGTAGCCTTATTCCCCTGATACTAGCTAGCATAACGGCCACAAGATGATACATTTTTTATTTTAAACGGTGAAGATATGCAGTAAAAAGCCGAGTTCACTGTGTGACGTAAACAGCAGAAGGCTTGGAAAGAAGCCCAAGTCCAAAAGATCCAGTCCCACAGGCCGGAGATTTCACGCTAGTAGCGGGAACAGATTCAGAATCTCATTCACCCTCGCTGCTCTAGTACAGTCGAGCGAAAACTCAGATTTCATATGCTCTGCTTTTCACATGATTTGAGTTTTTGTGACCGACTTCCTGTCCCGGGTTTGGACTCCACCCATTGTTTACTCACTCACAGTGTGTGCGTTCATGTCTAGCCAGAAAGCTCACCAATTTTCTCAAGCGCATGTATCCTGATCCCTTTTTGAAAAAAAAAAAAAAAAAAAAACCATCCTCCTTCCAGCTTTCATTTTTATAACCACAGATATCATATTTTTCTTCTACTACACAATGCATTGCTGTAATACTCATTTTTGTTGATGATAAAGAAAATATTCCCCGTGAGTATTATTATTATCAGTCAGTGTGTGTTGTTCCACCATTTGTGGTCAAGAGGTCAGTGACCAACTATTCGCTAACTGCGAGCATGTCAATGGGATTTTCCATTCATGTTAGCAGTAAGCTAGCGAGCCATTCTTAAGGCAAAGCTTGGAGTGGCATTAAACAGCTTGAAGCTTATTATTTTTCCAACAATGTTTCATTTTTCTGTTTCCAGATCCCGTGTGGACACAACCTCTGGTCCCCCCCCCCCTCAAAAAAAAAAAAAAAAACCACACCCGTGAGCTGGTCGTGTGAATTTTATGGTCAGTTTTGCCATCTGTATGCGTCTGGATTAGTCGCCGGCTGCAGTTCCCCCTCCCGGCCCGCAGGGCGGCAGCAGCAGAGCGCGGGCGGGCGTCGGCATGAGCGAATTCTGGCACAAGATGGCCTGCTGCGTGATCGCCAAACCTCCGCCGGTGAGACACGGACACGCGTCGCCGGCATCGGTCATCGTATTGGAAAGATATGTCCGTATTTTTATTATTTTTTTTAAGTCGAGCTTGTCCTCATTAGTGTCAGTCAACGAAGCTAGCGAGCATGTTTTTGTGATCAGATTCAAACGCGTAAGCCGAGAACTGCGAGGCGGGCTCGCCGCCCACTCGCCCGCCGACACAAACGTCCTGACTCCGAAACGATGGTGATGTAAGTTATTGTTAAAGGAAGCCGAGTCCAGCGCCGCTTTTATTTTTAGACTTTTCGCTTTGCTCCATTGTGACACCGCAACAATACACACACAGACGCACACAAACACACACGGATGACTTCACTCCCAGGGGAAATTGAAGTGCGTTTTCTTTTGTGTCGCCGGGTGGGAAAAGAAAACGGATTTAGTTTTTCTTCTTCTTCTTCCCTGGCGGTGGGTCACGCTGGTTGGTAGGCGACTGGTTAGCGCTGACTCACGAGAGACGTGCAGGTTTTCATATGGCTGGCACGGTGACTTAGCGTCTTGCTTAAGGTCCACTGTCGTGAAACGCACAATTTTTAGTATGTTGTTAATGAAAAAAACGGCAGCCGGCATCTGTTTTTTTTTCACCGCAAAACATGATTTTGACGAATATGGCTTTTTTTTTGTCACTCACGCCATGAAAATCCTCTCGAGAAGAAGCAGGAAGTAGCGCACTCAAGCGGTCTTGTCTGTTTATGTTACTTTTGCCTGCTGGAAGGTAGCTCGTTGTTCCTTTGCGTTAGCCAAAATGCCGGCTCGTTGTATTGCTGGGTATTGCTCGAACACTCGGGAGGAGGGATTCGCTCTTCGTACTTTTCCAAAAGACCCGTTTTTGAGCAGCCGCTGAAGGACGGCCTCCACAGGCCTTGTGGATGGCCGCCGGCCTTGTCAACAAGGCAGAGCCGGTCTTGTGGCTCACAGCTGGCTTTGTAGCTCACCACGGCCTTCTCGACAAAGCCGAGCTGGCCTTGTGGATCGCCGCCGGCCTTGTCGACAAGGCTGAGCCGGCCTTGTGGCTCGCCGCCTGCCTTGTGGCTCGCCGCCGGCCTTGTCGACAAGGCCGAGCCGACCTTGCCGATCGCCACCGGCCTTGTCGACAAGTCCAAGACGGCTCATCTCTGCCACGGAGGTGGATTGGACGGGGAGGCGGTTTGGCCACGACGTCGCCGTCGCTCTCGGGCAGCGTCGTTTTTATCAGCCGCGGGTGAGGATAGGGCGGGGAGGTAGTTTAGCTGTGATCCGCATATCATTTAAATACGGCTCAAAATGAGAGGGTAATATTGCCCCGGTCATTTCACTCGGTTGTGAAATGTTCTCCTCGAAAAGAGCTTCCGTGTCAGAAGGGTCGCGTTCGTCTCCCGTAGTAGTTGGCACAGCGCGTTTTCAATGGCGAATGTCCCAGTGTGACATCACGGACAGAAGATGCAGCCAATATGGCGACCACTTGAATGTCGAATTAGACTTGCGCAACTTTGCTCATGAAGTGAATAATCTTATATGTATTTTTCATTACAATATCGACGTTAGAATGTTTATAGGCATGACACTTGGGCTTTAAGGGGGGTCCAACGGCGCTTTGTTTACGGTACGACCGACGCACACGGAAACGTACAAACGCACGAAATCGTTCCCGCTTGTGTATTTGGGGAGTTTGGGAAGGGGAAAAGCCACTTGAGGACGGGGAGAGCACGCAAACTTCCAGATTCGAACCCCAGAACATCTCAACTGTCTGCCGCTAGTTCGCCGCGCTGCCCCCTTTATGTTAGCTCCTTTTGCCGATGACGTCGCCGTGGAAACCTTGGCCGTCCGGTCGCAACGCGCGGTACGCGTCGACGTCGCTTTACGACCCGCCGGAGTTTTCCCTCGCTGGAACGTTGGAGACGTTTGAAAGGGATCTGAATATCTGGCAAACGAGCTCCAGATGGAGCGCTCGGCCCGGCTTTTGGTCCGACCCACGGGACGCCGACGGGTTGCCGTGCCGACCGCTAACAAGTCTCAGTATTGAGCTTTTAACTTCATACGGGACCGACGTGCTAATGAAGCTAACGCTAGCAGACAATATCAATCTTTCCTACATTAGCTTTCAACCAAATTAAAACGTATAAAAAACATATTTGTCGTCGCAAAATAAGCGTATTTTAAGTCCTATTTGTAAAAGTGTTCACCCGAACCGTATGATAGCTAAAACGTCCGCTGGGCTAGTGCTAGCATATAATGCTAAACGCTAAAGAAGGGTTTACAGAAATTAGCCTCAATAACGGCGGCATGGGTTTAAAACAACAACAACAAAAAAAAAACATGATTTTGTGGCACACACCCTCAACCGGTTCCGATCTAATACCTTGTTAAATGTGGGTTCTGGTTCCGAATGCAGCTTAAAGAGGCGTTCGGGGACGTAGGTAGTGTTGCCGCTCCCTGCGCTGAGGTCACGCTGGAACGGGCGGGGGGGGCACATAATCCTCTTAAATCACTCCCAAAGGTCGCCACGGATGCCAAGAAGACGGAGAAGCTTCTGGATGGTCGCCTAATGCCCGTTGTCACACACACACACACACACACACTCATGCGAGCAAGACTTTTGTGAGATTTGAATTCGGTTTTCCCTGGACGGCGGCCAGACGTCTGAGGGTTCCTGAACACCACAGCAACCCCAATGAATCACAATGAAACACAAATGATGAGTTTGAGTGAGTCAGAATTTCGCGTGACGTGGTTTCGCTGACGAAGCAACTTGGCGAGCGTGTTGAAACGCTTTCCTCCCCAAAAAGTTATTTGGTGCTTGTCGGCGCACGCTCACCTGTGTCGTGTGCAACTTGTGTGCGCGCGTGCAGAAGAAGAGGAGGAGGCGGATCGAGCGCAGCATGATCGGCGAGCCCACCAACTTCATCCACCTGACCCACATCGGCTCGGGAGAGATGGCCGACGGACTCCAGCCTGTGAGTGAGGCCCGACGGACGCCGTGCTAGCAACTGACCGACTGCTCACTGCGGTCTCACTTTCTGTGTTTATATATTTTTTTTTTTAGTCGGGGTCCGTTCAGGAGCAGATGAGGTCCAAATGTCCGAACATGAACGGCAGGAAAAGTCTTTTATAGCCGGTAAGCCCCTCCCACCACTCTTCTTCAGCTCCGCCTCCGGTTCTGCTGTACCGTGACCCCTTGGAATGATTCTGGCCCCTGTCAGGGGTCCGAGAGCGCCGACCGTCCTCGCCGCCGACGGCTCCGGGAGTCCCGGCGGCGGCGTGCCCGAATTCCGTCGGGCCACAAGGGGGCGCCGTCCTCGCCCCGTGGCTTCCTTCCTTCCGAAACCCGGCGTTCTCCAAGAACCCGTTTGACGCTAACATGGACCGACTCGGAAGGACAAACCTGAGCAAAACCAATGAAACGACGTCGCCGCTCGAGGGCAGACTTTGGATGGCTTCACTGGACTCCATTACCCACAATCCCTTTCGAGTCCTTTCTCAACATTCCATGCTGTAGTTCCCAGGATGCTTTGCTCTCTTGCAGGACTTTCACATGACCCGAGCGATGACGTCACGGTCTGATGCACTGGAGCACTTCCTCTTTAAAAGACTTTCTGGTCACGTGACCGCCTCCTGACCTGTCATTGGAGCAATTTTGCGTGCTCTCAGGTCACATGATCACCATTTTCCCCTTCGGATGCTAACGCTAACGCAACAGGAAGTGTTTTAATTATATTTGGCGGGGGTTTCGAATGACAGATTGTCTTAAAAAAAAACATGGCACCGGATGCTAACGCAACAGGAAATGTTTAAATATTTTTAGTGGGTTTCTAATGACAGATTATCTTTAAAAAAACATGGCAATGTGTCACCACGTTATCATTTCAAGTGAACTTTGACCTCAACACAAGCTCAGGGTGACCTTCAGATCGGGTGACGCCACGCACGCTCGATGTTTTGCTTATGTAATGCCAGCCACGCACGCATACGCTGATGCTAAGCTAAGCTAAGCTCCGCTTGCTGGTTATGTAATAATGAATAAAACCACGCTCCCCCTGCACCCCGCTTTTATTGTGAAAGGGTTCCGCACAACGGCATGAAATAGATTCTCGAGCGTGTTTGTGCGCTCGCTTTGTGTAAATGTGTTGGTTTTCATTTGTGATTTTGTGCATATTTGTGTGTGTTTTTCTGAGTGTATTATATTCACGCGTGTGTTTTTTGTGTACATTTCAGTTTGCATATGTGTGTGTGTGTGTGTGTGCATGCGGACTTAAGTTTTTAATTTTTTTTTTTTAATTAGTAACAGCTGGACAGAGGGCAAATCTGCTAAAATTGTGAGCGTGCGTGTCGGTGACAAAAGAGAAGATAATTCAAGGTCAGATTACGGGACGAGTTCCAGAGGGGAAATGTAACATCCTCTGAAGCCAAGGAAACCGTGACTGTGTGTGCGTTGCCATGGTGACACAAGAGTAGGAACCACTGTGATGACATCATCGAAGTATGTTTTAGTGGCTGTGCTAGTTTAAAAAAAACTGCAGCAAACGAACGGTCATGCAGTTAGCATGTTAGCCTGCCTCCCTTGCGGTTTAAAGTTTCTGGGTTTGAATTTCGCGCGTGCTTGGATTTTTGTTTTTTAATATTTTTATTTTTACGCACGTTAGCAGAGCATTTAGCGTCATCCGAGCCAAAGAAAATGGCGACGCCCGTTTGTCGTCATGTGAGCAAAAGACAGAAAATGCTAACGCTAGCTAGCGGTACAATTGAAAAATAGTATCTGGTTTAGTGATTAATTGAACAACAAAAAAAAAAAGACAAATCAAGCATTAAAATTGTTATTGCTGACATAGTGGTAAAAAAAAATGGGATATCGGGAACATTTTGGGGGGGGGGGGCGTTCGCACATTTAGCGTCATCCAAGCCAAAGAAAATGGCGACCCTCGTTTGTCGTCATGTGGGCAAAAGATGGAAAATGCTAACGCAAGCTATCATGCTAGCTAGCGGTAGAATTGAAAAAAATATCTGGTTTACTGATTAATTGAACAAAAAAAATGACAAATCAAGCATTAAAATTGTTATTGCTGACCTAGTGGTAAAAAAAAAAATGTGATATCGGGAACATTTTTGGGGAGGGGGGGGGGCGTTCACACATTCGTTATCTTGAGCGTGCAGCCGCCGGGTGACGCCTCGTAGCGTAGCGCTAATGAGACCCAAAAAAAAAAAGAAGAAGTGAAGTGGACTGAGGCACTTTGTGTTCTGTGTTCCTGTTTATTGGACTTTCCTCAGCAGACTTCGCTTCCTTCCCGCCGCTTTCCTGACCACACACACACACGCTCGCGTTCGGGCCTTTTCCTGTTGCTATGAATGGCCGCAGTGTTTCCTGTCCCGTCGTAAACGCGGCGAAGGTGCGCGCCGCCGCTCGCTTGTACAATGAACAAACTTTTAGAAAATAGATATATGGGGATGGAAGACAAGTTTTTTTTGGGGGGGGGGGTATAATAAAAAAAAGACACGGAGGCCTTCGTTCTGTTGTCCGTCTGCATTAATTTTGTTTTTTATATAAAAGTAAAAATGATCTAATTTGCAGTAAATAGTTGGATATTTCATTAAATAGTTGATTTTTGTTTCAGTTTAGTAGATACAGTAAACAATTTATTAGTGGTACGCTAGCTCCTCCTACTGGTATGAGAAAGAATCACTGAATTATAAGACAAACTTTACAAAAAATAATCTCAAATATTAGAATGAATTTTGTAGCTGTGCGTAAAAATGTATCTAAAACTTTTTAAATCCAGTACAGCCCCATTTTTGCCTTTTAAAAACATTTTTCATACACAGCTCTGTTGTATTTCACTTTTTTCATGAACTGTTTTAAGTGTATTCAAATACAATTTTGATTTTACTTTCATATACAGTACATTTGAGGTAAATCGCAATTTTAGGATTTTTTTTTAAAATCAATGATCACGTTCAAACTGTTACGCTATCTTACAATAATAATAATAAAAATAATACATTGTATTTTCTGATGAAAACTTCCTACTACGCCAACTATGGTTTAAAACAATCACTCGTTGAGTTCATGACTTCACGATGAATGACACAATTTAAAATAAGAATAATTATTTTGGTATTAAACTATTTTAGAAACCTACGCGACCGTTGTGAGGATAAGCGGCTAAGAAAATGGACGGATGGGCAATTTTAGAAACAGATTTTGACAAGCAAAAGGTGTCAACTTCAAACAAGCTTGCTTGTCTTAATTTGGATCTCGAGCACAAAAGTGGACACACCCTGGACTCAATATTGCTAACCGTTAGCATCTTAGTTTTGCTTAGGTTGATTTGGCACGGCTGTGTATGGGGTGAATGGTTGTTGATGTGAGAATCAGATGTAGGATTTAAAAAAAAAAGATTTATTGTTAGAAATGGATGGATGAATGGATGATGAGGAAGAGGAAGATGGGAGGGGGATCACAACGACGAGCTCAGCCAAACAGACTGTCATCATACCTACGTGGAGACATCCTCATCATCAAGATTATCAACATTACTAGCTCACGCTTCATCGACAACCCCCCCCCCGCCCCCCCTTCGGCGACTCACGTTCTGACGCAGTCGGGGATCTGCACGTGCTCGGTGGGAAGCCGAGCGGAAAGATCCCGGAGGCTGTCGACGAACTCCAGCTTCCTGCTGAACTTTGAACTGGGAAGGAGAAAGCGCCACGCGGCGGATATTTGCTCAACAGCAGAACGCGGAGGCAAATCACGTCGCTTCACACGCGCCGCATCCAAACTTTTGCCTCAAACAGCCAGCCAACCACTCCTTTTGAAGCCAACACCTCCCTTTTACTCTATGTTATCGCCTAAGTGTTGCGAGGATGACGAAGCGCTGACCTGATGAAGGGTTTGATGATGGTGATGAGCGCTTTGATGGCCCACGTGGGATGCACCATGAACACGCCCTTCAGGTTCTTCCTCAACCTGGGCACGCACGCCAATAAACAGGAAGTAAGTCTCGTTCTCTTCCTGCGGTCCTTTTCCCGTTTTCGTGACATCAGCACACAAAAAAAAGTTTTGAAAACACATCCACAGCCATTGACGACATCCCATTAGCACTACAGAATGCCCCCCTCCCTGCCCCCCGACCCCCCACCTTACAAAATGGCAGCTTTCTTCACTATTTGCCTGCGCTAAACGGCACTTTAACGCCCCCTGGTGGACAAAGCGAAACAATGCGGGGCAGTTTGTTGAAAGGGTGAATCGTGAGCGCGTGTTTGTGTGTTTTGACCTCCACGCGACGGTGTGGTAACATTCCTTGAGCCAACCGATTCCGGGCAGCTTGTCCTTATGACCGCCGGCGCAGAGAAAAACAATCACGTAGTTCTCGCACACCATCAGGTCCAGCGTGCCCACCAAGTACCTGAAGTATACACACACACACACACACACACACAAGCGTGTTAGATGCGTGTGCGTGTACGTGTGTGTGTGTGTGTGTGCAACTCACCTGAATAGGTTGTCCATCACATAATGATAATTTTCCAGCGTGTTGTCGGGGAGGTAGCAAGAGGAAAACACGATGATGTCATTCATCCCATCACCATAGTAACCTGAGGAGACGGATTAATTTTATGACATCACGTGCAGGACTGCGACCGTGTGTTTGTGTGTGTGTGTGTGTACCTCCGTGCGACAGAACCCTGAGGAACGGTTCCAGCACGCTCATGTTAACCCGCCCGTCGTGCGGTGCGGGTCCGGCGGAGAAAGAGCGCCACCTGGTGCCCTGGCTGTCCACGACGTCCTCCCGCTCCAGGGCTGCCAGGCCCATAGGCCCCGCCTCCACGGCTGACCCGCAGCTGGACGCCATGCTACACCCCTGTAGCTCATCTGCAGACAAATTTTCCATATGAATGTTTGCAAATATGACAACATTTAGTTGAAAATACACTTTGACCTCTCACCTTCCAGTTCCAGGTCGTCAACCGGGAAGCGAAGAGACTCGCTGTCCGAGGGGGTTTCCATGGCGTCCAGGTCGAAGTCGGGACCGCCGTCGTCCTCGTCCCCGGCAGACGGCGACAGGAACGCCGAGTGGAAGTCGCCCGACTCGCTGCGACCTGCGCGAACCCGGCGACACGAAAATACGAGAAAACGCCTACCGAGGATACGGTGACGGTTTCCGTGAGCCCGTCAATGGCATTTTTCATTACATGTTAGCATGAAGCTAAACACAGCTATATTGTCAGCTACGGTTGGGCTGAACATTTTGCAATTTAATATCCAAAACTGGAGTTTCCTGATTTCTCTATTTTTTTGTTTCCACTTTTCGTTCTTGCTTTGCGTTTATTGTACTGTTGCGTTGATATGTTTCGTTCCGTTTGTGATGTGCCCCCTACCTAAAGACACGCTCAGGACCGGCGCCACCAGAACCTTCCTCTTCAGCCTCCTTTCTCCTCCGCCACACGACGACAGCGCCAGCGTGACCGGACGCTCTGTGGACAGGAAGTGACGTCGCGGAAATATATGATTAAGCATTTTAGCGCTAGGTACTTCTACATAGTCCACACAGTTTAAAAATCCCTACATAGCAATTAGAGAGTAGCATTAATTTGTTTCAGAATTAATTCTGTGCGTGAATTTCGATAAAACTCTTTCTGTGTACCGAGGCTTATAACCGGACGCGCTAACGCTAGCGCCGCACCAACCGCAGTGCGAAAAAAGATGCGGCTTGTAGGCCGGAAATTACGGTAATTCCGACCGGGCGCTCTGTGGACAGAAAGTGGCGTCGCGGAAGTATTTTTATTAATCGTTTTAGCGCTATATACTTCTACATAGTCCACACAATTTAAAAATCCCTCCATAGTAATTAGAGAGTAGCATTAATCTGTTCCGGAATTAATTCTGTGGGTGATGATTACCGTAATTCCCGGCCTACAGAGCGCACCAGATTATAAGCGCTAATGCTAACGCGGCACTAGCGTTAAACTCTTGCTGTGTACCGAGGCTTACAACCAGGTGCGCTGACGCTAGCGCCGCATCACTGCATAAACCGCAGGGTTGAAAGCGTGTGAAAAAAGTCACAGCTTGTAGGCCGGAAATTACGGTAATTCCAACCGGACGCTGTGTGGAAAGGAAGGGATGTCGCGGAAGTATTTGATTAATCGTTTTAGCTCTGGATACGTCTACATAGTCCACAATTTCACAAAATCCCTACATAGTAATTAGAGAGTAACATGAATCTGTCCTGGAATTAATTCTGTGTGTGTTGATTACTGTAATTCCCGGCCTACAAGCCTAGCGTTAGCGTGGCGCTAGCGTAAAACTCTTTCAGTGTACTGAGGCTTATAACCAGGTGCGCCACCCAGCGCGGCGCTAGGGTTAAACTCTGTGTACCGAGGCTTATGACCAGGTGCGCTAATGCTAGCGGTGCGCTAACACTAGCGCCGCATCACCGCATAAACCGCAGCGTTGAAAGCGTGTGAAAAAAGCTGCGGCTTGTAGGCCGGAAAGACCAAAAAAAAAAAAGACTTTCATAACCAAATAGCCGTAATATTAGCCATTTTTGGCAGAGGTTAAAGAATATGAAATAAATATGATAAAGAATATGCTTGTGAGCATTATTATATGGTCGGTCTGCACTAGTGCCTTAGAGAGTTATAACACAACAAGGCTGATGCTGCTTGTTAGCCTGTCTATAGCTTTTTGCACTGTGTGTTAGCATTAAGCTATAAAAGTCCAGATATGATATGATAACCGTCTTCACCTGCTGCCATGTTTGAAGACCCCTCTGATGATGATGATGATGACGATAAAAGAGAACAAAATGAGCGACGCGTTGATACCGAGTCCAACTCTTCCTCACCTGCGCGGTTTTCCTCATCCTCGACCTCACCCTCCTCTTCCTCACGAGAACAAGAATGAGAAGACAATGAGGTCAAGAGGTCAAGAGGTCAAAAGTGTGTCCGGCTGTGCTTCTGACCTGCCGAGTCGGCGTCCGCCGTTGCCGCGGCGAGGCCGGATTCTCGGACCGGAGAGTCTCGGGAGTCTGTCGTCGAATGCGACACGCAACTTTTAAATCCTAACAATAATTAATATTCGGTGCAATACGGCAAATATCAAAAATGGCGGGTGTGTTGTTCGGAGCGTGTACCTAATGAAGTGACCTGGGAGGAAGAGGAGACGGTCACATGACCCGCAGCTTCGCTCGGCCTGGACGCCTGCGTCACGGCCGACATGTCGCCTCGGCAGAACCTACAAGCGAGTACGCACACAAACGCACGCGTCGGCGTCGCGCGTACTCACTCGGACGCGTCGAGGCGTTTCGGGAACGGCGGCGGTAATAAACGAGGTAAGAGCTCGTAAAAGCGAACAGAAAAAACACACCAGTAGGTTGTATAAATATTAATATTCACGTAGTTGCAGGTCTTTTAGTCGTCAGTCAGTCAGTCAGTCAGGAAACTGCGGCCTCACCTGATGACATCATCGCTGGGTGGACTCTGTCACCTCACCTGTGCGGTGGGGGAGTGGGAGGGGCCAACGGACTTTTCCCGTGCGCGCGAGTCCTTGCGGCGACGCGCTTGACAACGGCCGACGAGCGCAAACACGCCCGAGGAGGGCGGCGAGGAAAGGGGAAGCCGGGTCGAGACGGGAAGTCGACAGCGGCGGAGGATCGGGTTTCAGTCGCCCCAAACTAATCAGAGGCCTTCGTCTGGTTTCCTGCCGTTATGGCCCAGTTGGAAAAATGTCAACGTTAACAAATGTAATCCGTGACGTCGCCAGCGCCACGCTAAAAACAAAAATGTCACAAAAAGTATGCGCACTGAAACAATCTCAATTTACTCACAACTTTACTGTTAAATATGGGCCTGTTTAGCTCAAAACTATGATTATTATTATTACAATTGACCTTTCTGAAAGGCAACACAAGTTAATTATGTCTGCTGACATCTAGTGGAAGAACATTTAATTGTCATTCTTGTCACTGTACGTCACTGGCGTAGATACACTCAAGTACATAAACAAAAATACATTATTTGTTGCAAATAAATAATACTTTTTGGATGAACTCGATGTAACTGGATGAAAATTCAACAATTTTGGAATCTAATCTTACCTGAAAGAATTACGGCTAATGCTTGCTAGCAAGTGGAACTCAGGTGAGGGACCTACCCAGTGATTACGTCATCTATTTTCTATCCTCTGATTGGTTATTTAGTGAAAAGCTTGTTTCCGCCACTTATCTAAAAAAAAAAAAAAAAAAAAAAACACGGAATAGCGCAAATACATCGAGCGGTATGTCGACGGGTTGAAGCCGCCATCTTGGTACGCCCAAAACGTGTGACGAACATAGTTTAGAAGTTGGATTATGATGGTTTTTTTTTATGATCAAAGTTTGGCAAGTAGAATTAAAACTAGTCGTGTGAGCTTGAACATTTATTCAGTTCTGGTAACGTGAAAGATTTTTAATTCGATTTGGTAAGACCAAAAAAAAGGCGAAGTGCAAAGGACGTAGAACACCGTGACTACCAAGAAACCTGTCATATGGACAGGTTTCCGATTATGCCATTTTGTGTGTCATAGAGGTTAAAGAACACAGGTGAAAGGTGAAGCATAAAGTTTTTTTTTTTCCATCGTTAATTTATCCGATTGGTCTAAGGGTGGCGGTGACACACAAGATGGCGTAATCGGAAACCTTGTCCATTACCTAGGGCCCGATTTCCATGACATGTTAACTTTTCCCAAAATATGCTGTGAAGCACTATCATCACAATATAGCAAAAATCTAAGCATCTTTGTTATAAAAACATTACATTTTAAGTCAATCAGTTCGATATATTTTGGGAAATAAGGACTCGCAATAGGAAAATACATGCTCAACGCATTGTTCATTTGTTATCTGACGCATCCTATTTCATTTGAAAATCAAATTCAATTTGCAATGTTCTGTATTATGAAATTCATCAAAAAATTTCACAGAAAACGTGTTGTCATGCTGAGCCACTGATGAAGTTTGGGAAAATATTTACATTGCTTTTTCGCGAAAAACCGTCGGCCGATAAAGGTGAAGCAGAGAGTTACTGAACACTGAACAACAACCGTAAACAAAAATGTTCAAGTGAATTCAGCTAATCAGAAAATAGAAAAAAAAAAAAACATTTCCAAACAAATTTTAACAGTGTCAAAGTAAATCTTTCTAATTTACCTGTGGATTGTTTTCTCACAGCCACGAAACTGGCGATTAACGCACAGGTCGGCATTGTTGTTTTGGGAGTATCAAGATGGCGGATGGCGACGGCAGTTTTGGTGGCCAATGAGCCAAACAGTATTTTTTTTTTTTTTTTTTTTTTTTTTTTTTTTTAGAATCAGTGATTTCAGTCAGTTTGCACTAGCACAACATTTCTGCACGGTATTCAGCATCTCTGTTATCTATGCTGTTTTTTTTTTTTTTTAATTTTCATTATTAACGTTCCACTACAAAATAGCTTTGCTGGCCTTGCGCCGCGTTTGGCATGGTCTACTGATCCTGCTTCAGGAAATGCATTTACAAGTAGACCAACTGCATTGCAATGAACAACAAAAGTCTCTGGAATTTTTTTTTTTAATGACATTCTCAGAATTCGTGTTGGACGAGTTCTGCAGTTGTTGAACTCAAAATTGGGGGTTGAAACTTGAAATAAAAAACACACTCTACTCGTGGTGATGCTCATTTTATACACTGTACATAGCCTGGAGAAAAAAAAAGATACTCATGTTCATATACAGTTTGTTTAAATTTGTTGGCAATTTTGTAAATTTGAGGGGGCACGAATGAGCACTAAGAGGCACTGAATATTACATGTCAGTCAACAACTTCAGTTAAAAGGAATTTAATTTAGTGGAAGGCTCCTGAACCTTCTTTTTGTACACTTCTAAAGTTCTACTTTAGTTTTATTTAGTCTGGAAAAAAAAAAAGCAACGTCATAGATTGCGATATGGTGTCTTTACGACACATTTAGCCAGTTTACGACAGCTAGCTGGTTGCCTCACCCACGCGCCCAATAATCATCATAAAATTATATTTAAAAAAACAAAGTGTAAAGTTAATAATAACCAATCAAGCAGTCGTTGTGCTCAAGTGACAGTAAAACGCGTCTGTGTTTGAAACAGTATTTACTTTTGTAGGCGCAATTTACACAAAGTACAGCAAGTACGTTGCTAGCATGCTAACTGAATGCAACATCCTGTAGAATTTGTCACAATAATATTTTGTGACTTTTGACTTTTCATAATATGAATATTTTTAAATAATCACAAGTGTAATTAAAATTTGGTATGTAATTTAAATTGTTTGAGTTGCTGCTATATAACAAAACGAATGTATATGTGCCCAGATAATATCGATAACTTTTAATTTGAAAATCAACAAGCAAGTGCTGCCACCTGCTGACTCATATCCCAATTTCATCCATTCCGTCCACACGCACTGATTCTAGTACTGTATAATGTCAAATTGGGAGCAAACACTTATTCCTGCATAAACCACAAGTAAGATTATTTAATCAAAATCTCGTTAATGTACAAAACTGCCATCGACGCTGTTTAAAAAAAAAAACGAAGCTCTGCCCACTCATCAACTGTCAACAAAGTAACGCGGCACCAGCGTGAGGTCGCAAAAAAAAAGGTAAAACAAATCTCTATTTATTAGTTTTATTTGTTTATATGTTATCTTTCCTTACAGTTAGTTTAACGTCGATAAGTCGGAGGCGATGGTGACACGTTTAGACGTCAAATGTTGAAATTGTGAAATCTTCCACGCACAGGTTGTCATTTCCTGCTTTGTGACACGAAGACCGTGTGTACTTTATACATCTCATGCAACAACAAAAATATGTCTCTTTTTCGCTATGCGCTCGCTAACCAGCGAGTCGCAACCCGTCAGCTGACACCCAAAACATTTTTTTTTTAGTCCACCTCCTTTCAAAAAGCTAACGTGTTAGCTTGGCTAAGTCTGTGACGTCAGCGTTTGTTATTGTGAGCCTTGCTGGCGGCGGGGTGGGCGTGGCTTGCTACGACGCGCAGCTAGCATAGCATAGCATTGCTTTGATTGGCGTACAGCTAATTATGGCGTAAAGCTAATTATTGCTGAAGCTTAGCTCGGGTTCGGGGTTCGACTGCGAGTCTGTGAGTACAAAGTACACAGTAGTACATCGTTCCATTAGAGGTGTCACAGTCGATTAATCGATGGCTGATCAATCCAATTATTCGACAACGACAAATTTTGATCATTTAGAGACCTTGTTTATCTTAAAATTTCCCAAATTGTCACAATTTCAGCCTCTCAGCAGTAAATATTGTCCAATTTCTCTATCCTTTTTTTTTTCAAGACAACGATCATCAGTTTTGTCCATTTTGTACAGATCAAAGCAGTATGTGAATCATAATCCATGTGTATTTTTTGCATTTATTTTGTGAAATTATTTTGAATAAAGAGATTTTTTTACCCAATTAATTGATTAATAAAAAAAGAATCCAGAGATAAATCCAATTTTGCCAATTTTTATACAGATCAAAGCAGTATCTGAATCATAATCCATGTGTATTTTTTTGCATTCTCTGTGCTGTGAAATTATTTTGAATAAAGAGACGGATTTTTTTTCACCCAATTAATTGATGAATAAAAAAAGAATCCGGAAATAAATCCATTATCAAAAATAATAATTAGTGGCATCCTCAAAAAAAAAAGGTAAAAAATGATACATTTGGAATAATTCTTCACTAGTTACGTGTTGAAAAAGAGGAGGAAATGAAAACATCTTTAACGCTGTTGTACACGGTGCAATGACAGTAATGACCATATTCTTTTTTTAGCTGGTCCCATCCCGTAGTCTTTAAATAATTTGTATCTCATAATTTTTTAAATACAAGAGCAGAAATGTGTATTCATGTAGCAAGTCAATGTGAATAAACAATGTAATTTAGCTCCTCTCTGTTCTTAAAAGTACGTAGACACGCTTTGAAATCTAGATGCTACCCCCAAATAATAATAATTATGAATCAAAATATTTTTGTCTTCAGCTGCAGGAAGTGTGTGACCCGCCTCCTCTTCTTTGTGACACCATGTGGATCGTGGCTTAGGTATTTATTTTTTTTTTTAATGTTTAAAAAATTTTCCCCGCCGTAAACTCGACGACTGCGGGCCACGGGTTTGAAATCCGGAGCCAACGTTGCCTCCGCATTGCGGCCGCGGTTAATTTGCGTTTGTTTTCCGCAGGGAGATTCTTCCGGGTTTTCCTTTGTCGTCTTCTTCAAACCATGCCGGCGCCGGGAGCGATCGACGGCGACTCGTGAAAATGTGCTGAGTCACGCCTCGGTCCAAGCCATCATCGTCATCGTCACCCTCACCGCAACAACCGCAACGACATGTCCGCCCCCAAGCCGGCGTCAGAAGACGACGGCTCGTCCCGCCCTCCGCCCGCCGCCACGGACGCCGCCGAGGAACTCACCGTCGCCGTGGTAACGGCCGGGGAAGAGGTCACGGGCCAGCTCGCCGGCGACGACGACCAGGCCAATCGGGAGGAGGGGGAGGAGCCGACAGCGTCAGAAATTGGACCAACGCCTGACAACGTGGAAGAGATGCCAGGGGGCGGGGTCACAGGTGAGGTTGTTTCCATGGTTACGTGGTTGAGAAGGTGAGTCGTGTTTTGACACCATTTTTGAAAACGGGTTTCAGTCAAGTGTGAGTTTGTGTTTGAACCAATTTCGAGTCCTATTTTCGCCACCTTTCATTGAGGTTTCGTGTCAGGTCCTGACGCGGAGGCGATGGAGAGCTTCTCCGTGGCGACGGGAGACAGTTCGGACGAGCTGCGGGAGTCCAGCGACTCGGCGTCCTTCTCCATTCCCAGCCTGGATCTGTCCGAGGGGACGGCGGGGGCGGCGGGAAGTCTGCGGGATGCGGACGACGTCCTGGCGGAGGGATGCTCGCCGGCCGACGAGGCGCCGAGTATGAAGGACGACGAGGCGGCAGGTGAAGCCCGAATTGCGACGCCGGCGGCGTGACTGTGAAGCGGTGACTGTAGTCGTCCTCCTGGCCAAAGGGGGCGCCGTGCCCGGCGACGCTCCGGCTGGGGCATCCGCGGCCTACTACCTGGTCAAGTGGATTACCTGGAAGGAGAAGAAGACGCCCATCATCACTCAGAGCGACAACGGACCCTGCCCCCTGCTGGCCATCATGAACATACTCTTCCTGCGCTGGAAGGTACGACTGTACGCAGCCGAAAATGCGTGCGTGTGCATACGTGCGTCTATGCGAATGCTTGTGCGCGCAGGCGAAGCTTCCTCCTCAGACCGATGTGGTCACCACGGAAGTCCTGATGGCTCACCTGGGTAAGCCGCCGCCCACGACGCGACGCCACGGTGACATCATCAACACCGCCGTCACGCAGCCCCGCGCGTGTGTGCAGGCGAGTGCGTGCTGTCGGCGGCGCCGAGAGAAAAGACAAACGGGATGGAGCTCAACTTCCAACAGGTACACACGCGCAAAACGTGAACCGAGTCCGGAACATTCCTCAAACACGGCCGAAAGTGCGTCCCCGGTTTCCTCCTGCGCGGGTCAGAACATGAGCGACGCCATGGCGGTGCTGCCAAAACTGTCGACGGGCCTGGACGTCAACGTCCGCTTCACGGGCGTGACGGACTTCGAGTACACGCCCGAGTGCATCGTCTTCGACCTGCTGGACATCCCCCTCTACCACGGGTGGCTGGTCGACCCCCAGGTGACCCCGCCCACACCTAACGCCCCCTTCCGACGGGACGCATTGTTGACGCCGTTGCATTTGCGCGCGTTTCCAGAGTCCAGAGATGGCGGCCGCTGTCGGTAAACTGAGCTACAACCAGCTGGTGGAGAAGATCATCGACTGCAAACATTCGGCGGACAGCCAACAAGTCAGCGAAGGTAACGCGCGCGCGCAAAGACTGGAAGGTGATGGTCGCCACCTCTGACCTTTCGGCGCCATTCACGCGGGCGTGCGCGCAGGGCTGGCGGCCGAGCACTTCCTGGAGACCACGGCGACCCAGCTGTCCTATCACGGTCTGTGCGAGCTCAACGCCGCCGCCAAAGAAGGGGAAATGTGCGTTTTCTTCAGGAACAACCACTTCAGTACCATGATCAAACACAAGGTGGCGACATAGATACGCGCACCAGCACGTTCCTGCCTTGTTTCAGTCCAATTTTTGTATACTATAGTTATGTTTCAAACATTTAGTCAGTTTCTCGCATGTTACAGGGCATTTTAGTCATGTTTCTTTCCCATTGACGGCTAGAGCATGCCCCCCACCCCTACCCACCCCCCCTCAAGGGCCACTTGTACCTGCTGGTGACCGACCAGGGCTTCCTGCGCGAGGAGGGCCTGGTGTGGGAGTCCCTCCACAACGTGGAAGGCGACGGAAACTTCTGCGACTCCGACTTCCGCCTGTGCCACGCCCCTCAGAGAGACGCGGCGGCCCCCGGCGCGGCCCCGCCCCCCGGCGACCAACAGCAGCAGCGGCAGATTGACCAGGTAGCGCGCACGGGCTCTCGTTTTCAGTCGTTTTTTTCCTTTTTGTTGTGTCAGCATTTAGCCACGTTTCGGTCACGTTATAGTCGCGTCCCAGACATTTTTCAGAAATGTGCGTGTCCTCGCGTTAGGACTACCTGGTGGCGGTCTCCCTGCAGCAGGAGAGCGGCGCCGGGGGGGCCTCGGGGCAACTCAGCGACTTGGAGTTGGCCCGGCAGCTGCAAGAGGAAGAATACCAACAACAACAACAGCAGCAGCAGCAGCAAGGATCACAGCACGCAGCCGCACAGGTAACCACGGCAACACACAGCCCACGTTCGAACTCACGTTTTATTGTTTCAATTTTATACTATATTGTTTTATTTTTTTTTTAAGTCAAATTACAGACATTTTTTTACTTCTGTTTCTGTCTGTCCCGTTTCACGCATCATCGCATTTCAGTCACTGATTTAAAAAAAAAAAAAAGGCTGCACCTTTCCCGCAACCCTTGTGAGGCTAAGCGGCTTGGATAATGACATGACAATAGGTGTCATGGTATTGTTATCAATGATTTTACTCTGATGAGCGAGTGGTACCCACTGATCTAAAAAATGGCCACCAAAACGGAAGTCCCCATCCGCCATCTTGATACTCCCAAAACAACCACGCTAACTCCGTTAATCGCCAGTTTCGTGGCTGTGAGAAAACATTCCACAGGTAATTTACTTTGACACTGATAAAGTTTGTTCATTTCATAATACAGAACTCCGCAAATTGAATTTTGATTTTCAAATGCGAGGAAACGAGTTTAAATGTTCTTTCTGAAATAGGACGTTGCAGAGAATGAACAATGCATTTAGCATGTATATTTTCCCATTGCGAGTCCTTATTTCCAAAAATATAGCTAACTGACTGACTTCAAATTCTAATGTTTTTATGACAAAAAAAATGCTTCGTTTTTTGCTATGTTATGATGATAGTGCCTCACAGCGTATTTTGGGAAAAGTTAACATGTCATGGAAATCGTGCCCGAAGTAATATGCGTGGTTTCTTGCTAGTCACGGTGTTCTTTGTCTGTCCTTCCTTTGCACTTCGCCTTTTTGGCTTACCAAGTCCAATTAAAAATCCTTCATGTTACCAGAACTGAAAAAAATGTAAAACTCACATGACCAGTTTTAATTCTACGCCCCATGAGGAAAAAACCCCACCATAATCCAACCTGTAAATTATTTCCTCCCTACGTTTTGGGAGCACCAAGATGGCGGCCAATTGGCTTCTAACGATCGACACAACGCTAGATGTGCATTCGCCATCCCGTCTTTTTTTTTTTTTTTTTTAAATCAGTGATTTCAGTCTTACCCGCTTGATGTTTCAGCCATGTCGACATGCTGTTGTGTTTCCAGGTCAGAGGTCAGGGCTCCCAGCCAGGGGCAGGCAGGAGAAGAGAAAAGGACTCGGACTGCGTCCTGCTTTAACTCATCCCCCAAAGTAAACCCGTAGCGCGCGAGCACGATGCCAAACCTCTCAGCGCTTTTGTGACTTTTGCTTGTGGTTTTGCGGAAAGTTTGTCAAAGGTCACGTGTCGTAACGAGCTCCTTCCACTAGCCAGTGGGCCAATAAAGGCGTCGCTAAGCTCCACTTTTGACCGTTTTGCATTTCGGGAACAGAAAAATATTTCTGCTTGTAACGAAAACGCAAATTAAAACCAAACTTAAATCGGATCCGCCTCCAGCGGATTATGAATTCTGCCTGCTTATGTCTTCTGACGTCAACTTTACAGTGTAACACCAACAACGTATTATATATGCAAGAATAATAGCCAATCGAAATATGTATTTTACTTGGTGTGATTTTTTTTTTTTTTTGCTCAAGTAGAACCGTAGCAGATGAAAGAGCCACGTGGGGTTCTGGTGCTGTGGGTCGCAGGGCCCGTGCGATATATCTCACATCCATCCATTTTCTGTGCCGCTTAACCTCACGAGGGTCGCGGGGAGCGCCGGAGCCTATCCCATTGACAAACGGGCAGGAGGCGGGGTTACACCCTGAACTGGTCGCCGGCCAATCGCAGGGCACATGGAGACAATCAGCCAATCACATCTAGGGGCAATTTAGAGTGTCCAATTAATGGCGCATGTTTTTGGGAGGTGGGAGGACACAGCCGGGTATGGGATCGAACCTGGGTCCTCAGAACTGTGAGGCCAATGTTTTACCAGCTGATCCACCGTGCCGCCTACTATATATATATTTTTTTGTTTGTTTTTTTTTAAAGGTGTTAAGGGATTACTTCAGACAAGTTTTCACATTGAAACTTTTTTTTTTATTTGCACATTTTGTTATCAAATAGTCGAAAGGAGGAAAAAAAAAAAAGGCAACATATTTTTGTCTTCATGGCTTGTTTTGCATTCTCAACAAGAACAAAAAGATTTCAGCGAGCTGGCTAACGGAACACTGTGCTTTCTTTTTTGTGGTTAGAAAAAAATAAATCAAACCAGTTACTTTATTACAGTTTTTTTTCTGTACGCCGCCCAAAAAAAAGTTAGCTGGTTAGTACAATCTGGCAGTAACTATAAATATAGACTGTACATTTATTATTAGTCTTCATACTAAAGTGTGTTAGCAATAGGCTACTACTCGGCTAGGCTAGCTCCTCGCTAGCGATACAAAGGTGTGAGCTCACGTAAAGTGTCTTCAATCAGGTCCCCCTCGAGCAGTCGTACAAACCAAACGTAAACAGGCCGCCCGATTGGCCGGAGTCAACCGCAGGAATGTCGTGTCAGCCAATCGGCAGCGAGACGGCATGTAGTGTAAACTTCGCGCGCGTGTTCTTACAGAGTCGACAAAAAAAAAAAAAAAATGTTCCTTTTACGCGATTAAAAAATGCTTGTTTAAAAAAAAAAAAAAACGCTACGTCAGCGTGAAATTCCAAACGGACCTTTCGTTCGACGTGTAAACAAAAAACCGCGGATTCCGTCGGCGTGCTAATGTCAGCACGTTAGCGTTCCCCTCGCGACTCGTCGTGCTGGGTTTTTTTTTCCGACTGGAAGAGAACGACGAAACGGAACATTCAGCATTTGTCCTGTGCGCAAGGTTAGCGTCAATGCTAAAGCTAATAAAAAAGAAGCTAGGCTAGCGCTGGCGGAAAATAAGGCAGTTGAAGTGGATCGAGGGTAATCTGAAAGCGGATTAAGCAGAAAATAGACAAACGGAAAGATGAAGAAACAAAGCGGAATAGGAAACAGCAGAAGAAGAAGTTTGAGCTGCGGAGAAACGGGGAGTGGAACGGGCGAACAACCCCCCCTGGTGGCGACGGGAGTCACATGATCCCGTTGGTGACGTACTGGAAGGAGTCGTAGAGCTTGGTGGTGATGGAGCGCACCGAGCCGTCCACCAGCTGCTCCAGCAGCAGCTGCAGCTGCTCCTCCGTCAGGCTCATGTGGAAGCGGTCCTTCAGGCCTCGGATGGTCCCGGCGCCCTGGAAGCACGCCAGCTGCGACCCTGCGCAAAATAAAAACCGCAAACCTCGCCAAAACCGCGACACCCACCCGGCAGGGTCTTTGGCGGTCCGCACGGATCTACCTTGCTGCATGATCTCCACGATGTGCAGCACCTTGTCCATGTGCTTCCTGGCCGCGATCATTCCCTGGAGCATCAGCATCTTGTAGTACACAAACATGTCCCCGTCCAGGCCGCCCATCACCTGAACGCACCACAAAAAAAAAAAAAAAAAAAAAAAATGGCGGCACGGAAAACACACGGATTCGGGGTCGGCGCGGGCGGACTCACGTCCACAAACTCCGGGGTGAGCTTGAAGGCGGACGTCTCGAAGCCGAGATTGCGAGGGGAGCTGGACAGGATGAAGCCGAAGTCGATGTGGATGATGTGACCCTCCGAGTCCACCAGGATGTTGCCGTTGTGTCTGCCGGGACAAAATGGTGGCGCGGTCGGGGGCGGGGGGAACGTTCCCGTGGTGACGGATTAGGTTGTCTTTAACTTTGAAGTGCATTGATTGTTGAACAAAATAAGTATTTGAACACCTGAGAAAACCAATGTTTATATTTTGCTACAGTACAACTTTTGTTTGCAATTACTGAGGTCAAACGTTTCCTGGAGTCTTTCACCAGGTTTGCACGCACTGCAGGAGCGATTCTGGCCCACTCCTCCGCACAGATCTTCTCTAGATCAGGACAGGTTTCTGGGCTGTCGCTGAGAAACACGGAGTTTCAACTCCCTTCAAAGATTTTCTCTTGGGTTTAGGTCTGGAGACTGGCTAGGCCACACCAGAACCTTGATGTGCTTCTTACGGAGCCAGTCATTGTGCTTTGGGTCAAAGACCCGGCCACGACCCATGTTCAATGGTGTTCCCCAAAATCTCACAATAAGTGGCCGCGGTCATCCTCTCCTTAATCCAGTGCAGTCGTCCCGTCCCACGTGCAGAAAAACACCCCCAAAGCATGACGCTACCACCCCCGTGCTTCACAGCAGGGACGGTGTTCTTGGAATGAACTCATCATTTGTCTTCCTCCTCAGAGTTCTAACCGATAGGCAGGTGTTCAAATACTTATTTTCTTCACTGTAGCACAAAAAGGGGCTCCACTGACCTGTCTTTGACCTGCAGGAGGTAAGAAACGAGGCTGTAGCCGGCGCAGCTCTGCACAAAATTCCTCTGAGCGCTCAGGAACTGTTCGGTGGTGCAGCTGCCGTGTTCCTGCAGGAAGTAGTCCAGCAGCGACAGCTGACTCTGCTTGCGCACCTGACGCACAAAATGACACGCCGACGTTTACAATTCAGACGTGAACGTGCACGCGACGTCGTTGCTACCTGGTGCAGCGACACGGCGTTGAGGACGGGTTCGATCATGCCGCTGTCCGCCGACATCACCAGGATCTTGTAGGGTTTGATCCACAGAGGGAGTCGCTCCTGCCGCCAGATGGCCTGGAAGACGACAAAGGCGCACGTCGTCCCGGTCGTCGCGCTAAACGGGCCGCGAGTGATTTGGCGTGGGGGGGTGGGGGTACCTGCAGCTGCGTGAGCACCTGATAGGCCAGAAGCTCTTGTCTCAGGTCGTCTCCGCACTTGACGATGACGGGGAGGAGGCGCCAGCTGGGGAGGTGGCCGTACGGGGACGCCTCGCGGATGCGCCTGCACGAACACGCACGCACTTGTTGACTCGCCCTGACGTCACGACGCGCGAGTGCGAGTCCCACCTGACTTTCTCCCCCCAGGGCTCTTTGAGGGCGACGGCCGACGGGTCCTCGGGGTCCTTTCGGAAGGAAGTGGGCGTGTGCGCGAGGTTCTCCGACAAGCGGCGCCTGCGGCCGAGGCGCGGAAGACGTCAGCCGGAACAGGAACGGGAAGCGGACGAGGGCCGGCGCCGACTCACCTGATGTCTCCGGCGGCGACGAATACCTCCCTGCTCTCCACGCTGGTCAGGCTGTCCACGGAAAACTGACTCAGGTTGTCACTGCTGCTCGTCTGAACCTCCGCCGCGCAACAGGAAGTAAACGGGAAGTTAACGGGAAGTAAACAGGAAGCTTGTTAGGACCAGGCCAGCGCTCACCTCCACCTCCAGCTGGCCGATGTCGTCCGTGGCCCAGGCGTCGTCGTCGTTGTCGTAGTTGTGGACGGCGGAGACGCTCCCGCCGGCGGGGTGCGCCGCCGTGACGCCGCAGTCCAGGTTGTCGGCGGAGCCCGCCGAGCGGATCCGGGTCTCGTGGATGCGAGCGGGCACGGCCGACGTCTCAAAGTTGTCGCACTCCAGCACCTCCACGTAGATGATGTACGGAGCCTGTCGCGTACGTCACATCAGCATATTTCGGACTTAAAAAAAAAAACAACATTCGTATCCGCCGACCTTGTCCTTGGAGTTGAGCACGGCCGCCTGCGTGTGCGGGATCCGGACCAGGTGGTGCTGGAAGTCGGCGGTGGGGAGCCAAACCCTGGCGGGAAGTTTGTGGTTGAGCAGCGACAGCTCCGAGATCAGACGCTGCGTCTTCTGCTCCTTGCCGGGGAGCGACGCCAGGCGGCGACCGATGGCCAGCAGGGACTTGACCAGCTCGCGCTGAGGACGCAGACGCTCCGGCTGTGGGGGGGGGACGGGACATCAAAGTCTACCGTGGCGCTCAAAAACAAGTTCTGGGGTCTTCCTTAAACTCTGCCGTGCCGCCATCGCCACAACAAAACGGCCTCACTCACCTCCTCGTGGACAGCCTCCACTTTGGGGTTACTTCCCGTCCTGCGCAGGGCGGCGCCCGACCCGCTCGGCGCGGCGGCGTCCGACTTGGACCGCTGGTGGGTCCTCCGCGAGGGGGACGCGCAAGGCGACCGGGAGGCGTCGGCGCGGCCGCCGCGGTGGGTCCGGGGGCGTGACGGCGAGGGCGTCCGCGGGGGGGCGGAGCCCCGGGCGGCGGCGGCGGAGGGGGGCCGGAGCTCGTCGGAGAGAATGAGTTTGCGGAGTTTGGCTCCTCGGGAATGCCGCTGGGCCGAGATGTGCATGTCGGATGAGTAGGCGCCCAGCAGCCACGCGCACAGTAAAGAGAAGACGATGCTGCCCCCGCAACGATGCACCTGGCAACCAATCGCAGATCAGAAACGCATGCCCCGCCCACAGACTACGGAAAGCGCCGCGTGCGACTCACCAGGTAGGGCTTGATGGCGTCGCCCACCTCGCCGTCCATGTGCACGTACATGCTGAGCAGCTGCGGCAGGTAAAAGTCCACCTCGCCGGCGGGGAAGCCGAAGAGGCGGTTCCCGATGTACGCCTGCACGCCGGGCTCCTTGGACTTGAACAGGTACGCCACCGCCATGGACACGTCGAACAGCTTGGACTCGAACAGGCGCAGGAGCCACGACGACCGATTGGACGGCGGAGGCCCCTCCCCCTCCTCCTCTTCCTCTTTGATGGCGCCTTCCTGCTTCTGCATTTGGACTTGGAGCAGAACTTCCTTGCAGGCCTTCAGCGCCACCTCAGCGTCAATCACTGGACAAACAAAAACAGCAGCTGTCGACTTCACAAATCGAAATATGAAATATATCATCACCCCACGAAATCACCCCGCCCACCTCCACCTTGCTCCGCCCCCTCCTCGGCGTCCGGCGCCGGGTCGGCGTCGCTGCTCAGGCTGCCGCTGCTGCTGGCCACGCTGCCGCTGGGGCTGGAGCTGCGGGGGCTGGCGCTGGGCGACGACGGGCGCTCGTCCGGGGAGGGCGGCGGCAGGGGCGGCTGTGGGCGGGGCTGCGGGTGGCGGTGGTGGTGGTGGCGCCGGCGAGACGGGCAGTCCGACGAACTCCCGGAGCAGCTCGACGAGGACGACGAGGCGCTGGAGGGGGACGAGGGGCACGAGAAGCTGGTGGGCGACAGGGACAAGGGGGCGGGGGCCAAGGCGGGGGGGGAGTGGGCGGGGCTTAGGTGCAGCAGACGCAGGGCGGGGGAGAAGGAAACGTCCGCGTCGGCCATTTCTGTGGAGGACAACGCAAAGTCGGCTATTTAGATATATGTTCATATTTGATCATTTTGTTAAAATGGTCATGATTATTTCATACATCCATTAGATTTAATACAATGGTTTTTTTTTTGCTTAGAATTATGAACTATAAAGTTTGAAACGTCGCGCCGGCTTCAAACGGGTTTTGTTTTCTTGGAAGACTTCACCAACATCTGCTCATTATTCATCTTCGCGCACGCGTTTCATTTTTTATTCACGGCCGCTTCCTCATTCCTCGAAGCGGCTTCTTGATGGGCAACATTCCGGCGGCTTTCTCGCCGTTTGGGGGGGGGGGGGGTGGGTGGGAACACCCCCCCCCCCAAATAACATCAGGCAGGATGTGTTCCACGTCACAGTTCACGGCGGGAGATGCCACGTGTAATATTAATATTTATAAATGATCAGCTGTTCTTTGTCAGGGAGGGACAAAGATTTGCACAAAAAACAGCCCCCACTAGCAGTTTGTGTGTACATGACCTGACTAGCACACGGCTCAAATAAATAAACATACCCCTGTGACGTCATCTCACAAGACATCTGGGACACACACACATCTTGAAACAATCACAAATGCCACTCAAACACGAACGGAACCACACACAAACACACCAGGATCATAATCTGGACTTCTGATTTCACGTGACGCTAACCTCAATTTATCGACGTCACAACAACGAATGCACATATTCTTCTGACGTCACGAGGCAACGCCAGACCAACTTTGTTGACGAGCGACGTGCGCGCGCGCATGCGTGTTTAGCCGCACGGATGACGGGAGACGCAACAACGAAACAAATCAAATGTATAAATCATAAATTCATACTGTGCAGGAAGAGCGGAGGACGCTTACCGGAAGGGAAAATTGAGCGAAGTTAGGCCGCTTTGGACGGCGTCCAAATTTGCGCTGGGGGGTTTCTAACCTTCAGGCGCCAATCGAGTCCACTTCGGCAAGCGGGGGCGCTTTCAGGGTGTACACGCATCCATCTGGTTCCGTTCTGGTTCGTTTGTGGACGTGCCGACGGTGATCGGTCTGATTTGTTTTCAGGCAGCAGTGACGCAATATCAATCACGTTCCCGGTATGCAGCATGAGCACACATCCGGTTACGGCCGATAAAATAAAAGCTCACGCGTTTTGGGTGTGTGACGCGGCGAGTGCATCGACACCCGTTGATCGTTGTATTTATTCATATTTAAACCATTTCTTAAGGTAAATTTATGGAATGAGTGGAGACTTCCTCGAGCATCTCACAGTTTCACCAATCTATTTTATTTTGAAAGAGCACTCCAAGGTTTTCGATGGCTAATTTTGTTTCTTGTGACGCTGCGGATTTTTTTTTAATGTTTTGCCTTTTTAAGTGTTCCGCTTGGACAAAAAAAAAAAAAAAAAATCGGAGCACCACCCTTCCGAAGACGTACTGATTTTGTCATCCACCCCCCCCCTTATTTTTGTTTTGTTTGTAGAACAAAAGACAGAACAGCTTCCGGGGTTTGAATCTGAATCCTGTCGGCAAGAGATCAAATAAAAAAAATGGATGAAGGGACTTATAAAATAAATAAATCCAAGGCGCAATTATGTCGTAAACGTGACTGATTTTTTTTTTTATTCCTTCAGGCCACGTAGGAAAATAGATCCTTCCACTTCCTCTTCACAACACACTGAACACACAAGAAAAGCAAAGGTGCGTTTTGCTGATTATTGTCGTTTTTGCTTTCTTTTCTTTTTTTTTAAACAGTTGGATTGTCAACTGTGAACGAGACATTTGAAGAACACGTCGAGAATCAAGAAAGAAAAGGTATAAAGTGCAAACAAGACAACACAAATACAAAAAAATAATAATAATAAGTAAAACCATGCGGCACAGGTTGTCAGAGCAACACACAAAATGTCACGAAAACACAAGCTCGAGGGACTACATTACCCACAATGCCTCAGCCAAACGTCAGGATGGAATCACACACACAAAAAAACAGTAACAATTTGACATCACACAGACGTGACATCACTTCCTCCCTCCCTCCTTCTACTTCCTGTGTCAAAGTGCAAGACGCGTGCGAGCGTTTCAGAAACACACGCGCGTACGTTACCCGAGTCCCGATCGTTGCCGTCCGGAGATTTCTCCGCGCGACGTCTTTTACAAGCTCGGCTTCCCGCCAACGCTAAAGAACCTGAACGCGTCCACTTCCTGTGTCGCAAATCCCCCCGCCGTTGCCGGGGGAAACCTGACAGCACCCCCCATCATATATTTACTGCTGCGGCGTTAGTGCAAACAAACGCGAGTTAACGCGCTAGACATATTTTACTGCATGTGAACATTTCCCCAAACGTTGTGCTCGTTGTTGCCGACCGGTGACGTCACAGCGGAGGCCACGCCCCCCCGATGACGCCATTGCTTTCGCCGGGTGCCGTGGGTTTCGAAAGACCAATCAGACGGGACGTCAGTGCGTCGAGTGACCGATCCCTTTGCGCGTCGGGCCTCGCACTCACGTAAACACGCGTGTATGAATAAACGCACACCCGCGCGCAAACACGCTAAAAACACAAACACAAAGTGAAACATGCACACGCACACACGTAGAGACGGAAAGTGTGCGTAGCAGAACAGTCGGAGGGGCAAAAAAAAAAACCAAAAAAAAAAACACACGAACGAGGAGAGGTCAGCGTAGAGAACCCCGAGCGGGTTCTGACCCGTAGTAAGTCAGCTTCCTGTTGGTCCACCGGACAGAATACTACTTCCTTTTTGGGCCCGTGGGTGGTCCGGAGAGGGGAGTGCGGGGGTGTCCGAAGGACGGACGGAGCCGCAGTCTACAGCGTTTAGTGCAATGGGAGATCACGTTCACGGTTAGGCTTCATTCGTCCCTCCTGATTGGTGGGATTTCCGCCCATGAGAAGGGTGAGGGGGCGGAGCTTGAGGTAAAAAAAAAAAGGGGTGGCGGCTTTTAGGGGCTGTCCACTGGCTCCTCCTCCTCCTTTCTGACCACAGAAGAAGAAGAAGAAGAAGAGGAAGAAGAGGGCGGGTTGACGTCCATCGGCATCAGCGTGATTTCCACTTCGCCGCACTCGCGTTGCATTCTGGGAGATGCGAGGGGAGGGTTGTTGTTGTTTTTGTTGTTGTTGTTGTTGGGCCTGGGCGCCTTCTGGATGACCTCCACCATGGGCGTGCGACCGGACGGTGCCAGTTCCCAGCCGGCGTTCCCAGCGCTCTGGAAGAGCAGCAGCGGGCGGGCGTGGCGGTCGGGCTCGGGCGGGGCGGCGCCACCACCCGGCTGGCACTGCACCACCACGCCGCCTCCCGGCTGGCCGTGCTGGGCTGCGTCCGGCGCCGCGGGGAGGGCGCTCAGGAGCAGGCTCGGCGGCTCCTGGATCACCAGCTCCAGAACCGACTGCGAGGCGGACGAACACGAAGACGCCTTTTGGATGACGCCGCCCGTCACCGAGGTGATGACGCGGCCGTGGGGTGTCGGCGGAGGAGGCGGGGCCGGCGGCGGCAAAGCGTCCTCCGGGCGAGGTTTCCTCGGTCTTCCGCGTTTTCGTTTGACTGGAGGGGTCGCCGCCAGACCGCCTGACGAAGTGCCCACCGTGGCCTCCAGGGGTCGCTTGCCGGCGCCGTCTCTCACTTTCTGGAGCACGGACGGGGGCGACGCCACTTTCTCCCGTTCGTAGGACAAGCACCCCTGCGGGACGATCATGAGGGGCAGCGGCCCGCCCTGTTGCTGGGGCAGCGTCGCCATGGCGATCACCTTCACGCCGCTCGCCGCCGCGGGGCCGCCGGTCCCGGAGGCGGGTCCCGCGCCGGATGAGTCTTTGGGCGCTAGGGAAGGCGGCGACGAGCGCACCGACAGCGGCGTCTTGTCCGGGATGGAGCTGCGGGGGAGGATTCTGGGAAGCTGCTTCATGTACGCCTCCACCTGCGGCACACGAGTCATTTTATAGCAATACGGCGGTGATTATTGCCACAAATCTATAATCAAAATAGATTTTGTGCATGACACACAATATAACTGTGGCCTTAGAAAGTCGGCTTAGCTTAATGCTAACAAGCAATGTAAAACTCCATAGATGGGCTAACGAATCAGTGTCATGCTGTACAAGTTGTCACTAGTTCCATATGTATGGACTTAAAATTGCCCACGGCAAAAACCGAATGACCCGAAAACCGGCCCGCACGAGGACCTGGCAACCCACCGCAGGCCGAAGAGAGGTGACGGCGGGAGAGGGCGGAGCCTCCAGCGACAGCGCTTTGGCGGAGGGTGCGTTCTTGTCCGCGGCCGCCGTCTTCAGAGCGGCCGTGGAGGCCGAGTCCCCGCAGTCCCTCTGGGGGGGGGGGGGGGGGGACAGGAAGTGGCGAGCGGCTGTGACAGGAAGCGACGGAAGAAACTCGCGGGTGAGCAGTCGGTTACCTTGAGGTCTGCGGGGGCGTCGCCCTCGCATTTGGACGCCAGGGGGGTTTTCTTGATGACTTTGTGCGGCTTGGCGGGACCTCCTGAAATACGCAAATATTATCACCGTGGAAACACGCGCGGGCACACGCACGCACTTACCCGCCAGCGCCGCCGACGCCACCAGCTCGGCTTGGCTGCACCGCGGGTTGACGATGTGCTCCTGGATCAGGTAGCGAGCGATCTCCACCACCGTGTCGAAGGAGCGCTTCAGGATCTTCTGCGCCCAATCGCAGATGAGCTCGCACGCCGCCTCCGTCACTTCCTGCTTGTAGGTCTGCACCAGCTCCGTCAACTCCGCCTGACGACAACGAGGAGGCGGGAAATAAACGCGTGAAGGACAAAAAGGTTGGGAGGACGAGTAACGAGGAGGCGCGTGCACGTACCGGGTCGTTCTTGAGGTCCAGGTTGGGCAACAGCGGCATGTTGAGGACCGTCTTCCTCCTGATCCCGCTGTAGCAGTACGTGCCTCCCTCGGCAGTTAAGGAAACGTCGCGCAACACGCTAGCACAACCCTCCCACCCAACCCCCCCCCCCGTCTCCGTGGCAACGCCCGTTAGGATATTTGGACTGTCCTCGGCCGCCGAGCCGCCGCGCTTTAATGTTGGGGAAAATGTCCCGGATGATTTTCCCGAAGTTGGCGGCGCTCAGCGGCCGATGCTGCAGGTTCTCGCAGTAGCGCCTGGAAAGGGCACAGGATGCACAGACAGCACGCTGGGCGAGTCAGTATGTGTGCGGGCGTGTTTGTGTAAGCTCACTTGTAGGTTTCGTAGACATCCTGCTTGGGCAGACACGTGTCCGAGTGCTCCTCCAAGTGGCTCCGGATCCAGTTGCACGTGTGGAGTTGTTCCGACGTGTTGAACAAACTGTCGCCGCCTCCGCTGCGAACACACAAGGGAAAAGTTCAGGGTACGCATTTTTGGGGCGCGGGGGTGCAGGAGGCGGGGCTACGTCAGACCTTTTGTCGCCGGCCCCGAGGCCCGAGGGCAGCTGGAGGTACAGGTACAGCTTGTCGTTGTCGGAGAAGCGCTGAACGTCTTGCTGTCGGACGACGACGACGGCAAAATGATTCACATACCTCGGGTCAACAGTTTTTCGACACGTGCGGGATTTACCAGGATCTGGTCCACTTTGGTCTGAACGCTCTTCCTGCAACGGAACACAAACGACGATAAAAGCGGCGCACGGATTTCGGTGTCGTCGATCCGACGTACGAGATGTTGGTCTTCAGCTTCTGCAGCAGCATGCTGGGCTCCGTGTCGCCGTCGGCCGCGTCCGGGTCGCCCTCCTCCTCGCCGCCGGGGCGACGGTGCTGCTGCTGCTGCTCCTCCAACATGTGGACCGGCTAAGCGGCGCTCGGGAGCACCATCGGACCGCGGCGCAACCTTCAAAGTGGATCTGCAAACATCCGAGATGACAAAAACGCAACTGCTGAAGTCATGTCAATTCGCAATTTATCGTTTCAAGTTTGTTAGTCCAGATTAGGGTGATCTGGAGATGATTCAGGGGCGAAAGGTGGGTTACACCCGGGACTGGTCGCCACACTGCAAAGACAAACACAACTGTGGACAACTTAGTCTTCAGTGGGCTCGGAGCTCAGATTCGAACACTACGAGCCAGACGCGGGCAACCACCAGCCCACCGTCCCGCCCTCATCAAATATTAAAAAATACAAATGAGAACAAAGCATGTCATATGTGAGTTTCGACACTGGTCGCTGCGCATCCCCGCTAGGCGAGCCGCCTCCGCGCGACTGCGGCGACTCGGACCCGAGCGGAGGCGGGGAAGCGACGCGAAGTTGCCGGGCGGACGGGCCGGCCGGCCGGCCCCCCGCCATGTGTCGGCTTCCTCCGAGCGGGCGAGTTAGCGCCGAGCTAAGAAGCGGCTAGCCGTCACGCTAGCGGACACCGTGACAACCACCGCCGCCATCGCGAACATCCTCATCCTCACGCGCGCACAATGACGTCCAAACGCGAAGGGCGACGTTTGTCAACATGCGATTGTCACAACGCTAAGCTAGCCTAGCTCGTTGCTACCAAATAGCACAAGCTAGCAAGCGTCGAGGCGAGCCGTCCGCTTGTTTCCGGGCGCCGTTTGACTTGGAAATAACTCGCCAACACGGGGAATTAGTTATGTCACGAAATAACAGAAGCACCCATCACTAGCGTCAGTGTTAACCTTTTTAAAAACAAAAAGAAAGTACCTGAGCCAAGCTACAGCAAAAAAAGCCCTTGTGATTTTTTTTGTGATTGGACGAACGTGTTATGTCTGCCTGACTACAAAGAGCACGTCCTTTCCCATTGGTGGGCGGGCGCTAACCTGCCCGGATACCCGAAACTGGCTGCATTCCATTCGTCGACGCGAAACATTTTTCTGACGGAGATTATTCTGATTGGACAGCGGCGTCTGGTCTGCCCAGTTACGAGACAGACGATTTCGTCTCTGCAATTCTGCATGTCAACAACCTGTCTGGAACATTCATCACGTTTTAATAATAGCAATAAGGGTACTAACAATAACAGTAATCACCCAAAAATGTGTATGTCGGGTTAAATAGTGACAATTAACAAACTGTGCAAAATCTAAGATATTCACCTGCATATTTACAAAAGAAAACTAAACAATGTTTGTGTTAACATTTGTTTTAATGATACAAAAGTGACAAGAATCAAACATTTGCGCGACAGCAGAGCAAATGGAAGTTGGCTCCCTCTGGTGTTCATTCAAAGCCACTGCAGAAAAAAAGAACAAAATATTTGCACAATTAGATGGCGTTCCGCGCTTGTACGACTTCCGCGTGCAACCTTTCCCGGCGGAGGAGGACGCGCACATGAACTTTGAACCCTACCTGACCATGTGAGCGATGTCCCAGTTGGTTTCGGACGACAGCGGGCCCGTGATCTCCACGCCCTCCTCGGTTACTATGGCGATCTCGTACTGAAACAACAAAAAACACGCGTGAGAAACTTAGCAGACCGGCAAATTAGATGACATTTTAACTACAATTGGAGTACTACTATCTTTTTAAAAATTTCATTTAAACTCACTCTGTTGTAGGAGCGAGCGTCTCTGTAGTAGAGAACTTTGAGGCAGCGTTCCACCAGCTCGCGAGCTTCCTGTTTGCTGACCTCCGTCTTGTTCTCCAGAGCCTCCCGCATCAGAGGCTGCGGACACGCCCGCAAAAGGGTCAAACGCACGGGCGAGCAGAGCGGATCTCGTGGGAGGGCGAGGGACTGACCTGAGCCAGGTAGGCGCCGAAGCCGGTGGCCACCGTGGGAGCCTCGTAGGCCACCCCCAGCTTGTCCACGTAGCCCAGGAAACTACGGCGAAACCAGACAGCTCGCGCTTTTTATTCCTATTGTAGCCGTGCACATACCGTGTTCAATTTCGAACTACGTGGGTGCTGACCTCTGTCCGTCGTAGAAGCCGCCGATGACCACCGTGTTCCACAGGGGGTTCATCTTACTCCGGCGATTGTACATGACCCTGGTGAGCCAGGAGTGCATGGCCTTGGGGCTGTAGCTGTGGCCGTCCCCCAGCAGCTCCTCGTCGATGCTGACAGAGGAGGGAGAAGAAAAAAAAAAAAAAAAAAAAAGCAAAGCTCGCTTTATCGTCAAATCCGTTTTCCCACTATGCCCGAGGATGTGGGCTTACACCATCTGCTCGATGACCTGCTTGAGGTACTGGTAGTCGGCGTAGTCGCCCGACGCACCCAGGATGGTGCTGTTGTTCACCTAGATGGGGAAGGACGACACAAAACAAAATTTTCATCTAGGTCACATGAAATTTAGTATTGTGCATTTTTGGTTTTTTTTGTGAGGAGTGTATCCGTTTCCATAGACACGAACGCATCGCACGGGCAAGCGTCACCTTCATGAGTCGGGAGATGTTCCGGAACCTCGCCAGGGAGCCGTACGACCCCAACATGTCGGCCGCCATGACCACGCCGCCTGTGAATTTCACCGCCAGCACCGACGTTCCGGTCACCATCGGGGTCCTGCGTGCAAAAATTTAACACACGATGACAAAGAAATTACAATAATGTTGGATCTTTTCCATCATATTGTGTCAAATATTCTGCTTCAATTACATCCATGAGTATAACTACTGTATATGTCCTACAGACCCCACCCACTAATTAGTATTTTGTACCCATAAATAAGACTCAAATTCTATTATGTTTGCATATTACAGCTTTATTGTACCCACCATTATCATTTCTCCCTCGCTGTCATGTTTACGAGGTTAAATGGAAAAACCGAACAGTGACAGTGCGAGTGCTAACGTTAGCATGCTAATTCAACAAACAAACACGAGTGGAAGATACCATTTACATTAAAACTCATTCGCAATTCATCAAAATTCTCGTTTAAAGTGACGCAGATCCTAAAGTGAGGATCTTAACGCAAGTTAGCTTAGCATCACTTAGCTCAACGATGATGCAGCAGAGGCGCACAAAGCGAAAGTCAAAACGGTTCAAACGAAACAAAAGCCAGCATTAAAACGGCGGAAGCTTTGGGCTCACAGCGTGTGGCGGACCGGGCCGACAGCCGGACTCTCCCTGACGCCGCTTCTGCCGGGAAACGCGTAAAACTCGCCCGGTTTGGGTCCATTTGGCCACAAGTTGAGATTTAAGCCGTTCACCGCCATGTTGGGGAAGTCTTTTGACGGAAATTACGTCACGATACGGTGGCTCTTGTTGCCTGAGGCATGAACTGCGTCGCCACCTGGTGTTACAGTTGGGCAACTACACACTGTATAATAATTATTATTTTTTTTACTTTATCGGAGTTAGTTTGAGTGTCAAAAACACTGTTATAATTTTACAATAAATAAATCTAATTCTACTGCATAATCAAATGTGGTGCATCAAAACAATCATGAATTCATTTCTCTTTTATTAAAACATATTTATGACAGAGTGGTACAAAAACATGTGTTGTACGTGTAGTAAAAAGAACAAACATCTCATTTTGACTCCCTGGAAAGTTCATCTTGGTCAATTTAGGAAGAAATTGTTCCACAGAATATACAAAATATTGCTGAAGTATTTGTCAGAAAAAAAAAATGTTTCCATGCAAAATAAGGCATGTTAGAGTCAATGGGTTCGCTTTCATTGCGTCACGAGAGAACGTTCCAGAATTTCTTTGTCTCTGAATCCATGTAAATAATAATTTGTCATTTTGAGTGTGACAAAAAATGAAGACAAAAGAGAGTTGACTTTGGTGCAAAAACATCTGGAGGGTCACCTCCCTCTAAATAGTGAACACTACCAAAATAAAAGAAAACCCAAACTACTTGTTCTTAACGTTCTACCTCATTTGTAGCCACAGAAGCTCGTATTTGTGCAAAAACATATCTACGGTATATATTTCCTCCATTTAAGTTGTTTGTTTAGCAGTTAGGACATTCTAAGCAAGCACGTCCCCTCCATAAAAAAAATAATTTGTGCGTCACAATGCATGCAATGATCGCGTGCACCGGGAGGTAGCGGTCAGTCAGCAGGTTGGCTGGTAGTGTTGGACAGGAAGTTAGCGAGAACGCGGCTTCCCGCGTGAGCTTTGCCGTCCGTTTCTGCATCAGGATGGCGCCCGCTTCTCCGCTTTGGCCTTCTTGTCGTCGTCGTCGCTGATGAACAAGAGCGGGAACATCCCCAGAACGCAGCCGATGAAGACGCCGATGGCTTTGCCCTGCGAACGCGCACGACGTTAGCTCGGGGGCGTTTGACGCGGACCGCCGGGTCGCCTCACCGTGTGCGAGCTGAGACGGGTCTGCCACATGTCGGCCTGCTTGGGGGTCAGGTCCGGGACCTGCATGCCCAGTCTGGACGCCAGCGCCTCCACGTAGCCTGCCAAGCTGAGCGAACGCGCTAACTTGGAGACGGCGTACACAGCGACACGTACGAGAAAGTTCTTACCCGAGACCCGCCAAGTCGGAAACCAGGTTCCCCAGAGCGGCGGCTGCAGAACAGAAAATCAAAAACATTTCATTCAGTCATTCTTCCCCTTCCGCTGCTTTGATAGCCTCTCGCTCTCGTTTGCCGTCAAGATCGACACGCACGTTGTCATGACGACAAAGTCTCAAGCGTGAATAAAACATCACAGCCGAGCTTCAGTCGGCCGCCAACCTCGTTACCGCTTTTCGAAAGCTGAATCGGGAATTGGATCTCACCGGCCATGGTGGAGATTCCCAGCGTGATTCCGATGGAGAGCTCGATCTGCGTTCCCTGCGGGACGCACCGAGAAGAAAAAAAAAAAAAAAAAAAAAGAGAGAGAAAAAGTTGTACACCGCCGACGCCGTAAACAACCCGCGAACACAAGGTGGGCCGCCACTCACAGCGGAGATCATGATGGCGTTGTCCAGGAAACCAAAGCCGATGAAAGGGAGGGTGTTGTGGAATAAAACTGGAAAAAGATCAAATACATCTGAGGCGTGCATTTATGTGTGTGTGTTTTTGTTGTGTGTGTGTGGATGAGATGCTCACCATATCTAATCTGAGCTGCAGTGGGTGGCGAGGGTTCCACAGTCTCTGTTGGGAAAAATTACAAATAAACAAACAAACAAAAAAGTAAATTTGTTAACTCATTTTTTTAAAATAAAAAAAACATTTTTTTAAAATTTTATATTTCATAATATAACAAAGATCTTAAAAAAAGAAAACAATACAGCTGATGATAATTAAGACACTAATCCCAAAATTTGACAAGCATACTGAATACAATAAATAAATTACAACACGCCAGTCAGTCAGATTTTCTAAAAAAAAAAAAAAAAGTACATTATTGGAAATAAAAAAAAGGAAACTAAGTGCAAGCACAGCCAGTTCACATGACGATTTCATCTTTTAGGATTTTTTTTTTTTTTAAAAGTTTCCGTTGACTCCCACCCTCGTGACAAACTTCTATTTTCGGGGCAAAAAGGAGACGGCGCTGACAGTTACGACAGTTATCGGTAGTCACAGGAAAACCTTTGCGACGCTTTTAACCCGTTAATGGTAAATACATTTCAGGAAGTTTTTGGATTAAATTTTGATATTTTTAAATTGTGAATTTTTCTACATGGAACTATGACTCACGTACAACACAAAATTCTAGCAAAAACATGACTTCATTTATTGTAATATAAATTCTTGTAAAATGAAAGGTTATATTCTATTCCTAAACCAGCTCGTCCCATACCACACATAATTCAAGTATATTTTTGTGTAAAAGGGTAATCATTTTCCCCTCACTAAATGACATGTTTACCTCGTTATGTTACAAATATTGAGGGACAAAATTACGACTCTTTATGACGTTTTCTTTGCTATGACTGAAAATATGCAGCCAATGGAAAGCGGCACAGGTGAGACCAATCACGGCCAGCGTTCAGCTGTAGGCCACGCCCATTCTTTTTCAAAGCCCGCCAGGTGAGCCTCGAGGCAGGAAGTGACGCACCTTGGGCGATGGCGATGGATTCGAAGTTCTGGAGCTCCTTGAGCAAACAGGACCTCTCGCGTGCCTGCAGCCGGTAGATGAACTCTTTGGCCCGCTTGGGCGAGTTCAGCGGCTCCCTGGGCTCGTTGCGGCCGTGAGTTCCGAGCGGACGCCGCGGCCAGCGGTGAGCGGCTCCGCCCGCCTGGAGCCTCGGCAGCCGAACCGAGCACAAGCGGAACATCCCGAGCAAATGGCACCGAGACGAATTACTTCCAGTCTTCCGGTGGCCGATGTAGTTGCTTCCGAACGTCCGCCCGCAATGAACGAGCGACTTTCAGCAGTCGTTTTGTGTCTCTTGTTCAAGTTGCGAGCACTCCGAACCATCTAAGAGTCAAGCCCCACCGGGTGAGGCACATTTCCGGTTAATGCCTTCAGGATAAAACGCCTGACTTCCGCTTTCCCCGTGTTGTTCCAAATTGAAACTAACAATGAGCTTACTTTTTAATGTAATAATATTAGATGAGTTTATGATATTGAAGTGCCTGATACATTTACAACTTCAACTATTAAGAGGCAAGTATACAATTTTTTGGGGAGGAGCATTAAATAGACAGCAGGGCTCTGTTGATATTACCCTTTAAAAAGAAAATAAATATCATTTGGAGTTTTTCCATTTTATTCATGTTTAAATGACAAGCTTTGCATACATTTATTTGAACAAAGACAATAACATGAAAGTGATAAGAACATCTTCAGTGTTGCTGCCTTCCAGCCATAGCACACTTAACACTTCCTGTCCCCACTTCTCCACTTCCTGTGTGGCCGCGCCAGGACTAATGCAGGGCAGTCAAGATGGACGCTGGAAATGTCGCACACTCAACGTGGGAACGAATGCCGCCGTGTCCGTCGAACGCTCAGCGTCTGTTGCCATGGCGACCGACGCCCTGCGGCCGCTCGCCGCCGCTTGTCGATGACATCACTTCCTCCAGGAAGCTGAGAGACGAGAGCGAGAGGCGTGTCTGTGTGTGAACGTGCGTACTTGTGTTTGTGTGTGATGTCACCTCTTGGTGTTGAGGATGGTGCTTCCTCCTAGCACGATCCGAACGCCGGGTGTGTTGCGGTTCATGTTGTAAACACAGAGCGCTTCTTCGTAAGTCGCCCCTCCAATCACAAACACGACCACGTCCTGAGGCCTGCACGCACGCAAACGCACGCGCGTTGCCGTTGGCGGTCACGCGACGTCAGCGGCGAATCCGTCACCTGTCTCTGAGGCTGCTGGCTCCCAAATACGGAAACTGGCTGTCCTTCAGGCGACCTTTGACCAGCTGGTCCAGCGTGTCGTGAAGGAGAGGCTGATGCTGCGCGTACACGTTCTCCACGCCCTGCGGGGGCACACGGCCGTCAAGCAAAGGTGTCACACGGCGTGGGTGTTGTGCACACCCACCTTGAGTCCTTTGAAGAACTGTTTGGTGATGGCGACGGCGTCTGTCGGCGTGACGAGGTCGCTCCCTCTAACCCTCTTGCCGCCGTACTCCACCACACATTGGACCATCTGACATACACAAATGGGAGGCGGACTTGCCTGGAGATCCAAATCCATCCGAGCCGCAACTTGAGGTGTTTCGAGATCGTACCTTGCGGTGCCTCTCCGACACGCCTCTCCTGCTGAGCTCGTCCATGAGGCTGGGCAGGATGCTGTTGCTGTGGCGTTCGTAGCGCAGGGCGTACAGCATCACCAGGCGGACGGCGTCCAGCTCGGAGAGGCGCGGGTTCTGCAGCAGGCGGCGCACGTTCTGTATAGAGAGCGGCGCGTCGCACTCGCTTTACCCCTCGCAATGTTTTCCGTCCTCAAGTGACGGTGCGCCCGTACCTGCTGCGCGCTGGAGTGGTCGTTCTGGCAGGCCAGCTCCTGCTCCACCTCCGACACCTCCATCAGCTGCCGCTCGGCCACCAGCCGGGACAGCTCGCCCACCACCGTCACGTGCTTGGACACGGTGCCCGACATCTTCTTGAACTGCGGGTAGTTGTCCACGAAGGCCTGGAGGTCGAGGGGAAGCGCCGACGTGTCAGCGGATGCACGCGGACGTCAAAAAGCGGCAGCGGGCGGCACCTTCATGTCCGAGATGGACTCCAGTTTCTGCTGGCCTTTCGGTCTCTTCTTCTGGAAGTCCTCCATCAGGTTCTTGATGTTGGTGCCGATCTCACCGAAGTTCAAGTACAAGTTCTGGAAAAAAAGCAACCCCGGCCGCATCACATCACGTTTGACAGGAAAGGCGGTATTTACACGGTAAGAGTTGGGTCATCTTTAGCAAAAACGGCAATGGGCTCCACCGTCAGTTTTCGACAAAAGCTCTGTTCCATGGAGACATTTCGTTCACAGATGGAAACTCAGAATCAGCGCCTCCAAATTCGAGACTGGTCCTCAGTCGGGAAAGTGTGGCGTGCCCTCTCCAGGTCGCGGATGAGATCCTTCCCCAAGTGGAGGAGTTCAAGTATCTTGGGGGTCTTGTTCACGAGTGAAGGAAGAACGGAGCGGGAGATCGACGGACGGATCGGTGCAGCGTCTGCAGTGATGCGGATTTTGTATCGGTCCGTTGTGGTAAAGACGGAGCTAAGTTGAAAGGCCAAGTTCTCGATTTACCAGTCGATCTACGTTCCTACCCTCACCTATGGGCGTGAGCTGTGGGTCGTGACCGAAAGAACAAGATCCCGGATACAGGCGGCCGAAATGAGTTTCCTCCGCAGCGTGTCCGGGCTCTACCTTAGAGATAGGGTGAGAAGCTCGGTCAGCTACTCCTCCGCATTAAGAGGAACCAGATGAGGTGGCTGGGGCATCTGATTCGGATGCCTCCAGGACGTGTTCCGGGCATGTCCCACCGGAAAGAGACCCCGAGGACGACCCAGGACACGCCGGAGAGACTGTCTCTCGGCTGGCTTGGGAACGGCTCGGGATCCCTCCGGAAGAGCTGCAAGAAGTGGCTGGGGAAAGGGAAGTCTGGGTATCCCTGCTGAAGCTACTTCCACCGCGACCTGACCCGGCAAAGCGGTAGATAATGGATGGATGGATGGATGGATGGATGGATGGATGGACGGAAACTCACATTGGCGTAGAACTCGTCGTTCTCGGCGGACAGGACCACCTCGCGCAGGTCTTTGCTGATGCCGGGCACTCTGGACAGGTCGATGCGGTTGTTGTTGAGGCCCAGCAGCTCGTGCACCATGGCCTGGTAGGTCCACTGGATGGGGGAGGCACAATTTGGCTTTCAGAGCAATGATTCATCAATAAATCAACAACTAAGCATCAAATTAATCGGCAAGTGTCACTTTTCTGTAGTCCTCCATGAAAGCAGACTGAAAATCTTTTTGCAAACTTCGAATTTGCAATTCAAAACCTTTCGTGTCATATATGTGAAAACTGTCTCTATGATGAGAATGTAGAATATTATTCAAATGATCTTTTCAAAACTGAAAACGGCACAACAGGAATAGGCAATAAAATAGTGTAGTCGAAAAAGGACAATTTGGGCATTTACCGATTTCTGTCCCTCATCGTCAAATGTCTCACCTGGTTGAGGAGTGGCGTGATGGCGTCGTCGCTGCGGTCCAGGATCAGCAGCAAGGGCGGGACCTCCGTCTTCCTGAAGTCGAACAGCTCGTACTCCTTGGTGATTATTTGCTGCACCGGGGGAAGAGTTCAAAGGTCAGGGTGAGCGGCGACGAGCGCCCCGATCGGTCGGCGCGTGGCGCCGCCGGGAGACCTTGACGCTCTCCGCCAGGCGTTTGGACATGTCGGAGGACAGCTGGTAGCGGATCATGGGGCACTTCTTCAGGGCCAGCAGGACGGACGTCAGGCCCTGCGTGCAGCGCCACAGCGTGGACGGATCCCAGCTGCGTCCCTGTGAGCGCACAAGCACGTGAGCGTGCGCGAGGGCGGGGCTAGCTTGCGCCGTCGCGCTGAACGTTTCTGACCTTGGCTACACCCTGCAGGTTGAGGGAGAACACGTGAGGATTTACGGCGATGAAATCTCCGTAAAACTCCTGCGGGAAACACACACAAACGTGTGCGGTCAGTGTGAAACCACAAAAACACAGAAATCTATAACTCCCGTGACTATTTTGCTTCATTTTTTTTTTCAAAAACTGAAACAATACGTGTCCCAGTTCAGGGTGTAGTCCGCCTTTCGGCCAAAGCTAGCTGGGATAGGCTGCACCTTTCCCGCGACCCTTGTGAGGATAAGCGGCTGGGATAATGACATGACAATTGGCATCATGGTATTCTTATCAATGATTTTATTCTGATGAGTGCGTGGTATCCAAAAAAAGACTAGATGGCTCAGTGGCCACCAAAACTGAAATCGCCATCCGCCATCTTGATACTCCCAAAACAACCACGCCGACCTGCGTTAATCGCCAGTTTCGAGGCTGTGAGAAAACATTCCACAGGCAAGTTAGAAATATTGACTTTGACACTGTTAAAGTTTGTTTTTAAAGGTTTTTTTTTATTTTCTGATAAGCTCAATTCACTTGAACAAAGTTTTGTTTACGGTTGTCGTCGTTCACTGTTCACTCTCTGCTTCACCTTTAAAGGCCGACGGTTTTCCGCGAGAAAGCGACGTCAATACTTTCCCAAGCTTCCATCAGTGGATAAGCAAGAAAACACATTTCCTGTTAAATTTTGTGATGAATTTCATAACACAGAACTCTACAAATTGAATTTGATTTTCAAATGCGAGGAAACAGGTTTCAATTTTGGACATTTTTGGAAATAGGACGTCACAGAGAGTACAGATGAACGTTTAGCATGTATTTTCCCATTGTGAGTCCTTATTTCCAAAAATATAGCTGATTGACTCAAAATTTCCTGTTTTTAGGAGGAAAAAATGCTTAGTTTTTTGTGATCTTATGACGATAGTGCTTCACAGCGTATTTTTGGGAAAAGTTCACATGTCACGGAAAACAGACCCGAGGTAATATGCGAGGTTTCTTGCTAGTCATGGTGTTCTATGTCTTTCCTTTGCACTTTGCCTATTTTGGCTTACCAAGTCAAATAAAAAAAATCCTTCATGTTACCAGAACGGAAAAAATGCCAAGCTCACACGACCAAGTTTTAATTCTACATGTCAAACTTTAAGGAAAAACCGCCGCAATCCAACATGTAAATCATGTCCTCCACACGTTTGGGAGTACCAAGATGGCGGCCTACTGGTTTTAACCAATCGACAGGCCGCTCGATGTTTATGCGCTATCCAAGTCTTTTATTTTATTTTATTTTATTTTATAGATCAGTGGTGCTATCGTGGCGCCGTGTCCAAGACAGGAAGTAGCACTCACCTGCACTTCAGCCACCACTTCCTGTTCGTCAGCCTCGGCCAGAGCTTTGATTTCGCTTTTACTGATCACGTTGCTGAAGTCTGACGGACACAAACACCCGCACGTGAGTATATTGCGCATTGCCACGATGTAGCGCGCGACTCGGCGTCTTCTCACAAATGAAGTAGACGCTGTACTTCGGTCTCCGCAGCTCCTGGATGAGGTGTTCCACGTTGTCCTGCGGCAAGAACGCGTCTCACGACTTGTTTTTTATTTTAAACTTGGGACGATTGCGCGTACTGGCGTACCTTGGTGGGTCTGAGGAAGCAGATGGCCTTCAAGTGTTTCATGCTTTCTCTGTTTTGAGAGTCAATGCGCTCAAAGAGGTAGACCTCCTTCTGCAGGATCTCGGACTGCGTGTAGACCACGCTCACGATGCTGGTCTACGATGCAAGACCGCGTAACATTGCGCATATGCAACAAAAACAACAACAAGGCAGACAAACTGATTGAAACATTTTGTGTTTCTTGTAGCTGTGCGTCACCCTTTTCCATCTAAGCCTATCTCGTCTCCTAGGGGCAATTCAGAGTGTCCAATTAATGTCGCATGTTTTTGGGATGTGGGAGGAAACTGGGGTGCCCGGAGAAAACGTGCAAACTCCACACAGGCGGGTTCGGATTGAACCCGGGACCTCAGAACCGTGAGGCCAACGCTTTCTAGCTGAGACACCGTACTGCCTACTACTTATATAGTACTATACAAAAAAAAATAATAATAATAAACAATAAATTGATTATGATTCAGTTACTGGTTTGGTCCATAATATGTCAGAATGTTTTTTTTTAATCATTGTTTCTTATTTTGACTAAACAACACAATTGTAGTCAGTATGATTTCAAGGACTATTCAATAAAGAATATTTCCTGTTGAAAGGCTTAAAGTCTGATGATTTAGATGCTTTTAATATAAACAATGTAACAAAAGGATTATTAAAATATTTGTCCATTGATCTGACCAGTTGATTCATCAATTCATAATTGCAACTTTATATTATTTAAGTCATGTTGCTAACAGAGAGGCTGAAATAGGTAACGAGCCTATTAAGGCAACATATATTTGCGTTCAGGTGGCGGTATTAAAAGTAAAAATGTGAGAAAATGAATTCTCAAAGTAGGCTTACAGGTACTTCAATAATCGACTTCAGTTGGAGGAACTTGGTCTGTTTTTATTTCGTTCCAGCACGTCGGCGTTCTCACCGTCTCCTTGTCCATGAGCAGCACCTTCATGCCGGCTCCGCTGCTCTCGATCATCTTGGAGATGTACTGCTTCACCGCCAGCGTCACGTTCATGGCGGCCACCGGACACTCGACAGCTGAAACGACGACGAGATGAAGCACGCGCTGAAAGACGCGACGGAGGTCGAGGTGAACCTTACGGAGGGGGGAAAGAGGACCACAGAAAACCGATCAAATTTGCCGGGCGAGAGTCCAGAATCTGCTCAAACAAAACAACCGCTGCTACTTCCGTGTTGGTGATGACGTAAAAATCACGTGACAGGTACCCGCTAGCTTGAAATGCATTCGCCGGACGAACGTTTTTTTTCTTCATTTAAATTTATAAGTAAATTATATGATTGCTGCGTATCTTTAATATGAGTATATTAGCAAGATGTACCGATTATTGTTACTTGGTTTCACCTGATGGCGTGCATTAATGTACACAAACCGCAGGAAGTGCTAGCTTGTTTTACCAGCATGCTAACAAACGCCACCGAACGTCTTCAAAAAATGTTGAAAAAAATCATACAAATACCTTCTCATAATATACCTTTATGTTATTATCATTATTCCTTCCACAGTTCACGTAATCCTGGCTAATTCTCCTCTGTAGCTGTTAACACGTCTGAATTCAATTAGTAAAATGCAAAACAAATCAACTCTAGCAAGAAACCATTAAAATCAAATTTCATGTATATATCGGCATATTTACAGTGTATTAATACTTTTAATAATGTCATGTATAATTTAATCAGACGTCATATTGCACATAGTTTCTGAATGATGCAGCATTAATACTACATTTTGTAAATCATCCTTTGATTTAATGTTTAAAATAAAATATTATCAGTTGTGAATGAGAGTTGTATCGGGAATGATTATCAGAGCCCAACTGATAATAACACCCAAGTAAAGTTTTCTTTTATTTTGATAGATTTGTTGGAGTTTTTATTGTCAAAACTTCTATGTACATTCAGATCAAAATGCTAGTTTTCAATGTTGAGCATTAGCTCACCTAATTGGACACCATTTTGCTCCGACTGAGGTAAAAACCATAAAAATATTCCATGCAGCTTTGACTATGAGACTTTTGTTTCTTTATGTACGGTGTCTTTAATTCTTAGTTATCATTTTTTCAGCATATATTTGGGGGTACTTACATCTCCAATTGCATTTAACCTGTAGCAGCTAGCTACTAGTGTCGTGAACAAACTGGTAATCTAGCATATTTACGCATTTTGGTTCTGATTAAAATTTAGCCACGAACTCATCAGTTGGTAAAAGATCGAAAAGCCTGGCCCTGAAAATCCTTCGACATCATAACTGCCATGTCTTAAACAAACACAAAATCTTGATTTGGGATAATTTTATTGACTTCCACAATGGAAATTTTGTGTTGAAACGCATAATTTGGGTTGGTCCTGCAACTTTCTTTATACATATTGTCTACAATTCTGCAGCACGTGAACACATCTTTTGCTCGGACGGATTTCTCTGCATGTGAACAGGGTGAAATTCTGCAAATCTCTGTCTGAACATCTGAAATGGATTTCAAGCTTCACTGCCATTGAGAAATCGACCAAATTCTGGAGATTTTAGCAACAGAGCTGCTGTTTCATTTAGTGTAATATTGCCATTGCTTAAACGTAGCTTTACTGTTTCTATTGCGTCCACTTTTTGCTTTTCCCGTTTAAATCAACTGTTTCAGCTTTTTATAAAAGCCCGTGTAGAAAATTAGCATTCACTGCAATCTTGCATAGAACACTTGTTCTCAGTTTTTTTTTAAAATATCCCTTAAAATGATTTAATAAGCGGACTTCTTTAGCTGACAGAAAGTGGACATTCGCACTTCGTGGTTTTTTTTTTTGTTGTTGTTGTTTTTTTTTTACTCGTACTTATGGTTTAAACTAGAAATGTCATGTACGTCGATGCTAATCACGTAAATTGGAAAACAAGGCAATGTAAAGTGAAGACGGGGACATTATAGACAAGCGGACTTTCGCAACAGATGACAATATCGGATGCTTGGTCGTTTTGATCGGTTAAAAGTAAAGTTTGTTTCAATCAATCGTGACGATGTGTCGAAAGAAAGACTGGCGAGGAACTGCTAGCATAGCTTCAAAAAGCTAAGCGTATCCCTCCGCCGGGCCAGTGGCTCAGGGAACCAGAGGAGGAGGGGCGGAAGAATACACGGCAAACAGCGGCCTTATCACACAGAACGCAGCGTGACAGTGGCTAAGTGCTAGCTGCTAGCGAAAGAGCTGTTTCTTGGTTTTTTTTTTCTGTTTCTTGTGTGTGTGAGGAAAAGACACACTGCTTTGTGAGCACAATTCCACTCAAAAACGTCTTTATTTGAAACTTTAAAGCCACAGAAAAGGTAAGAGAATGTGTGTGTCACTTTTGAAAATAAAACGCCATTTTGCGGAGTTTTTGCGTTCGCCGGTGGGGTTTAGCTGGCGGGCTAGCTCGTTAGCATGTAGCATTGGCAGGAGGGGGAAGCACAAGCGAGCGTCCCACGCCAGTCCGCCCAGTTTTACTTGCTGCCGCTCAACTTTTTACTTCATCCTTTGGAAAGTACAACAACGAACATTAACTCAAGTGCATTCTCCACAACGCGCTTGTGAAATGTTTACAGACACGCCGGTGTTTAACTTTGTGTCATTTTTGTCCTCCCAGCCGCGGTGCTAAGAGAATGTTTTCAATCTATTTATTGATTGAATGGTTATTTTTACGTGCTCTAGTCAGCCAAATGGAACGGAATTGTTTTACAATTGCAATCATAACAATACTGAATCACGAGAAGAAGTTTATGAATTTACATTTAAGACTGGTGATGCCATCAATGGAGACATTAATTAGTTACATTGGTACCTGGATTAAAGAGATTTATTCAAGTTACATGCATAATAGATGAACTTTCCCCCACTGAAATGGCACTAATCATTCTGCCATCTTGTAAATCACAATATAGTTGGAGAGAATATAAAAAATAGGTTTTATTAATGTACATTGGGACAAGCTTAGTTGCAACAACAATTGCAGTGTTTCAAACGTGTGCCTTTAATGGGAACGGCTTGTTGTTTTGTTTTATTTTGTAGTTGTGTGTGTTGCTGTCTTGTTCATTAAACGTCTGAAAGTGTATTGGCCATGATGGCTTGGCTCAACTTGCTTCCCACTTTTGTTTAAGTGGTACTTAAATGACTTAGATTCATCAAAATAAAACCAAAACACCATCAAGTGACGGAGAAAACTCCATGTCCAGATGTAAGTCTTTTTATATCCCGACAACAATGTATTTGATGCAGTATTTTTTGTTAAAAATGGCATTTGCGATCACGTGATCGAGACAGTCTCGCTTATTGAATATGATCGAACATGAAGGATCAATAAGGTCATTGATTGGAAAGACTGATCATAGTACTTTTATTGTGTTAGCTTGGCAGATAAGCGTTCAGTATATAAAGTACACAGTAATATCTGTTACGGAGGACGTGTTCTAATCAATCAATGGTGAAGTTATTCCTGTCATTGATGGAGGTGGTCCTGCGTGTCAATGGCCACCTGTTCCGACGTGACGATGGAATCCGAAGAGGAGGAGGAGGAGTCGTCGTACTATGAAGGTGAATGTTTCAAAAGACTTGACGCATGTGGGAATTAAATCAACAATGTGGAATACATTATTCAGTATTTCATGTTTGGTTTGGGTTGAAGATGACGATGAGGACGATGACCCCCTGCCGGGGAATTTCACCCACGTTCCCGCGCAGTTGATCAGAAACTGCAGCCCCCACGCACACAACACCAGACTGGAGGTAGTCACACTTGTTGCGATTCTTTATGTTTGTAACTGACAAAGTCTGCCTTCATCGACTCACACTGCCATCTTGTCTTCCTTTAAACGTGCGTGTGTGCGTTTTCAGTCATCGGGCGCCCGTCTCAGCTTCTTTGTGAATGGTCGCTACGTCCCCCAGCTTCCTGAAGGTCAGTGCACGTCGCTCGCTGTACCCGTTTGGAACAAATTCCTCGCCGACAAACAAGTTAATCCGTGTAGCAGTCTTTACGATTGGAAATTGAAAAGTAGTCAAATAAAAAAGTGAGTTTAGTTGTTCATATTTTTAATCCACCCATCCATTTTCTTAGCCGCTTATCCTCACAAGGGTCGCAGGGAGTGCCGGAGCCGATCCCAGCTGTCAAACGGGCAGGAGGCGGGACACACCCTCAACTGGTCACCAGCCAATCGCAGGGCACATAGAGAGAAACAGCCGCATTCACAATCACACCTAGGGGAAATTTAGAGTGTCCAATTAATGTTGCATGTTTTTGGAATGTGGGAGGAAACCGGAGTGCCCACCCAGTGAAAACCCAACGCAGGCACGGGGAGAACGTGCCAACTCCACACAGGCGGGTCCGGGATTGAACCCAGGACCTCAGAATTTTACCAGCTGACCTACCGTGCCGCCTCGTTTTTTTTTAATGTGAGGCAAAAAAAAAAGCAAGATTTGTCATATTTTTAAATTCAGGTTCAGATAAGAAACACAAAATTGAAAAAACACAGAACTGAATTCGATTTGAATATTTCATTCTGAAATTTGGTCGTAAGCGTCAGTCAAGTTAGCGACCAGAACCGCGAGTCACATAAACACAACCGTTTTTTTTTTTTTTTTTTTAAGTCGCAGATCCAAAACCACAAAAACTTTACATGAGCGGCATGAGCTGTTTTTTTGTTATTATTATTTTTCTTTTTTTAATTTTAAGAATTAAAACAAGGCAAAGTGACCCGACCCTGTCTCACTTTTGGCCGGAAATCGATCTCTGTGGATTTTTTTGTTGTTGTTGTCGCGTACTTGGGTACTCTGTTAACTCCACGGAAATCAACGTTTTGCATTAAAGCCAGTAACTAATGTGTGGATTGTGAGTTTCCACAGTAACATTTGAACCAAAGGCTCGAAAGGTGAACACGAGTCAGCGGGGTGACCTTTTTGATACGACGTCCTGTGCAATGTAACATCCCGCAGGGGGCAGTACAGAGCTGAAGCTTCAATTCAAGCCCGGGGGCACTTCCAGCGGCTTCGTCACGGTGACGGTCTGCAGGGCCACGGTGCCGTCTCCGTCGCCGTGCTCATCCGACCCCAGCCCCATCATCACGGGTATGTCACGTTTATCTCTGGCGTCACATCAGAGACAATATTCAACCTTTATGCAAAGTATTTGTACGAAACCTGTGTGCAGATGTGGTCTCCGGCCAAGCCGCTCAGAAAGTGTTAAATGAGCACCAGATGAAAGCCGATACCCAGAACCCCCTGCTTCATTCCTCGACGCCCGTGAGCCCCTGCAGACCCCCAGTCGCAACTAAAAAATACATCCCCAAAGGTTTGCTTCGATCATTAATAACACCATAACTCCAATTCTAACAAGAACTAAATCCAGCGCATGAAAACGAGCACAGCAGCCGATCTCCGTTCATTTCACACGACTGTGGCGTGTACATAATAATTAATATACGCTGCGGTTCAAAAGTTTGGGGGTGGCTTTGAAATGGCACTTTGTTTTTTTTTTTTTTTAAACTATGTTAATGCTTTCACTGTCACGGTAAAGGGTCTCACCCAGTTTCTCTGTGAAATTCAGGATTTGGAAACCACTCCAATGACTAAACGATCCCTGTAGATGGTGGCGTTGCACCGCATTGAAATCAGAACAGTTTTTGACGAGAAGATAAAGATTAGGAGGCGAATCGTTGATTTTGGGGGAGATTAGAAGTCCAACAAGTTATGAATAGAATAATTCCAGGCCTACAGCGCACCTGGTTTGTAAGTCCCACCGAGTACATCTGTAAAGGAAATACTATTTGGTACGTACATACGCCACAGCTGTGTAAAAATCGCAAGTCCCCTCGTTGAAACCCACATTGAAAGACGAGATATTTCCAAAGAAAGACGGTACACAGAAAGAGTTTAGTGCTAGCGCGGCACTAGCCCGGAGCTATCGCTAGCGCAGCGCTGACAGGTTCACTTAAAAAAAAAAATTACCGGTAAAAATCACTGAGACACGGCAGGAACACGACAACAACACGCTAGCACAGTGTTAACCCTAGCGCAGCATTAACATGGCCGGTAAAAGTCACTTCCTCGGCACATATAGTCCACCGGTCTCACTCTTACCTTTTCCGCTCGAGTGCCCCCTCACGACTGTGAGAAAAAAAATGCACAAATTAGCCGGATCGCCGCATAAACGGCAGGGTTGAAAGCGTGTGAAAAAAGTTGCGGCTTTTAGGCCGGAATTTACGGTACATGGCTGGTATGAGCAGTATATGTGTAGGTTGTAGAAAGTGTCATAGTCATGTCATTATCCAAGCCGCTTATAATCACAAGGGTTGCGGGAAAGCCTGAGCCTATCCCAGCTAGCTTCGGGCGAAAGGCGTGCTACACCCTGAAGTGGTCGCCAGTCAGTCGGAGGGCATATATCGACACCGTCACTGAGCGGGAATCGATCCCACGCTGCCCGCACCGAAGGCAGGCGTGCGCGCGCCACTACGCCAGTGTGACAGTTGTGCGGAAAAAATTGAGAGTTCATGGGGTGACCTCTGTTTTTTGTTTCATCCCGATGGTGTGTTTGTGTGTGCAGGTCCCCCTCGTCCATTCAAGTGCACGGTGTGCTCATCTCCGTACAAGTTGATCTCGGAGCTGCGAGCGTTCGCTTGTGTAAGTTGAAGTCGAGAGCAGTGCGATGAAAAAAAAGTGTTGGGAATCACGCGCTATCCACAATATATTCTAGCGCTGTCGGAATGTGTAGTGAGTGTCATTTCTCGCAGATACGTATAGCGTAAAGCAGGGGTGTCAAACTAATTTTTGTCGCGGGGCACATTGTAGTTTCGGTTTGGGCCGTTATGACTGTGAAACCATAAAAATCGTTTATTGCGTCGTCATATTAACACGTGAAATTTATGACTTACTTTTGGAGTCAGAAATCAAGGGTAATAAGTTTTTCAACTATTGTTGCTGTTTGGTAACATAAAGGCACTTGCAATACCGAATCATTATGATTTTGGTACAGATTTGAACAAGAATCACGGAAGTTGACATACATGATTTGCCTTTGCGGGCCACGTAAAATCATGCGGCAGGCCGGATTTGGCCCTTGAGTTTGACACCGGTGGTGTAGTTTATCACTAGATATTGTTTTTTTGTCGGGCGCAACTATCCATGTCAATTGTATAAATATCACAAAATGAGTAATGCTTCCCAGCGCAGCTAAAATGAACGTAAAACACGTGACTGACATCACTTTTTCCTGACCAGCTGTGCTCTCCCGTTGTCATCGAGAGCGTTAATAAGCTCAAGCTAATAAGGAAGAAGAAAAACGTCAGGAAGCGCCTGAAGAACAAAGTCAAGAAAGCCTCCAAAGAGTCCGCGACCAGCGCGTCCACTGTGAGTGTCAAGCGCCAGCATTCGGTCCGTTAAATCCGCGCAGGACCGCACGAGACCACGTCTTTTTTTTTCCCTCCCTTATCCTCAGCCCGAAGCCAAATCCTCCGTGCGGCCGGGCGCCGCCGACGCCGCCTCCATTTCCGAGCGCGCGACGGGGCCCGCGCGGTCCCCGACCTCCCCCCAGCTCATCCAGCCCGATCACGGCAAGATGGTCATCATGGTGGACGATTTCTACTACGGGTGCGACCCCGGAGGCGCCGGCGTAACCGGCCACGTCAAGAACAACCAGGGAAGCACCGGAGCCTACCACTGCGTACACTGTCCGGAGACCTTGATCAATAACATCGCGTAAGATCCCCAAACTCCGGCTGAATAATTTTAGAACCAATTAGTGTGTCAATTACACCACTGATCAATCAAATAATCGGATAAAAAGGTATTTTTTGCATTTAAATCTACTGTATAGCATTTTGCAGAGTTGCAACAATTAATCAGTTATCGTAATTCCGGCCTACAAGGCGCAACTCTTTTCACACGCTCTCAACCCTGCGGTTTATGCAGCGATGCGGCTAATTTGTGCATTTTTTTTTCTAACGGCCGCAAGGGGGCACTCGAGCACAAAAGGTAATACTGAGACCGGTGGAATGTATGTGCCGAGGAAGTGACCTTTACCGGGCCTATTCTTACTGCGCTTCCGCTGTGCTAGCGTGTTGCTGCTGTGTTACTGGTTGGTCTCAGTGCTATTTACCGGTAAGTTATATTTTAACCGGTCCTGTTAGTGTTAGCGCTAGCTTTAGCGCAGCGCTAGCTTTAGCACTAGCGTTAAACTCTTTCTGTATTTGTTTATTCACATCTGCAGCGTACTTACTGTATCTACCAAATGGTATTTCCTTTACAAATGTACTCAGTGAGGCTTGTAACCAGGTGCGCTCTCTAGGCCGGGAATTACGGTAACTTAAAATTGAATTGCAGCCTCGCGATAATAAGAATTATTGTTTCCGTGGTCCTCAGTGAAAGCAGACTGATGATCTTTTGGGTTGAGTGAAAATTGATTCACGGAACATTTGCGCGTGGCAAAATGAAGGTCAGGCTTTTCATGCCCCCCCCCCCCCCCTCCCTATCCCGACGTCCCATCTCCCCCCCAGGCTGATGTCTCACATGAAGACACACGCCGCCAAGATGGCCGAAGGGGACCACCGCATGCACGCCGTGTTCCCTTGTCCTCACTGCTTCCGCCACTTCGGCTCTCTCGACAGACTTCAGTTCCACGCGGAGGCCATGCACGCGCTGCCCGAGTCCACATGTCGGTACCGTCCAGGCACACAAACACAAGGTCGCCGTGTAACAAACGCAGAAATATGTTCCCTCGCAGCCAAGTGCAAGATCTGTGAGCTGGATTTTGGCACGGAGCCGGTCTTTCTGCAGCACATGAAGTTCTTGCACAGAGCAGGAGAGATGCCCTACGTATGCCAGGTGGGATGCAAATGCGCAGTGACGGCAAGCATCTCGAGAAGATGGTATTTACACTCCGTAAAAGTTCTGTGGGTGTCACCATTTTCATTTTAGTTGTTGGTTTTTGTGTTCTGGACACACACAGAATACGTTACACCGAACCCCCGTTTATCGCAGGGGTACGTTCCAGACCCGCCTGTACTAAGTATAAAATTGATATAGAGAGCTTATAAAAATGCATTTATAGCTAGACCCCTCCCAGATGTTTTAGACATGTAAATTTAATTAAAAAAAAATAATGCCTCACTGTGGCAACCCCTGATGGGACAAACCAAAAGTCACAACAATAATTTAACTTTTCATGTGCCTACATGCAACATAGATATCACGGACTTTCATTTTTATTTTATAAAATGGTACCAAAATGTCGCCCAAGACGCAGCACGATTGGGGACTGTCATAAATGTTCTACTTGAGCGGTTGTCAGCAACTTTACCACCAGCCAGTCAGAACCCAAAAGCCTGAGGACGAAAAATAAAAATCATAAAACAAAAGACTGAAAATGTAGCAAGACTTCTTCATTGTGCTCTTTACTTTTTAAGCTTAAATTGCAGAGACTTAATATTTTTTTTCCCCAATTGTCAAAATTCACGGCGTCTAGTCTCGGTTAAAGCGTCATTCCAAACAGACTCCGCATTTTGACACCGGCGCCAATGTATACGTCTCCATTTTTGGAAAATGTCGTCACACATTGTGTGCGTGTTGCAGGTGTGCAACTTCAGGTCGTCGTTCTACCGCGACGTGTGGAGTCACTTCGAGGAGTCTCACGGCAACACCAAGAACCTGTTGTGTCCGTACTGCCTGAAGGTCCTGCGCAGCGGCTCCTGCTTCATGCAGCACTTCGCCAAGCATCAGGTGACCCGCGCGGACGCAAAGACGCGCACGGTCGTCGTAATCCTCTCGCAAGGCAACGTCGTGAACGGTGTTCTCCAATTTTGTGTGCACGTTTCCAGAGAAAATCTGTGTTTAGCTGCAAGAAATGTCGCCTTCACTTCCTGTGCGTCAAAGAGCGCCAGCAACACTGCAAGCTGCACCACGGAACCCACATCATGCCCCAGAATGTCACTGGACTCAAGCCGGGCACCAGGGTACTTGGGCTCCTCCTTGTGCCCCCACCCAAGATGTTGTCATATGATGAATTTTATTAATTTTATTTATTAATTTTACACACACGCCTTCTTTTGTTTGTAGGTGTCTGTCAGGACGTACTCATCCGTTGCAGGAGCCAAGCGTGAGGATGTTCCATATCAACCAGCGGTTACGTGTAAGGTCAGTGTGAGGATAGTCATCATATACTATCGTAATTTCCGGCCTCCAGAGCGCACCAGATAATAAGCCTCACCCGTACATGCATAAGCCGCACCTGAATAAAAGCTGCAAGTTACCACATTGAAACCCACATTGAAATTAGATGTTTTTGTTCTTGTGCTATCTCCTGCTAGGCGGCTGCCACGTTATCTAGAGCAGAGCAAAGAATTTCGTTATTGGAAGCCGATGTATGATAATTATACTCACAATTATTCCCCCCTGTTTATCCTACGTTTGCTACCACGTTATCTAGAGCAGAGCAAAGCATTCTTCATTGCAGGCAGAGCAAAGCATTTTTCATTGCAGCCAGGAACAGTTACTTGATTGGCAACACGATAGTACAAACAGGGCTAGTTAAAAAAAAAAACATACCGGTTAAAAAAAATAATAATAAAAAAATAGCTGTCAGCTACACAGTAGCATCACGGTAGCACAGCACTAACTGGGCCGGTTAAAATGAAAGAAAACGTACCTAAATCACTGAGACACGGCAGTAACACAGCCGCAACACCTAGCGCGGCGCTAACGCAACCATGGCGCTAACAGGGACAGTTTAAAAAAAAAAACATACCGGTAAAAATTACTAAGACACGGCAGTAAACACAGCAGAAACACGCTAGCACAGGGCTCACGCTAGCGGAGCGCTAACAGGGCCGGCAAAAAAAAAAAAAAACATACCGGTAAAAGTCACTTCCCGTGCACATATATTCCACCGGCGTCACACTTACCTTTTCTGCTCGGGTGCCCCCTTGCAACCGTTAGAAAAAAATGCACACATTAGCTGCATCACCGCATAAACCGCAGGGTTGAAAGCGTGTGAAAAATGGGGTTTGTCAGACGGAAATTACGGTACTCACCGTGTGAACAAGTAGGACAAAATTTTTTTTTTTTTTGGGGGGGGGGGTTCGTCTGTGCTCCAGGTGGTCGACGTTGAAGAGGCACCGTCCCCGCCGATAGTTCCCAGGATGAAACCGATGGAGAGTTTAGCTCACCTGGTGTCCAACCTCAGCAGGTACACGCACAAACGGACGCACACACTCCACTTAACGCGATTCATGTTGTGACTAATTTTTCCACTCGCACGCATTTCTCAGCGGAGAAGAGGAAGACGAAAACGCGTCCCGTCCTTCGCATCGCTGCGTGGAGTGCCTGAAGGCGATCCCGAAGTTGAGCGCTCACTTCCCGTCCCGGGTGCGCTGCTCGCTCTGCCCGTTCGCCACGTGCTGCTCCGTCGCCTACGCCAATCACATGATCAAGTCAGCGAAGTCGACCAAGTGAAAATGCACAATTTCGCACGGCGCACGAGTGCGCTTGCTTTGGACTCACTCTGGTCTGATTCTCGTGTCCCCCGCAGAGAGCACACGCTCATCGACAAGACGTTTGACTACCCCAGCATGTTCCAGTTCCAAACGCGGTAGGCAGTCGCATCTCATTACTTGCACATTTCACCATCTATCCGTCCATTTTACAAAAAAATGTATTTGTGCGTGTGCGTTTGCGTCAGGCTGCCGGAGAAGCTGAGCTGCGCTTCATGTTCATATTCCACCGACGTAGGAGACAATATGGCCACTCACATGGCTGAGCAACGGGGACACATGTGCATCACGTCTGGTAATAATATTTCATGTTGTACTTGCTAGCACTATAAAATAGAAATACTAGTGGCTCATAAAAGAGAGTGTTTAAAAAAAAAAAAAAAAAACTAATAAAATTTGTTTTATAACGTGTGATTAAAATGAAAGTTAATTCAAGTAAGGTTTAGTTTTTTTCACGACAGTTTTTCTAGTACCCGCGCCTGCTATTAATGTTTAGGATAATACTTAATACCATATCCACGTGCATTTATAATTTTGTGCAAAGCTTGGATTTCACTTTTTTTTCCCTTCCTTTGAGTTGTCCAATTTTGTTATAAAATGACATCAAAGACCTATTTGAAAGGCCTAAAAACATTTTTAGTGTACGTCACGTGACGCTCGTGACGCGTCATTGACGAGTTTTTGTGACGTTGCAGATCCCGCTGAGACCCGTTCAAGCGACACGGAACCGACGTGCAACTCGATCAGGTACATCCTCCTGCGCCCTCACAATGTCACTTCCCATCTATAATCATTATCACACGTGGTTAGCGTATAGTGCTGGGAGATTCGTCAATTTTATTGATTCACTTTGAGTTTTTATATTATTTATTTTTACCGTTTCCTAGCAACCTGACATGCACCGCTTACAATGAACAACGTGGCGTTTAGTTACAAAAGTGCTGGTTGTGCTCCGAATTTTGCAACTTTTACAATCACTAGCAATTTTCATTGACCAACAGACTTTCCATGCATCCATTTTCTTTTGCCGCTGATCCTCACGAGGGTCGCGGGGAGCTTACGCCCGGAAACAATCAACCATTTGCACTTATAATCACACCTCAGGGCGATATAGAGTATCCAGTGAATGCATGTTTTGGGGTGTGGGGGGGGGGGAACCCGAGTGCCCGACGTCACATGACTAAGAAAGCGTAACTGGATTGGCCGGGTGTTGGTGGCACATATTTACTCGCATCGAAGTTCCCCGGTTCAAAAGCTTCAAGTCTGATTTTTGGGCCTTGTCCCCCAGCCCTTCCGACAAGACCTTTGGTTCCCCCGCCCGTCCCCGCGAGACGACGTCATCGGCCGTCGAAGGAGGAGCGTTCGTCCCCATCCGCCTGGTTGCGCCTCCCCGGACCCCCAACCACCTGTCAGTCAAAGTTCTCCCCTCCCCCTGTGACCTGTCCTCCCCCGCCGCTATGACCGTCAAGTTTGTGACCCCAAGACCGCCAACGCATAAAGAGGTGAGCAGCCTTTCTCTCTTTCTCCATCTATTACTCTTTTTTTTTTCTTTTTTTCCTTAATTCTGGTACCGTGTGTGCAAACGTCACGACGATTCCCGACTGTTTTTGTTCTGTCGCAGCCGGCCCCCATTCCTCCTCCCCCTCCCACTCCCGCATTACGACAAAAAGACGACCTGCTGGCGGAGTGGGAGTGCCGCGTGGCAACGTGGGTGCTGATCCGCCACGAGCAGCAGTTCCGCGTCACCAAGGAGATCCTGCTGCGGACCGGCTCCTACGTGGTGCCCGAAAGCAGATACAACACCGAGTGCTACCGCCGCGCCGTCGAGAACGTGTGCCGGCGCATGCAGCCGCAGGTGTGCCGTAACGCGCGAGTACTTTTTATTTTTAATTGAGCATTTATGTGAAAAAGTCACCAATCATTTAAGTAACCCAGAAAAATATTCTTGACTTGAGTATTTTCTTTTCATTTGGCGCTTTCCTATTCTTGTTCGGATGCGTGTTTTGCACTCATATTGTTCCAAAGTTTTGAGCCACTCTACCCACCTCTGCCCGCAGTCCTGCTCCAAAGATGGACGCCTGCCCCCGGAGGTCATGGACATGGTCATGGAAAAGAGCATCGCCGTCATTCTCTCACTGTGCTCGCAAGTGAGTGGTCGCTTAAATCACTCACTCGAGAGCTGGCGCACGTGACGTCGCCGTTTTCGCGCCGCCATGTTGCCGGTCGAACAGAGCCGCTCGACATATTGGGGGACGTTGAACCGGCGGAGGATATTTACAATAGCCGAGACTTGTTGTGCCGTTGGTTGGTACAACGGACGAGACAGATATTCAAAGAGGTCATTTTATGGAATACCAGCTGAAAAGTCCGGAAAATATCAATGGATTTCGGCAGTTACATGGGACGGGTTGTGCCCAAACAAAATACACACGCCCGTGTAGTGATCGCTTTATTCCAGGTAAGGATTATTCTTCTCAATCTCAAATTACCAAAAAGTATTAATAATACCGAGTTGGCTCATTTGAGAACGATGTGTGTTCAAAAAAAAGAAAATGAACCGAGGTTAACGTGTGGCCGCAAACGCTTCCGTGTACGTTCGGTGGAGGCGACTCTGTCCTCTTGTTTTAAAATTTATTTCTCTATATATATTTTTTCAATCATAGTTAATGAATGCGAGTTTGTATAAAACAAGGGGTAATTTATTTAAATATTGGTATTTGTATCAAATACTAGCTGAAAAGGTCGTTGGATTCCGGCAAAGGTTCGCGCGTCACCGAACACGCTTCCGCGTTCACGAGCCGTCAAAACCGTCACTATGTGGAATTTAATCCTGAATGAGAACCGATACAGCGACGAAGTATTCACACGCGTCCAGACTTTTATACGCTTTCAAACTTTTCCGTGTAAATCTCGACCACTTACTCACCAGATCCGTGCGTAGATCCAGTTGTCGAAGACAAGCGGAAGCCAATTAACAGTCCAATTTTTTTTTTATCGGCGAAAACATCGATTTCGGCGTTCAATACGGGTCTTAATTATTCCACGTACTGTCGTTTATTTTCACCTTCCAAATGTCTGACGGTATCTGGGCGTCGTGCTACGAGATGTATTTCCGTGTCGTCTCCAACCGACTTAGCATTGAGGAATGCTTAACTTGACTGGCAATATGGCGACGTAAACAAATGTCACGTGATTTTTATGACTTGGGTGCACGAGCTCTATACACATTATTTATGTCACTGCAGTTCTAATAATTACCCAACAGTGGTGCCTTGGCTTATGAGTGACCTAACTTAATTTTTCACATTACAAACCGTTGCTTAGTCCAATTCATTTAATTGTTTTGATTCTTTGGGTTGCGAGCCAAAATCTCAGTTTAAAAGGAAGCTTCATTTACGGGATGATTCCCCTCAACTCACTCCGACATAGTTTCATCTACGTAAGATAGCGGCAAAGCACTACTTCTTTAGAAAAACAATTAAACAACTCATATCACTCCACTGTACTTCCTTGTGACCACTATGGCATTAAATCTCTCATTTTGTCCAAATGAAACTCCTCAACGTACTCCAACACCAAAATAACCGACCTGTGATGTCACTCACTTGGCCACGCCCCTCAAAAGCCACACATCCAACATATGAATACAAATGTGAAATAAATACAGTTTATAGAACAAATTTTGATTCGTTACAATATCATATAAGAGCATTTTTCTCCCTAATTAATAACACCTCTTAAGCCGGGGCACCCGTAAGACACCGTGTAGTTGCCGCGCTCTTTTTTTTTTTTTTGTGGTTGTTGCCCTCGATAAACGGGTGGACCGATCGCCCAGCAGATCCAGAGCGCGTCCCTCCGCCCCCGGTGCGTGGGCTTCATGGACGAGCTGTCCATCTTCGTGGATCCCGACCTGTTCTCCAGGCAGAAAGTGTCAGCCTTCCAGCTGCTGGGTTCCCTCACGCAGAAACCGCACTTCGACGTGGTCCTGTCGGCGCTGTCGGACGGCACCTTCCTCCCGCCCGTCCTCTTCTTCCGCGGATCGCCGGTGCGGCTCCCCGCCGGCTTCCCCGACAACGTGCTGCTCGAGGCCCGCCACAACGGCTTCACCGACGCCCAGCGGCTTACCGCGTGGACGCAGAAGGTACGGACCGCGTTTGTTTGCGTCGCATTGCATGTTCTCCCCGTGCTCGAGTGAGGTTTTGCGCTTCTTGGGTGGATTCAAAATCAGGGATTTTCCACTGAGCATGCCATTAAAAAAATCAAGAGTAGGATTAAGTGCTTTTGCTAAGTGCTGAATGAATTTCTTGCAGGTGTGGCGCCCCCAAGTGGTGCCCAACGGCAAGTCCCTGCTGATGGTGGACGTCCATCGGGGTCACACCATGGACGAGTTCAAGTTCCACCTGAGCGCCGCCTCCACGGACGCCGTCTTCATTCCCGCCGGGTGCAGCTGCCGCCTGCAGCCGCTAGATGTCTGCATCAAGCCCGTCCTGCACAGGTTCCTGCAGGTAGGCGCCATATTTCAAGAATTTTAAAAAAAGTTATTTAAAAAAGTCTTTTTGAGGCCATATTAGGCATCCCTTTCTCACGTGAGGAATAAACAGGTGAATCTCGTCTTGTGCTCATGGGTGCAGGTCCGTTGGGACCATCTGGCGCACCATGGGGGTCTGGACGGTCTGAATCTGGACCAGCTGGCTCTGATGTTGGCCTGCTGGCTCAGCGAGGTGTCGTCCACGCTGACTTCAAACGTCCACATCGTGAAAAGGTCTGGAGGGTTTGGGTGGCGGATTTCGTCTCATTTCGGGGTGCAACAATTCACATATCTGCATCAAAGTGCTCCACGGCTGGAACGAATTAATGTCATTCCTATTCATTTCGATGGGGAAAGGTGATTTGAGACACATATTCTGACCAATGTCCTCTTGACAATGTCGCCACGGCATCTTTCCTCCCCTCAGGTCGTTCGCGGCAGTATGTCACCTGCAGAAGGAGCAGAAGGACGCCAACCATATCATCCAAACGCTGATCAACAAGCTGAGCACGCCCCTGACGGTCCCCCAGCTTCACCTTTGCCTGGATCCTAAACCCGGTCCACACCCCAATCCTCCCGATCCGCCCCCCCCTAGGGAAATTCAGCTCCTGCTGGTCCTGCACAAAGATCACCAGGAGAAAATCGGCTTGACCGCGGAGGACGGAGAGAAACAGATGACGTCATGACCCGCGTAAAACGGTCGCTTCGGCGCATTTGGACTTCACTAACTAGCTAGCGCGCTGTGTAGTAGTTGAACGGGAGTTGGGAACGTTGAACGATTCAGAACGCATCAGAATCTTTCACTACTTCCAAATTACTACATAGTGAATTATTGTTCCCTGTCGGGCTGAAACGTTTTCGGTGGATGGCGCTATCTCGGTCCCCTGTGAATTTTAGGGAGTCCCAAGTCGGGAATGAGCGACTCATCCCCAGCACGGCCGATCCTAATTTGGCGGCACCTCGTGGTCTGATGCAATATTTACACGCTGTTAATGTTCATTTGAGAACTTTAATTTGTTTCCTCAATTCTGAGAGTTATTAAAATAATAGTTTCTCTGCTACAATCACTTTGTGCACAGTTTTATATATTTCATTTATTCATTTTTTTCATGTTTTCGTGGTAATTGCTTTTTATAATTATAGTTTTATTTATTTTAGTTTCCCGCGAGGCTTTTAGGTCAAGCGGAAAGGAAAATCTGTTTCCCTTTTATGATGGAACAGGTTACCCTAACTAATTAATCATTCAATTAAAAGTGATTCATCTTAGCTTTCTTATTAAATGAATTTATTGTGCCTAATATTACAAAAATTCCATTGATTTCCATTAAATAATACACTAAAATAAATATGACAAAAGACCATTTTAGTTCATTTCATTACAAGTCGCGCTATATGTATAAAATAAAATCTTTTTAACCTAAAAATGATTTGATTCAATATTTAAAAATACTTCTTTGCTGTACTAATTGAATAATTCAAATAGACACCAAAAAAAAATCTTGTAATGCTATTTTGCATGCACATTTTAACTTGTTAAACTTAAAAAAAATATATATATATATATATATATATATATATGAATGAGCTGCTTTGTGTGTCCACTTCAAAAACAACCGCACAAAAAAGAATTATGAGTAAGATTTTGGCAAGCCTTTGCACCGCATTGCGCTTCCCACGCGTGATCACATCCTTCTCCGCGCGCGTGCGTGCACACGTATCACCCCCCCCCCCCCTCCCCATTAATTGTGCTGCGTTCACAGAGTGTCGGACCTCTCTGTTCTCCCGCTGCTGCGGTTAAATTTAGAGTCCATGAGAACCCGCGGCGTTCCCAGCGGGCACGCCAGCGACCCCTGGAGGACACCTCCCCCGGTAGGACGACCAGCTGCCAAATGCATGATGGGAACGGAGGACTTCCGTGCACTCTGACCCCCCCCCCCCGACGCTGTGCGGCCGTTGTCACACTGGCGAAGGTGCAACACTCCTCTGTTGTCACGTCTTTCTTTTTCCTCTTTTACTTTGTATTGTGCCCCCCCCCTCATACACCCCCCTTCCTGAGTTGTGTGTGTGTGTGTGTAAAGGAAACACACTGTGAATCACACGTGTTTTATTGACGTGTTTACAGGATACACACACACACACACTCCCCACTGGGGAGTGCCCCCCCCTTCCCCACGGAACCCCCCTCCCCCCCCCACACACACATACTCCCAGCATGTGTGTGGAAAGATGTCCCGTCGTCAGTTATCTTATTTTTCCCACGATGCGGTTCAACCGAATAACGCCACTGTAGAATATTGCGTCACAGTTATACGATGTCGCAATCATAAGCGCATTTACATTATTATTTTTTTTAAATGTCTTTAATGTGCAATAGAATTATTATGTATATGTCATCAGATGTGATATTTTGCTTGCCACTTTGTACTCAATGTATAAAAATGACTGTAGTATAATTAGAGCTGGCACACATGCTTAACACATGCGACGTCTAAAAATATATATTTTTTTCCATTTTTAAATTACATTTAAATTTACTCAAAATGTATTTATCATACATCATCCAGCCAATCCTCTTCCAATCCATCCGGCCTTTTATTGCGTCGCATTCCGTGAACTTTGAACTTTTCATTTCATCCATCCATTTTTTTTTGTTTGCCACTTATCCTCACAAGGGTTGCGGAGAGTGCCGGAGCCCTATCCCAGCTGTCAACGGGCAGGAGGCGGCGTTACTCCCTGAACTGGTCCCCAGCACATAGAGACAAACAACCAATCACACCTTGGGGCAATTTAGTGTCCAATTAATGTTGCATATTTTTGAGATGTGGGAGGAAACCCACGCAGGCACAGGCGGGCCCGGGATCGAACCCGAGCCCTCAGAACTGCGAGGCCAACGCTTTAGCAGCTGAGTCCACCGTGCCGCCCTTTTCAATTGATTTTTTGTGCGCGTGTTTCACCTTTATGAATTGAGAGCGAACGATATTTCGACGTCACTGATGGTGTAGCGGTAAATACGCTCGACTTTGGTGCTGGCAGCGTGGGATCGATTCCCGCTCAGCGATGGCGTCGATATCTGCCCCGCGACCCGACGCTGGCTGGGATAGGCTCCGACTCTCTTGTGACCATTGTGAGGATAAGCGGCTTGGATAACGGCTGCGTGGACAAATGATATTTCGTAACGCCACGCCCGGAGGCCCCCAAAAAAACAACCGGCGCCAGCTTCGGCCCCGCTCTCGCCGGACCTGCGGTCGCTGACCTTTGAGCCCCGATGGCACCCCCGCCACGCTCGGGTTATCCGTCAGCGCTCCGGCCAGGTTGGTTCTGCCCTGAGAACGGAAAAAAAAAGAAGAATGACTCAGGAACTTTCTGCGCGCGTGTGGTCCGCCTATTGTTGAGCGTCCAGCTGTGCTCGACACCAACAAAGAGCTTTTGTTAAACACGCACAGCAGTTGGCGTTAAAGGAGTGGATGTGAAGTCCGTCCAGACTGACCCAATAGGGTGAGTCCCAGTCCAGTATTCGATGTAGTTTGTGCTCTGGTTTGCGTTAGCGGCTTACTTACCCAAAAGTCCTTCGTTGCGTCAATCACCCCAATTTGTTATTTTGCCGTAGTTCAAAGGTGTCAAACTCGTTTTTCTCGCGGGCCACACTGCGGTTCCGGTTCCGTTGGCGGAATTCCGTTCTGACTGTCAAACCATACAAATATTTCAATATTTCATTCGCCGTATTTACGTCGTCAATTTATGATCTACTTTCATAATCAGAAATCACGGGTACTGCGTTTTTTTTTTTCAACTATTCATGTTTGGTAACACAAAAATGCTTGCAATATCGCAACTTCATCATTTATGATGCATGACAATTTGAAATTTTTGTCCATTTATTTTTTCACAAGAATAATTTCAATTAACGCTCTAGATTTGGCGTCGCGGGGCCACATAAAAGCATGTGGCGGTCCGGATCTGGCCCCCGAGCCTTGAGTTTGACACCTGGGCTGTAGTTGGTTTGGTGGCTGTCCATCCATCCGTTATCCAAGCCGCTTATCCTCACCAGGGTCACGGGAGAGCCGGAGCCTATCCCAGCTAGCTTCAGGCGGACTGCACACCCTGAACTGGTCGTCAGTCAGTCACGGGGCAGGAATCGATCCCACGGCAGGCGTGTGTACCGCTACACCAAGGGTGTCAAACTCAATTTTTGTCATGGGCCACGTTGAGGTTCTGGTTTCCTTGTGGAGCTACCAAAATCTTGAACCGCCTCGTCATATTTGCACGTGAAATTTCTGGACCAGTTTTGGAATCAGAAATGAAGGGTAATCGGTTTTTCCAACTACAGCTGATGTTTGGCGCCACAAAACCGCTCGCAATATCTCAGCGTTATCATTTGTGATATGATTATTTGACCTTTTGGTACAGATTTGAACCCAAAAAAAAAAAAAAATCACGGACGTTGGTGATTTGCCGCCTTGAGTTTGACACCTGGGCTGCAGTCGGTTAGGTGAACGTCTATCCATCTATCATCCAAGCCGCTTATCCTCACCAGGGTCACGGGAGAGCCGGAGCCTATCCCATGTGGGTTGCCTTCGCGGGCCACGTAAAATCATGCGGCGGGCCGGTCTCTGGCCCCCGAGCCTTGAGTTTGACACCTGGGCTGCAGTCGGTTAGGTGAACGTCTATCCATCTATCATCCAAGCCGCTTATCCTCACCAGGGTCACGGGAGAGCCGGAGCCTATCCCATGTGGGTTGCCTTCGCGGGCCACGTAAAATCATGCGGCGGGCCGGTCTCTGGCCCCCGCGGCCTCGACACCACCGGTGACCGACGGTTTTGTGGATGTATATTATTATTTTTTTTTTATACGATTTTTATTTTTGTGTGGCAGATCTACATGTCGACTAAAAAGAAACGTAAAGCACTTGCGGACATCTTTTTGGCACGCCACCAACCGAACTTGGCAGGAAGGACCGCAACCTCCCCCCCCCCCACACACACACACACCCCTTCACTCCCAAGCGTGGTCTGGCCCCACCCCCCCCCCCCACCCCCTCCTCTTCCCTGTAGTTGAACACTCACACACACACATGCATGCAACAAGTCGGTGCGGCATGTCGTCCTCGCGTGTGCGCGCCCTCGCCCTCGTCCTCGTCCTCTTCATCGCCGCCGGTGAGTCGTCACGCTTACGCCGTCTGTGTGTGTGCGTGTGTGTTAGTGTGGAAAGTTCCGGTTGTTCAACACACTTTCCCGCGAGTACTTTTGAGACTCTGCGCTCTCACCCCATGACGTGTGCGCTCGCGTCGATGTCGCGTTCGATGTTCTTCGGTGTGTGTTAACGCATAAACAAAGTCTCACACACACGCACACACAGCAGGACTTGACCGCGATGTGTGTGTGCGTGTGTGCGTGTGCGTGTCACCCGTCAATCATATCATCCGTCACATCGCGTGCGACGGGAAGCTGTTGCGACTGACAGATGATGACGCCGGGACACGCCCCCCCTCGCTAAATATAATCAATACACTTCGCTTCCCATCAGCGCGCGCGCCTGTGGACGTGTTATTATATTGTCACGCCGCGGTCGTGTGTGCAGGTGATTATGATTTTGTGTATCTCTCTCACACACACACACACACACAGATGAACTCCAAGTTTACAACTTTCCCGTTACTGTACAGTCAGTTATTCATAAAAGTATCAAGTGAGGTGGTCGCCGTGGAAACCACGCAGTAGTGTATGTTGTAGTATTCGGGTGTGCGTGTGTGTCTGTGTTCAGGTTGTGAGGCGGAGGTGACGACGTCGTCGCCGGAGTACGAATACGAAGACGACAACTCGACACTCCGCTACAGTTTCTTCAGTGAGTCTGCTATTTAAAACCAAACACGCACGCACAAAGTCACGCATACGAGCATGCGCTTTGATTACTGACCTGCGCGCCTTTGCGTGTGTGTGTGTGTGTGTGTGTGTAGGTAACACAAGCAACGAGGACCTGGAGAACTTCCTCAAGGACAGGAAGCACCTGCTGGATTCGCAGGAGGACCAGGACGAAGACTGGGACCAGGACCGCTATGAAGATGGAGTGGAAGTCACCACGGCGACCCGGCGGGAGATGGGCGGAGACACCGCCCGCAACGCTTCGACCTCCGTATTTGTATGCTCGGTGAGCCCCCCCCCCCCAAAAAAAAGACCTTCGCACAACCACCACCTTGCATTCAAAAATCCATCCGTTTTCTTTGCCGCTTATCCTCACGAGGAGTAGTGCTGGAGCCTAACCCAGCTGTCAATGTCTATCAGGCACGGGGAGAACATGCAAACTCCACACAGGTGGGGCCGGGATCCAACCCGGGTCCTCAGAACTGTGAGGCTGACACTGTACCGGCCAATCCACCATTCGGCCCTTTTGATCCATCCATTTATTTTCGTCGCTGCTTATCCTCACAAGGGTTGCCGGAGCCTATCCTTGCTGTCAACAGGCAGGAGGCGGGGTACACCCTGAACTGGTTGCCAGCCAATCGCAGGGCACATTGAGACAAACAACCAATGACACTCACAATCTCACCTATGGGCAATTTAGAGTGTCCAATGAATGGTGCATGTTTTGTTTGGGATGTGGGAGGAAACCGGAGTGCCCACCCGGAGGAAAGCCACGCACGCACAGGGGAGAACATGCAAACTCCACACAGGCGGGTAAGGGATCAAACCCGGGTCCTCAGAACTGTGAAGCCAACGCTTTCCAGCTGAACCAACGCGCCGCACATTTGAAATCATTTATTGCATATTTGCGGTACGGCGGTTGTAACGCGACACGAAGTCACGGATATGTCGTGTGTGTGTGTGTGTTGTATCCGTGAAGCTCGTGACGTGTCAGATCCATTTTCCACTCGGCGAAACGCGTCGGCCGCGTTGGAGCGGCGCCAACGTCAACAAGGCGTCTTTGAAACGTCCCGGCCGAGTTTTAGCGTCCAAATGTGGAGCGAGATCGACTCGAGCTGTTCGCGTGGGAATAAACAAACCCGCACACGCAGATGCTAATACGCTAACATGCTAACATGTTTGTGTTTTTTTTTTTAAAACCTGCACACTCTGATGCTAATATGCTAACATGCTAACATGTTTGTATTTTTTTTTAAACCCGCACACTCTGATGCTAATATGCTAACATGCTTACGTGTTTGTTTGTTGTTATCTTCCTGTGCAGGGCACGATGGTGATGATGATGATGATAATGATGATGGTTGCCATGGAAACACGCACGTGACCCCGCAGTCACCCCCAATTGCACGCTGGCAAAAGTCTTTTTTTAAAGTTTGGTTCGTCTGTTTAATAAATTCTTTTTTTTACTGAAGATCACAAGCAGTTATTGTTCCGGCAGTTGAAATCAAATATGAATCTAAAGTTGATTTTTTTTTTTTCTGGCTTATGAAAAGTTGTCATTGAGCATAATTTCATACATCATTTCACTTGGTTTATGTTCTGTTTGAAATTTAAAAAAAACAATAAATACTATACGCTTAACCCTTTGTGCATATAATAAGTCAATTTAGCGTGAGTCAACTATCCATCCATCCATCCATTTTCTTCACCGCTTAGCCTCACGAGGGTCACAGGGAGTGCTGGAGCCTATCCCAGCTGTCAACGGGCAGGAGGCGGGGTTAGACCCTGAACTGGTCGGCAGCCAATCGCAGGGCACACGGAGACAAACACTCACAATCACACCAATGCAAACTCCACACAGGCGGGGCCGGGATCGAACCCGGGACCTCAGAACTGTGAGGCCAACGCTTTACCAGCTGAGCCCACCGTGCCGCCTTCATCCAAATATTAAATGCAATACGGTTGGCACGATTTTGACGCAATCACGCACAAACGCACGCACATCTTTAAAAAAGAAAATAAAAGAATGCAAAGCATGATGGGAACGAGACCACCCCAAGGCCGTTTTGGACGTGAGGCCGGTGGGCCGACGCCGGCACGAGCGCCAGCGGCGTCCGTGATGACAAAATGTCCTTTTTAATGCTGAATAACTTGAGACCATCGTTTGTCTTTTTTGGCAAGGTCGTTGACACGCGGCAACAAACACATACAGTTGCGGACACACGCACACATGCAAATATTGTACACGTGTGCAGAAAAAAAAAACCACGTCATCCTCGTCCTCCGTCGTCAACAAAGTTTTTTTTGTTGACTTGTTGTTTGGTTTTGTCATTGATCGATGCGGTGAAAGCTCACAGCGGCAGGTCGCAGGTCGCCTCCTGGTGGACATCAGACAAGGTCACGGTGAAAGATTTGACCTCTGACCTCTGTCACAGAGTGGGCAGAGCATGATTTTTTATATTATTATTATTATTATTTTTTTGGTAAACAGGATGCAGGACGGCCGGAAGGTGTGGGCCTCAAAGTTCTGATGTACTGGGTTCGATCCCTGTTCGAGCCTGTGTGGAGTTTGCGCGTTCTCCCCCGTGCCTGCGTGGCTTTTCTCCGGGTGGGCACTCCGGTTTCCTCCCACATCCCAAAAACATGCAACATTCATTGGACACTCTAAATTGCCCATAGGTGAGATTGTGAGTGACTCTTTGTCTCCGTGTGTCCTACGATTGGCTGGCGACCAGTTCAGGGTGTACCTTGCCTCCTGCGCGTTGACAGCCGGGATCGGCTCCAACACTCCCTGCGACCCTCGTGAGGATAAGCAGCAAAAGAAAATGAATGGATGGATGTCATTTATTAGTGGCACGGTGACTCAGCTGGTAAACCGTTGGCCTCACAGTTCTGAGATCCCGGGTTCGATCCCGTCCCCGCCTGTGTGGAGTTTGCGCGTTCTCCCCGTGCCCACGTGGGTTTCCTCCGGGGGGGGGGCCACTCTGGTTTCCTCCCACATTCCAAAAACATGCAACATTGGTTGCCCCTGGGTGTGATTGGTTGTCTGTATGAGCCCTGCGATTGGCTGGCGACTAGTTCAGGGTGGACCACGCCTCCTGCCCATTGACAGCTGGGATCCTGCGAGCCTCGTGAGGATAAGCGGCAAAAGAAAATGGATGGACGGATGCAGTCCAAGTGAAACCATCTGGGCCGGGGTGTTTTCCTCGTCTTGGGTGCAGAATTTCGGATTTAATACAATGAATTTTTGCGGGCGAGCGCTCGGTCGCTTGTTGTTGCCTTCAACAAACAAACGCACACACTTTGCGAGCGAGCCCCCCCAACACCTTCCGGCGGCGACCTGTTGAATATCGAGCAGCCGCCGCCGCCGCCGCACGCGCTTTTTTTGACGTGACGGATGACGGAGGCGAAGGCGAAGGCGGGAGGAGAGAGAGAGGAGCGCATAAAGGCGACGGCGCAACGGCGCCACGCCAAACTCGGAGAGCGGCGACCAGGAGACGAAGCGCAACGGTCCGGAACGAGGTGACGAAATCCGAGCTGTTGAATTCGTCCGCCTCACAGTGCTGAGCTTCGGGGTTGAATCCCAAAAACTTCGTCCGGGTCCTCTATAGAAAAATTGACAGCCGTCTGCTGTTTGCTGCATTTTATCTGATTTCAATTTTTTTTCCCAGGTGAGATGGAAAGTGTGCGATTCTACCGGTTCCTGTGTGTGTGCCTGTCCCTATTGACGGTCCTCTGCCGGGGTCAAAGGTTGACCGCCGACATGCAGATTCTGTCCGGGCCCGACGGGGAAAAAGTCTTACGGCTTGCGAACAACGACCTGGTCAGTACGCGTGTGCGATTGTATTTCGATCGTCAAGTTGCAAAATTAGATTGCGACGCGGCTTTGAGTGTTTACAAAGGCGAATCGTTAACTCGTTTTTACATCAGAGAGTCCGACGAAAAGAGAAATTGCGGTAATTAAGGCGGAAAACCGTCGCGTATTTCTTTGTGCCCGCCGGCTGGGTTGCCAGGTTCAATTTCCCCCGGTAATTAGGCACGATCGGAGGGAAACAATACGCGACGGAAAGCTGATCTTAACGAGGCATCTCGTTAGCAGCTCGCCGCCGTAGCAACCTGACCCTGTCGTTGTGTGCGTGCGGGCAGGCGGACTGGCCGCAGGGCTTCCTGGACGAGGCGGAGGCCCGAGCGGGCCCGTCGCTGGAGAAGAAGGCCAGCGTCATCCCCAGGGTGAGAACGCCGGCGACGGCTGTCGGGCGACACCCGCGTCCTCCCCCGTGACGTGAGCTGATTCGGGCGTTTTCCCCCCGTGTGTTGTCCAAAAGTGCGACGTCGGCGAACGCTGCGCCATGAAGCACGGGCCTCGGATCGGCCGTCTGTGCGACTGCCTGCGGGGGGCGGCGTGCAACACCTTCTTCCTGCGCTGCTACTGAACGCCCTGCGACTGCGACTGCGCCTGCGAGGACGCCTGCATCCCCTTTCGCGATCACCTACGACGTTTAACAACATTTTTGCAGCACTTAACTACACTTTACAACACTTCAAAGCAATTTATGTTACAAGATTTTACAGTACGTTGCAAGATTTTGCAACACTTTTACCTCACTTTACTACACTTTACAACGCCAACAACAGTTTACAACACTTGCACTGCATCTTGCTACACTTTGCAACAGTTTTCAACACCCGACTGCACTTTGCAGTGCTTCGCATTTTACAACACTTTAGCACAGTTTGCAGCACTTTGAAGCATAACATAGTACAACAAGCAGAACTGTACACAAATTCTCATGTCCAGCTAGCAGGCTAACGGCTAGCTATCGCAACACGAGCCTAAACAACAAAGTAGAACACTAAAAGTTTGCTTTTAAAAAGCTAATTGTTACGTTCTGACGTGAATGCGCTGTTTTCGGAGGTCCTCACAGGTGTCAGCACCATTTTGTAAATAAATTCCATTCTCAATGTCATCTTTCAGGCGTCACCGTGACTTGCTTAAATAAACGTTCTTCATGATGCTGCACGGGTCGCATGACTTCCTTACTGTCCACCAATCAACACACTGCTCTGTGTCTAGCCCCGCCCACATTTAGGTACCAAACCAGAGTACTGGACCCCCAAAAAAATCATCCAGATCCTGGACCCCACTCCCTAATCACGGTACTCTGCATATAGTGGATTATACAAATCACTCAAGGGCTGAAATGATCCATAAATTCCATCCATCCATCTATTTTCTTAGCCGCTTATCCTCACGAGGGTCACGGGGAGTCCTGGAGCCTATTCCAGCTGGAGGCGGGGTACACCCTGAACTGGTCGCTAGCCAATCGCAGGGCACATGGAGACAGACAACAGTCCCACTCACAATCACACCTGAAGTCACGATCCATCAAATATTATATAATTACTTCATAATGGATTTAATAAATGCTCCCTTATCGCCATTTGGGGATTTTTATAACGCGGATTATACAAGGGTTGTAAGGTGGTCAGGTGGTTATATAGTAGACCGGGGCCGCCGTGGGCACACAATTTAAATGAGACAAAAAAAATATATATATATATTATTATTTATTTATTTATTTATTTTTTTTAGGACAAAATAAGATAAGCAAGGAAGCTGGCGTAAACCCCGTTGTGTGCAAAACCACTCATGAAACTCTCCACGGCAACACCACGGTGACATCCGTCCATCCCTTTTTCGTCACCGCTTAACCTCACGAGGGTCGCGGGGAGCGCCGGAGCCCATCCCAGCTGTCAACGGGGCAGGAGGCGAGCGGGGTAAACCCTGAACCGGTCGCCGGCCAATCACAGGGCACATGGAGACAAACAACCAATCACGCTCACAATCACACCTAGGGGCAATTTAGAGGGTCCAATTAATGTTGCGCCACCGTGCCGCCCACCACTGTAACTTTTTCAATGAAAAACGTTTCTCTGCTTGCATCAAGCCTGTCACACCCGCCCCGAGAGCCGCAAACCCGCACATAAAAAAAACTCCAGGGCCGCACTATCATTTAATTTTCATAGTAAGGTGGGAGCCACAAAATATCATCTGGGGCGGGGGGGGGGGTGGGGGTGCCGCAATTGGCCCGCGGGCCGCAGGTTTTAGACCCCTGTCGTCGACTATACAGCGGACTCGTCAGTCCAGTGAGAAAATAGTTTTGAAACACTTCTCGGCTCTCCGTTGCCGATATCGATCTTTCAAACGGATGAAAACGGGCGAGGCTGCTTTCGGATACGCGACTCGACCGTCCAATCAGAGGCGAGCGTGGCGACGTCGTCGTACGTCGGAGGTTCTTTTCATTTCTCTGCATCCCAAACGCGCTTATCAATGGAGGTGGCATTTACAGAGGCCGATAGCAGGCCTTGATCACACGCCCGCGCGCGCGCGAAAAGAAAAGGAGGCCTTTTCACAACATTTTTCAAATCAAATTGACACGTCGCCGACTTTGTGTGCGTGTCTGTGGTGGATGCGAGCGCAGTGTAACCGGAGGATGTTCCTGACAAGCGTTCTGAAGAAAAATATGGTTGTGCTCATGAGCAAGACACACCTGAGCAGAATTATATATATATATATTTTTTATGTATGTAAATATTTTTTTTCATGAAAGAAAAGATGATTGAGCGACCCAAACACATTTGTTTCAGTTGAATCCAAAGTCAACTGTAAATGATACACACAAACTTTATTTATCCAGTTAATTAAAAATAATATCTAGTAAGAAAATACATTTTTAATTATGTACTGTCTGTTCGTGGCCATTATTTTTTTTTTTTTTTGCCACAAAGTTGTTTTATTTTCGTTTTATTTTGTGATGTATTTTTTTTTAAATAGTGGTTGTCTTCTCGCATAACCTCTCCTCCCAGCAAATAAATAAAAATAAAAAATAAGCATTATCAGAAATTGTGAAGACAAATTTTGACATGATTGACCCAACAAAATGATCAAATACGGTACATATTACCATCAAAACAAATGTAACGCGTGGTGATGACGTCATACTTTGGAGAGCGCGAGGATCTTCTGGGGGTGACATAGTTATAAAAACAATACATGCATTTAATAAATATTCTATCTTTACCATTTTAATTGTACATAATGTTGACGGTATTTAAACACGCCATAATAACGTAAAATTGAAGCACTTAAGGCTTTTTTGTGGTTCTATTTTCAATATAAAAATATTACTTGTCATCTATGACTACATTCAATACGCTCACTGATGTCAATGCACTTAGGTACTAATATAATAATATTACTTTCTTTATTAATCAAGTTTCGATGTATTTATGGAGACGATATCATACTTCGGCGCCATGATTGTTTTATGTTGAAACGTCTAACCGGATATCCACGCACGTTTACTTCCTGATCCGGCAGTCGCGTCGATGTTGAGACAAAACAGTGAAAAATACGATTTTACAAACACAATAGATGGACCGACACTGGACGTTCCTTTCAAATTACCAAGCGGAGGCCGTGGTCGAAGGTTTGTGAGCCCGATAAAAATATGAAATATCGCAAGCATTGACGAAGCTATGCTAAAGCTAGGCTAAGCTTTTCCTACAACCTTTAAAACTGTTAATTTATGACAAATTCCTTGTTTTTGACACACATGGGAAATAAAGCGGATTCTGAATTATAATGGTAAGCCTGTTTTCATGATATTGAACATATAAGGGATTTTTTCACATTTTTAAACACAAAACTGCAAAATTTTAAACGCCACAGTATTGAACGTTCAATATGTTATTTGTATTCCACGTTTATGCTGTATTTCCCTGACTTAAAAAAATGAAAAAAAAATGTATACACACACTTAGAGAGCGCTAGGTCTACATTTATGGATACCGGTACTTAAAAAAAACACAGGATCTTGTTATTGTAACTTTATTTTGTGCGTAAAAAATTATCACGGCGGAGCTTTAAGGCAAATATTCTGCTTCAACTTTATTTTTTTTTAATTAAACGGTCAAGGGCAGCGACCCTCGTGAGGATAAGCGGCAAAAGAAAATGGATTTAGGGCTAAATTATCAAGAGCTTCTGGAATAATCGCTGGTCAACGGATGTTCGTGTTTTTTTCTGTTCCAGCACCCACATCAGATGTGTTAAAGGTAACAGTTGTGAAAGAGGAAGTGCAGGAGCGTCTGTTGCTCAAGCAGGAAGAGGAGGAGTGCGAAATCAGCCCAGAGGACGCTGACGTCGCCAATTTCAGCGTGAAGCGAGAGGATGACGAACACAAAGAAGCCCATGGGCCACATCTTCATGAGAACGGCGGGGCGGATTCAAGTGATCGCGTGACCACGCAAGCAGACGCCATTTTGGCTCCACTGTCAGATTATGAAGAAGAAGAATCTCCTGATACGGCCGAGCGCGGCAAAGAAAAGAAACGCTTGAAACGTCCCGCTGAGCGTAAAAAACGTTTCATATGTCGCGAATGCGAGAAGAGTTTTGTCCACGAGCGGAATCTTGTAACGCACACGAGGATCCACACGGGGGAAAAACCTTTCAGCTGCTCCGTTTGCGGTAAACGCTTCAGCCAGAGTGCCAATCTGCTGGCTCACGGCCGCGTCCACACGGGCGAAAAACCTTTTTCGTGCTCGCTCTGCGGCGGGAGGTTCTCTCAGAAGGGACATTTGATGAGACACAAAGCAACGCACCGCCGCGACAAACCTACTCCGTGCGGCGTCTGCAACGCTGATTTTTATCACCGATCGGCGCTACTGGAACACATGAGGACGCACGCCAGGGAGAAACTCTTCTCCTGCTCTACGTGCCCCAAGAGATTCTCCAGACGCGGGAACTTGCTGACGCACATGCGGACGCACACGGGGGAAAAACCTTTCGCCTGCGCCCTTTGCGCCAAAAGCTTCTCCCAGAAAGGTCACCTGGCGACGCACGCCCGGACGCACTCGGGCGGGAAGCCCTTCTCGTGCGCGTCGTGCCCGAAACACTTCTCGCAGAAGGGGCACATGGTGTCGCACGCCAGGACGCACCGCCAAAAAATGAAACGCATCCTCGTCATCGCCGATTCTCACGTCAGACAGATGTGCTGATCGTGGGAGTCAGTCGCTAATTACATCATTACTGGAAAAAAAAAATAAGACGTCATTTTAATAAGCTTGCAAATTTCAGTTCAGAAAACATTTTCAAAAGTTTTTAATTTCTTTTTTTTAATATATAAATCACTTCCTACTTCTAAAGTCGACACTTGTGATTGTCTCTCTCCGGTCATGTGCCGGTCTGTTGTGCTCTCAAATATGACATTTTTTTCCAAATATGACCACGAAGCACTGCTCGTGGTGCAAATGTATTAGTTTGTCTTTGAAACACTTGACATATAAAAGACTACTGACTGTTGAACAGTGTCATTATTATCATTTTTTATCATTCATAGAAGATTCACTTTGTTGACAAAATGGCGCCCATTTGCCATGAGGTCAACGTGTCTTATTTTCCAACATGGCGTACACATAACGCCGCTAACTAGTCCATTGTCGCTAATTCTCGTGGTTCCTCACAATCATTCACTCAATAATTACTCCCTAATCACAGGTAATATGTAAATATTAAATATTCCAGGCAACGTATACTTGCTTTAAAATTGTTTTGGTTCCCCTTTTGTTAGCGCGGCCGCTTCGATGGACGTTGACGTGAAAATAAATGAGCACTGGCTGCCGCGTTGCCGCTCGCGCTAGCTAGCTAGCTGTTGGCTGGCGCGCGTGCGGGCGAGTTCTTCCTGGGGGTGGGGCTCCTGGCTCAGATGGTGCAGGATTGGTTTTTCCGCGTCGGGTCAGGCAGGCTTTGGAACCTTCCGGCGCGCAACCGCCGGCGTGTCTGACGAGGGCCGGCATCCGCTTGAAGCGTTTCCTGCAAATGGAGCACGCGGAGGGTTTTCCCCCAGTGCGGTTCCGGATCCGACGTCTCTGAAATCGCGTCGCAGTCCGCGTGTTTGGCGCCCCCTAGCGAGTCAGAGCAGCGTGACTCCGGCCCCCACACTGAGTCATTTTCAGTCATATCATCGCGTGGCTCCTCGTGACGCGGCCAATCGGCTTCGTCTTCGCTCTTCACTTGGACCTCGATGATGTCCTCCCGGGAGATGCTGCAGTCTTCCTCTTCCTCCTTGACGCCGATTAGCCCAGGCTCCTCCTCTTCCTCTCCGACGCCTCGGCGCTGCGACTCCTCCTCTTCGCACGACAGCGCGGCTGCAACGCAAACAAACAAAAAAAATGCGGCGTTACCTTGAGAATGTACACGTTTGCGACTGAAACTATTTGTTCCGGCGTGAATAAAAATAAAAACGAATCGGGGAAGGCCGCCGGCCTCACCGTGGGAAGCGTAGGCGTGGTCTTGCTCCACCGTACTCGCCAGCCACGCCTCCTCCGGGCAAGTCAACAGGAAGTCAACCATATCGTGACGGACATCGACGGCGTCCCCTACGGGCGAGAAAAACACGTCTTGACGGTCAATTAGATAGCAAGTCCTCGTGAAGTATTAAAGCAAGTTTTTTTTTTGTCCTCAGACAAAAGCCGGTTCTGACCTCGAGGCCATGTTAGTGCCAAGGAACCGTGTTGAAGTGAGCTGAAGAGCTTCGTTAAGACAACAGCAGTGCTTTGGCATCTTTAAGCAAAATATTTGTATTTTGTGTATCGCAGCCAATAATGCAAAAACTGCCGGCGACAAAAACGAGTACACCACTGCGTGAAAATGCCAAAACTGGTGGATTGCTAAAATGCAATTTTTGTTTCTCCCCATGACTGACATTGTGAACTTTAAGGTGAAAGGTCAAACGTACCAAAGGAGTTCCACGAGAATCCGGAGGGGGCGGCCCCGGGCCTGCTCCGCGCCAGCTTCGGGGCCCGTGCGAAACGGCGACCGGTCCGGGCTCGCTCCGGCACCCGGACCCTAAAATCGGGGCGGACGGGGTCCGGGCTCGGACGACCTGCGCGGTGATTAAAATCGACGGGCGTAAATTCGAGTCAAATATGGATAAACAGAGATCAACTGTTAAGTACAGTTCGGTTGTATTTAACTTTGAGTACAATTCTGGTTGTTTTGAACGATTCAAGTACAATTTTTAAAATCGCGTTTTCTGCTTTTATAATCGGAGAAAAATTCAAAAAAATTCCACGCCCCACGTCTTCCACAAACCCGATGACGGACGACCGGTTCCCAGTTTTTCCGTAAATCCAAATCCGCTCTACACGTTCTTTCTCTTACCTTCCCGGTCTCTCGGACGATCGTGTCGCTTCTTGCCAGGCTGAGATTTCGGTGTTGTATCGGGAAGTGACTGACGCTCGGGTGCCATCTTGAGGGAGGGCGCCCAGTCCGGATGAGTCACTTCGTACAAATTGGCTTTACAACCTGCAAACGAAGGGAAATATTCGGTACGAGTACACATTGCGCTCATGGTCGAGGTCACGTCATTGGTACTGCGACCGGGAACATTCAAAATTGCCGATATCAACATCCTCAACACAACCTGAAACGATATCTGATGAAAATCTTCATTTTAAAGTTACAGTACCAGTCACATGACCTATCTGATCCATTGTTATTGTCAACGAGAGGACTTCCCCTTTAAATAAGCCTAAAAATTTGATTTGTGAAGTAAAACAACCGTTTTTGTACATTTCTACCTATTATTAAAAAAAAATCATTTATGAAATCTTGTACATGTTTAACCAGGAAAACTTAATCGTTTGGCACCAAAAACATTGGTTATTTAAAACAATGGACAGGTTTCCAATGGCGTCACTACAATCCGAAATTAAATATCTATTTTTACCGTTCTCTGACCTCTACGACACACAAGATGGCGGAATTGGAACCCTATCCATAGCTAAGAGGTTGACGTCAGTAGAAAGGAGTTATTGTCGCCTGCGTGCAAAATATGGCCGCCGTACGACTCCCAAAGTGCATCGTACCTGTTACGAAATGATCCGAGCACACTTTGTAGTGTCTCTTCGCCGGGTCGGGAGTGAATCCAGCTCGGTTGATCCTCGACAGCCACAAGTTCCGTCGCTCCGTCGACAGCCGCTCAGTTTGGCTCCCCTGGTTGACGATGACCTTCGGGATATCGAAGTACTTCCGCTTGGCGTGCCCGGGCTGAGCGCGGTTGGTACAGCCCCAAACTACGCACGTGTGGCCCATTTTTACCCGACGAAAGGGGCTCGCTTGGTCGACGTCAACGCTCCAATTGCTTGGGACACACAAGATGGCGGACAAGGCAAGCTTGGGACTGCTGTGACGTAAGCGGAAATCTATGTTTTTTTTTAACTAGTTAGTTAGCTTGACCGCAATGCGCTCTCCCTCCATTTGAAACCTTCAAAAACGTTTATGGTGGATTAAATAATCACAGCTACGAGCCCCCGCAACAACAACAACAAAAAAAAAACAACATTGCATAAATCAAATAAATATATAAATATACTTTAAGTAACATATTTTCCTACGTATCAATCGCTTACGGCCATACTACCCTGAGAACGCCCGATCTCGTCCGATCTCGGAAGCTAAGCAGGGTCGGGCCTGGTTAGTACTTGGATGGGAGACCGCCTGGGAATACCAGGTGCTGTAAGCATTTTTTTTTTGTTCTGCATTTTAAAAAAAAAAAACTTTTAATTTACACGTTACTGCAATTATTTATATTTACACGAACAACTGCGGTGAGAATAAATGACAACGCAAAGCATATTTAATGGAGACCCGCACTACGTCGCCGGATCACCGATATATAAAATCCAGAAATGTTCACCCGCAAGTTATCATTTTTTTTTAATACTTTTCATTTCAATAACGGCATTATAAAACCGTAATACACACTACACGTTTCTACAGAACTCTACGTAATAATATACATATAACATTATATACATGCAACATGCATAAATACAACATATATTATGTATCAATTATCAAAGTATGTCCCATCATATTCATTGTATACATATTACAAGAATTAGAACTACACATTTAAGATAAACTTAGAAACTTGAGCAGAACAAAATGAAAGGACGGGAACACATTATGTATCAAAATTGGAGATTGCATGAACAATGTTGTCTAGGATGTGGTTTTTTGTTTTAAATTTCATATTCGCAATAAAAAACGTGAACGTGTAGCTTGTTTGCTAAAAATAACAAGTGTCGTGGCAATTTCCTGTCCTTATTTGAAGGAAAAAGCTGCTTGATTGACTGAATTCTTGCTTTCAAACACGCGAGAGATATAAAAGAAGAAGGAGTTAAGAACTAAATCGTTTCGTTCGTTATTTTTACCGAATAATCCTCTGCGTAAAAGATGGGCAAAGCCGTTTCCGTTTTCTTTTGAAAAGGCGGCTGTAAACAACGGTCCGACTTCCTGTTTGGCTCGGCTAGCTTCCCGACTTTGACAACGGAGAGGCGAACGATTCAAACTTGGCAAAGAAATGGACAAATATCGCCATTTGGCTTCACGTTTGAAGCCCACCTCCAAAGTTGAAGGTTTGTTTTCGTACAAAACATTTTTTTTTTTAACTCACGCACTCGGGACTCGTTGCCAAGCTAACGCTAATGCTAGCAGGCGCGCTAGCTGCTGCTGCTGCTATGTATCGACACAAAACATAAAAAAAAAAACTGAATTAATATCGACACATAATCACGTACACACGTGGTGTGATGTTGTTAATGTCACAGTACACGACAGTGGTTCGTCGTTAATACACAAAAGTGTTTTTATCCTTTTTTTCCCCCCAATATTGAACAGTTCTGTGCAAAAGTATGTGGTCACTAGCTTTGATTTTATAATGATCGATTAATAAATAATAGGAAAATGAATAGCCACTCAAAATAGGGAAAAAGATGGGATGGGTGAAGATGGGATGTGGGAGGAAACCGGAGTGCCCACCCGGAGAAAACACACGCAGGCACGGAGAGAACATGCAAACTCCACGTGGGCGGGGCCGGTATCGAACCCGGGACCTCAGAACTGTGAGGCCAACGCTTTACAGCTGAGCCACAGTCCCACTTATTGGAGGGTGTTGGTGTCAAATTTACAAAATGTTCTCATTTTATTTTAGTCATGGAAAAACTTTGTTTTCTAATTTAGTTCACTCGTGTTTGTTTCAGTGTTACCGTCAGACGTGCTCAAAGTGATCGTCGGCGAAGACCAGCAGCAGCAGGATTGGCGTTCCAGAGGGGGGCAGGAGGTGCCGCCGCACCCCCGCATTAAAGAAGAAGAGGACGAGGGAGACGACGGCGTCGCCACGCTCCCCCCGAAGAGAGAAGACGACCACGACGACCAAGACTTTCGCGACGGCTCAAGCGACGCGGACGGGGACTCCGACGGCGGCGACTCAGACGACTCCAAGGCGGAGGTGCCGTCGCGCGGCGCCGGCAAAAAGCGCTTGAGCTGCTCCCGGTGCCGCCGCAGCTTTGACAACAAGTACCAGCTGATGCACCACACCAGGACGCACACCGGCGAGCAGATCATCTGCGCCGTGTGCGGGAAAAACTTCTCCAGCAAGAGCAACCTGCGCACGCACATGGGGACGCACTCTGGGGAAAAACCGTTCACCTGCTCCGTTTGCGGCAAGGGCTTCTCCGTCAAGCGGTACCTCGCGTCCCACATGAAAACGCATACCGGGGAGAAACCGTACCCCTGCTCTGTGTGCGGCTCGGGCTTCAGCTACCGCATGTCGCTGGTCCTCCACATGAGGACCCACACGGGGGAGAAACCCTTCGCCTGCTCGGTGTGCGGCAAAAGCTTCTGCCAGAAGGGGCAACTGAGAGCGCACACGAGGACGCACACGGGGGAGAAACCCTTCCCGTGCGCCTTCTGCGGCAAGACCTTTTCCGAGCGCGGCCACATGATCTCGCACGTCAGGTCGCACACGGGGGAGAAGCCGCACCCGTGCTCGCTCTGCGGCAAAACCTTCGCCACCAGGAGGAACATGACCATACATCTGAGGACGCACACCGGCGAGACGCCGTTCGGCTGCAGCGTTTGTCACAAGAGGTTCCCGCACAAGTATCAGATCACCAGACACAAGTGTACGAACGCGGGGGCTGACGATGCGCAGTAGTGGACCCGGACTGGAGGACCTTGCCCCAACTTCAAATTCTGCCCATTTTTTGTTTCCTGTGCTGTGAGCCAGATTTGGGTTATGAACAAGCTTTTCTTGACAGTGTATCTGTCACTCAAATGCAGTCGAGAAAATAAAATAGAAGCGTTTCCCATGTTGTCTGTCCTTTTCGGGCGTTTTGATTTATTGTTTTCTGTGAAAATAAAACAAAAATGTACTGCTCAAAAAGAAAGTTAGACTCTTTTCTTTCACTAGTTTGCTGCTCGTCATAGATTATACATAGAATATTTGTTACGGTTTTGGAAATAGTCAATTGTTTTGCATTACATTTAAAAGAGCTGTCATGCGAGACTGGGTAACAACATGGCGCCGTTTCCTCTCACTGTCCACACTTCATCTTTGAGACCAAATCATTAATAAACATTTTTTCAAGTATTCAGAAAATACAGATGGCATAAGATAGGAGGGACAGTCGCAGAAAGGTTATTATCATAATTATTACTACTAGGAGTCGTTGTAGAAGTAGTAATAGTTGTAATAATATAAAATGTCGGATTATTTTGTGTCTTTGCTGTGGCGGAAACGCATACGGTGAGCGTTTCCGGTATGTGTTTCAAAATAAAATCTATCAGTCAGGCCTCTACATTGGTCAACGGCGGCTTGGTGAACTTTTGTCTTATTTTGAAACGCCGCTACCGGATAAGAAACACGCTGGTAGGAGCATCAGCAGAAAGAGAGAGAAGTAAAACATTGCCAGCGTTTCTTTTTCCAACCAGACATGGAGCAACGCCCGAATCTGGATTCAAACCCCGAACCTAAGTTGCAAAATGAAGGTTTGTGGAGCTTTTTTTGTGTGTGTGACCAAAATGCTTTTTACGAACATCACGCACTTCGTTAGCCGTAGCTGCTAACGAACTGATGCTAATCTTTCATTTGGTCAAAAGTAGCACTTTCGACATACGTGGGAGTTTTATTATATTTATTATATTTCCGTTCGCGTACTGGAAAAATAGGATAGTAATATAAAGTCTCATGAAGTACTTTTGTTCTCTATTTCGTGTTTAATTTTCTTTCAGTGAACAGTATCGCTCGTGTAATAGATAATAGCAGGCGTGTACTACACGCTTTTGAGTTTCCGGATTAGAATATGGTGTTTTACACGATAGCGTGAGTACAAAACTGAACAAATCATTATTTTAGTTGAGTCATCTATAATTTATCTTGATTGTTTTTTTTTAATCCAACAATGTCCATAAATTCATGGTCAAAATTGCCGAATCTGCCGTTTGGTGTTTGAAAACAAGGGTGAGCTACAAAGTGCAGTACCGAGCCTCATCTGAGGGGGGCGTCATGTTTTCATTTCGTGACTGGTTTGGTGCCGAATATCCTTCAGTAAATTGGCAAAATTGTTGATAAATGTTTTCTCAAGTCACAGCAAATGTCTGGAAATGTTTATTTATTCAGATTCACCACAGATAATCATAATATTATCTTTTCAGACTACGGAAATCAGAAAGAATTTGCCATTGATGGGCAGAAATTGCGGGGATTCGAAACATTAGATTTTTTTAACAGGATCTCTGAAGGATTAATCGATGACCGAAGTGCTGGTCAATTTATGTGATCATCGATGAGTTGATTCCGCCCAGTCGGCGAGCGTTGATGCGATGTTTGTGCGTTTCAGTGTTCAAGGTGGTCATTGTGAAAGAGGAAGAGGAGGAAGAGGAAGATGGGTTCCGCGTGAAAAGCGAACGAGAGGTCGAGGGCGAGCCGTCGCCGACGGGCGACCGCACCGGCGCCAAACTTCAAGGCGCCGGTCTGCGTCCCCAGGAAGCCTCGTTCGACTCTTTCGGGCCAGGCGCGGGCGAGCTCGCCCGGTCGCGACCAGACGACGCGCTGGCGTGCTCGCAGTGCGGCAAAATCTTTTCGTCCGAGCCGAACCTCAAGTGGCACCAAAAGATCCACGCCGACAAACTCTTGGCCTGCGTGGTTTGCTCCAAAAGTTTCCGGAAGCGCTGGGACCTGGAGGTGCACTTCCGGGTCCACACCGGGGAGAGACCCTACTCGTGCTCGCTGTGCGCCGCCGGCTTCACCAAAAGCAACGCGCTGGCGCAGCACATGCGCACCCACACGGGCGCCAAGCCCTTCCCGTGCCCCGTCTGCGCCAAGAGCTTCTCCCAGAAGGGTCACCTGACCAGGCACATGCGCACCCACACGGGCGCCAAGCCCTTCTCGTGCTCGCAGTGCGGGCGGACCTTCTCCGAGAAGGGTCACGTGACCCGGCACTTGGCGGTGCACTCCGGGGAGAAACCGTTTGCCTGCTCGGTGTGCGGGAAGAGGTTCTCGCAGAAGGGTCAGGTGACCACGCACATGGTGGCCCACACGGGGGAGAAACCCTTTCGGTGCCAAACTTGCCAACTGTGTTTCACGTGGAACTCGCAGCTCAAAAGACACAAGTGTGCGGTACACGATAGCGCCACCTAAGGAGTAACAGTGCTGCCTTTTTTTTTATTATCCTACATCCAGTTAAAACAGATTGCGAAACCATAACAGGTTGTTTGGATAGAGGGAGATCGGAAACCGGCCGCTGGTGCTATTTCAATGACTTTATTGAACAAACAATAACAAAATACAGTGGACGGCCTCACCGCACTCCGCAATCATTGGTTCTCCATTGCTCAACAGGCCAGCCCCGCCGTTTAAAGGCACGCACGCGGTCAGTGTCACAAATGCTCCAGTGTAGAATGTCACTATGCCAAACACAAGTGGGTGAAAATCACACCTGCATCTCACATGCCACATGCATATATTGTATGCCAGGATTAAAGTATATGCATTAAGGTGGTTTTTTTTTTTTTTTTTAGGAAAAAATAAATACAATAAATACTTGTTTACTACCCTGCTGGTTTTGTTTATTGCGGTTGTTGTCCGGTTCTGGTACATTCTAAAAGCCTTTTTTTTTTTTTTTTTTTTTTTTTTTCAAAATATTAATGGGAAAAAAAATCTAGCTTCATTACTCTAAGGAAATAATCCCATAATTTTTTTTGTTGTGTTACTTTGTACTGCATGGTGACATTGCATCAAGCTGTGGGTAACAATATGGCGCCTTTACATGACTCTGGCAGTCGCTGTGGAGAGGAATCGGACCCAACCACAGATAATGAAAGTCTGCAGATAATTAATCCCCATTTTAATTATATTGGGGAAAAAAAACATTTTTTTTAAATATATTAAGGATGTACAAACTGCCAATAAGTATTTTTTTGTGGGGGTTCGTCCCACTTAGAAAAAAAATAAATATTATTATTATTTTTTAAATATCTGGAAATGACAAACAAAAGACACGAGTAAGTGAATCCACAACTGCACTGGATATGGATTTGGAAAAATAAATAAATTGATAGACTGACATTTTACTCCTCCCATGAGCGAAGTTAAATTGGCGGTGTTATTTTCCATAAACATTTTTTTTATGTACGAAAGGGGGCAGTGTGGAGCAGTTAAAAAGAAAAGCCATTCCAAACCAAACAAGAAAAGCAATTTAAAAAAAATGGTGCCTCGCGGATTATGGTAACTCATAAATATTGCTTGAAAACATTACGGTAATATTTGTTCACTTATTGAGAACGCAAATCAAAATTTTATATAAAAAATGTACGTTTCTTTCGGCCTGCCCGTAAGGTTAAACATTAGTAACATTATTAAAAAGTTACTATTTTACAATGATGTGCATGCAGTATGAATTATAATATGTCCAACATGTGCAGTGTATGAAATATCTTACGTTTATCTTATGGTAAAAAGAAGAAGAAATTTGTTTAAAAATCAAAAAGCCAGAAATTAAAAAAAAAATCAAAGTGTTTACCGAAATTGGTCACCACCAACCAATCAGAATGAAGCGGATGTATGAGTATTTCCGGGTCGATATCAAAAGAAATTTAGTCGACGCCCCATCTCGAAGTGCAAGGCGCTACCAAAAAAACGTCTTACTTTGAAATTCAATTCCGGAAACCAGAATGGCGAATATAAAAAGACGAAAATTAAAAAAAGAAGTCAGAAGCAAAAACGGAGCCGACCCAACGAGAAACTAACAAAAGTCGATGGACCAGCACACGGAACAGTTTCTCCATCCTGAAGCCAGTTTGAAAGGTGAAGCTTGGTCATATTTGTTGATTTAAGAACGTAGCGAAGTGTCGCTGCTAAGCTAAAGCTAGCCGAGGGGGACGCGGGCACGCTGCTGGCTTCCGCTCCTAAATGATCACTGTTGGGGGCGAAATTGGTGGCGGCAGGGTGGAACCAGTGGTTTTGCACGTCTGCTTCACAGTTTCAATTTCTGGGTTCGACTCTCTTCTTTCTGCCAGTCCGGCTTGCCCCGCGACCCAAACGATTAAGTGGGGAAAAAAAAATGGATGGCTGTCACGTACGCGGCTTTATCCGAGGGTTAATGTTCGACATAATTCTTTTTACAGAGGCGGGAGGAAATTACATATTTGACGGTCATGAAACTGAAGTGTAGATGTGCAGCCATGACGTATCAACGTATCGACAACTAACTTCTTATCAAATGATTTGACAAGTATTTTGTTTATCAATTCCTTGTTTATAGCTTTTGAGTAACTTCAAACCATCTGAATTTTTGCAAATATTTCTCTAATCTTCTGTTAAATCAACCGTTTTGGATCAAAATGTGACATTTGCAAACCATCAATTTATAACATCGTTTGAGCGTGAGGTGCCTACGTGGTGGTGGCCTTCTACTCAAAAGCTGTGCTGATTTCAAACAAAAAATGATGTAACGTGGCCATCTAGGGAAAATATATATATATATATATATATATAGAGAGAGAGAGAGAGAGAGAGAGAGAGAGAGAGAGAGAGAGAGAGAGAGAGAGAGAGCTCGTGCACCTATGTCATAAAATCATGTGACTTTTGTTTACGTCGCCATATTGCCTGTCAAGCTAAGCATTCCTCATCGCTAAGTCGTTTGGAGACGACACGGAAATACGTCTTGTAGCGCGACGCCCGGAGTCTTGTCCCATACAGTCAGACATTTAGAAGGTGAAAATAAACGACGGTACGTGGATAAAATGAGATAAACTCAGCACAGGGGACCCGTATTTAATGCCGGAGTCCATGTTTTCGCCGATAAAAAAAATCGGACTGTTAATTGACCCCTCCGTAGAGGGCACTTAACCACGGCTCCGGAAGTTACGTCACCCCACGTGTGCTAACCTCAGACAAACAATTAGCAAAAATGGCGGCGCAGGAAGAAAAGAGCGAAATTGTCCGATTTACCATCTGATTTCTCACTCGCATTCTTAGCGAATAGTGAAATATCGTTGAAAAGCAGACAGCAGGGCTTCAAGTATTTCAGCGAGGCGTATTTCAATGGTATTTCCATGCATATCGACGGAGAAACCGTCGATAATAGCGCGAGATCTTTGCAGAGTCAGAGAAAGACCGAGAAGCCACATAATATAATATATTATAACCCAAAGACGAATTCGTCATTGACAGTTTCCTATTTTCGTGTTACATATCACACTTGTGTGCAGAATCTGCATAGCCGTTTGTGAACCGCCGTATGAAGGAAAAAAAGAAGGCGAGGCTTGATTTACGAGTTGTTTCTCTCGTTTTCTTTGTGTAACGTCACGCCCTCCCCTCAATAATTATTCTTGAATTAGTGCCGAACCCACGTCAGTCCCGACAGAGTACGACAAGCACTACTTTATAGTGTCCTCAAACATCCTTCCTTCAGTCTTGGTGTCTCGGTGCACGTCGAAGGCTTTTAGGACTCGCTAGTCCGGTTTAGCTTAGCTCGGTAGCCGCTAACAGAGACACGTTGGTGCAGTCAGATTATCGCAAAGTATCGCTCAACACAGATCAAGTGTGTCAATCATTCACACGTAGCTATGTTATGCAAGTGAAGAACTGCTAATTCATTTATATGAGACATGTATTGAAAATCAAATATAGGACTTACGTTCGTGCAAACATATCTGTTCCGGTTGATGGATTCAGTTGATCATGCGGTCTTCCACAAAGTTTGATCCATCAAAGACATTTTTGGTACTCGGTCTTCGGTTTTGGAAAGGGTACCAATCGGACTCCACCAACTAGCCTTTCAGGATACCTGTCGTCACGATTACAAAGTCCGTGACTACACCTCTTAATCATATCTATTTTTAAAGAACCCAAATACGCGATGAAACGCCAACAGAAGCTATACTGGACCATGCAACGTTGTCTGAGCTAATAGCGGACGCCAACAAGGGGCGTGGTTTTTGCAGATCTCTGGCCTCTGATTGGTCAGTGACGCGGATTGCGCAATATCCACGGAGGGGTCAATTGGCTTCCGGAACGCGTGTTCGACGACACGTTAACCTTTGCCGGAATCCATCGACGGTTCAATGTCCCCCACAATTTCGAGCGGATATTTTTGACCTCCAATATGGCGCCGTGAAAACGGTGACGTCACGTGCACGAGCTCGATAAGCAGGTAGCAGTAAGTGGCTAGATTACAATCGATGAATATGAAACACGCATGGCAGTTAATATCTTTGTCTTTGGTTGATTTCAAAATGTTATTTTTATATTTTTGTGTGTGTGTGTGTTTTAGTTTTACCACCAGACGTGCTCAAAGTGGTCGTCGGCGAACACCAGCAGCCAGTCGAGGAAGAGGAGGAACGTTTGCTCATTAAAGAGGAAGAGGAGGAGCACGACGTCAGTCATGCGGATGACGACATCACGCAGTTGCACGTCAAGTCTGAGGACGAAGCCGATTGGTCGAACGTCAGCGGGGAGAATGCACGTGCGGAGTCGAGCCGTCACATGACCGCACCGGCGGACGACGGAGGCTCGGAGGCCGACTCGGTTTTGGCTCCGCTTTCGGACTGCGAGCGAGCGGAGGAAGAAGAAGAATCCCACCCCGACACGGACGACAGCGACGGCAGCCGAGAACGCCGCCAAAACCGCGACGGCAAACGTTTCAAATGCGGCGTATGCGGCAAGAGTTTCCCCAAGCGGAAAAACCTGAGCACGCACATGTCCCTCCACAGCGGCGAAGCTTTCAGCTGCTCGTTTTGCAGCAAAGCCTTCAAGAAACGTTACAATTTAGTCATCCACTCCCGCGTACACACCGGCGAGAAACCGTACTCCTGCTCACTGTGCGGCCTCAAGTTTTCCCAGAAAGGAAGTCTGGTGAGACACACGACCACGCACACGGGCCAAAAGATGTTCACCTGCTCCGTGTGCAACGTCAGCCTGTGCCAGCGCTCGGATTTGATCGTCCACTCGCGCATTCACACCGGGGAGAAACCTTTTGGTTGCATACTTTGCGGCGCCCGTTTCTCCCAAAAAGGAAGCTTGGCAAGACACGCCAGGACTCACACAGGAGAGAAACCCTTTTCATGCTCCCTCTGCGCCACCAATTACAGTCGCAGGTCCGCTCTAATCAATCACATGAAAACGCACAACGGCGGTCGGGGAGATTTCGAACCTCCAAGTTGACAATCTGGTCAACAAATGAACACGGCCTTTTGTTTTTTGGTTGAAGATGAAACCAGAACCCACAAAATGGTCACCACAAAATTCATTTGGGTTCATGAATGAACGAACGATTCCAAATGCAGTTGCTTGTGAATCATGTGCGCATTTTTTCCATTGTGCTCCCTTATGTGCCCAAAGTGGAATAAATGGTTTGGCAAATGTGATCTGTGACGGCGTAGAATTTTCCAGAAGGCCAATTGACCCCTCCGTACAGGGCACTTAACCACGCCTCCTGAAGTTAAGTCACCCCACGTGTGCTAACCTCAGACAAACAATTAGCAAAAATGGCGGCGCAGGAAGAAAAGGCTGGAGCGAAATTGTCCGATTTACCGGCTGATTTTTCACTCGCATTCTTAGCGAATAGTGAAATATCGTTGAAAAGCCGACAGCAGGGCTTCAAGTATTTCAGCGAGGCGTATTTCAATGGTATTTCCATGCATATCGACGGAGAAACCGTCGATATTAGCGCGAGATCTTTGCGGAGTCAGAGGAAGACCGAGAAGCCACATAATATAATATATTATAACCCAAAGACGAATTCGTCATTGACAGTTTCCTATTTTCGTGTTACATATCACACTTGTGTGCAGAATCTGCATAGCCGTTTGTGAACCGCCGTATGAAGGAAAAAAAGAAGGCGAGGCTTGATTTACGAGTTGTTTCTCTCGTTTTCTTTGTGTAACGTCACGCCCTCCCCTCAATAATTATTCGTGAATTAGTGCCGAACCCACGTCAGTCCCGACAGAGTACGACAAGCACTACTTTATAGTGTCCTCAAACATCCTTCCTTCAGTCTTGGTGTCTCGGTGCACGTCGAAGGCTTTTAGGACTCGCTAGTCCGGTTTAGCTTAGCTCGGTAGCCGCCAACAGAGACACGTTGGTGCAGTCAGATCATCTCATCTCATGATCTGACTGCACAAACATGTCTCTCTGCGTGACGTTGCACAAAGAAAACGAGAGAAACAACTCGTAAATCAAGCCTCGCCTTCTTTTTTTCCTTCATACGGCGGTTCACAAACGGCTAGGCAGATTCTGCACACAAGTGTGACATGTAACACGAGAATAGGAAACTGTCAATGACAAATTCGTTTGTTCACTCGTCACGGCAACCCGACTTTGGAACCCCGACCTTGTTTGAAACCCTCACCTTGCTCTGGAATCATAATCCGTACATCTCCGCGTATCCATTTCAATGAAAAGGCTAAGACGAAGCAATGATGTATTTTAATATCGTGGCAAAAATAATCAGTTACATTTCTCTGAAAGATAATGCCCACAATATTATTACTAAAGTAAAAAAAAAAGTAGCTGTTAAAAAAAAAAAAAAAATCACAGTAAAAATGAAAACATAATTTAAATTTTCTCTGGATGTGGGAATATTTTTTACTTTTGGTTGGTATATTCGACTACTACGCATAAAAAAAAAAAAGATAAAAGTGATAATGTTGACGTGAAAATCATCCAACGATCAGCCCAACACAAAACCTTGGCCGAGGGTCAAAAAGAACATGCGCATTTATTGGTTTAAAAGAAAACAGTTGCCCTGGTAACGCCGGCGCCCCGCCGTCTATTTCCTGTTGGCGCTGGCCGTGCCGATCATGCAGTCGTTAACCTGCCGGGGGCAGAAGAGGCAAACGGGGTGGGGGGGGGGGGGGCGAGAACTCACGTGAACGGATCTCTTATTTTTTTTTCCCCTACCATTGAGTGTCAGAAATAAATTCCACAGGGGGGTGGGGGGGGTGGGGGGACGGGCGCTCACCTTGCTAGCGAATCGCAACGAGTTGAGCGTTTCGCCGAAGCTGTCCGGCTCGGGCGAAATGTTGACGAACATCAGGCTGCAGGGGGGGGGGGGGGGGGGGAGGAGAACGATAGGTTTAAAGCGGATTTCAAAATCTAAAATGACGCATTGCGATCATTTAAAAAAAAAAAAAAAATTCCATTGAGATAGGGGCAGAAAATTCTCCCAAGTGCAAATCCATCCATCCATTTTATTAGCCGCTTATCCCCACAAGGATTGCGGGAGTGCTGGGGCCTATCCCAGCTGTCAACGGGCAGGAGGCGGGGTACACCCTGAACTGGTCGCCAGCCAATCGCAGGGCACATAGAGAGAAACAGCCAATCACAATCACACCTAGGGCCAATTTAGAGTGTCCAATTAATGTTGCATGGTTTTTTTTTTTTGGGATGTGGGGAGGAAACCGAAGTGCTTACCCGGAGAAAACCCACCCAGGCAGAGGGAGACCATGCAAACTCCGCACAGGCGGGTCCGGGATTGAACCCGCGTCCTCAGAACTGTGAGGCCAATGCTTTCGGGCCGACTCCCCCGTGCGAAAAAAATGACTCAACCGTGGCCCCGGAGCCCAAACGCCGGCGTGAGGACTCACGTTTTGCTGTTCCCGCCCAGGCATCCCTGCAACAGGTACGTGAGCTTGGAGTTCCGGTACGGAATAAAGTTCTCCTGCAACGAAAACAAGGCAGAGGCGTTGACATCATCGCGACCCGTCCAAATTTCATGTGTTCATCTCGTTATTTTTAGCATATATTTTCCTCTTTTTTGTTTTTTTAGCCTGGATCGCAGGGCGGTTAGCAACATTGTTTCACTTACAATATATATATATATATAGATATATATTCATAAAGAAAAAAAAATATGCGTTGACATCGCGACCCATCCAAATTTCATGTGTTCATCTCGTTCATTTTAGCATATTTTTTCCCTTTTTTTGTTTTTTACCCTGGATCGCACGACGGTTAGCAACATTGTTTCAATTATAAAATATATATATATTTTTTCATGAGGAAAAAAATACGCATCGACATAACCCGTCCAAATTTCATGTGTTCATCTCGTTATTTTTAGCATATTTTTCCCCCCTTTTTTGTTTTTTTAGCCCAGATCGCACGACGGTTAGCAACATTGTTTCAATTATAAAAATATAAATATACACACACACACACACACATTTTCATAAGGAAAAAAAAATACGCGACGCTCGCTCCACTGACCTTGTTGGCCAGCGCGGTGATGACGATGCCCAAGTTGGAGAGCGAGCCGTTGATGGACGTCATCTCTTTGAAGCGCTCGCCCTGGGACTGACTCTTCAGCATGCGCTCGCTTCCGGCCAGGTCCACCAGGCACAGGGTGGCTAACGCCAAAAACGGGCGACAGTCGAGACGTTTGTCGGCGCAGGAAAAGGGACACGAAGAGAGAGAGAGAGGAAATGTACCGACATTTGCATCTGACGTCCCTGCCCGCGTTGAGCCCCTCGATGTCCAGCTGGAAGACGGAATGAGAGCGAGACGAGCGGTCGTTTTGGGACGTCTGGGCCGTGGAGCGGTTCTGGTTGGCCAAGGCGATCAGGCGCAGGACCTGAGGAGACCAGAGAGTCCGACGTCAGCCGGGGGGGTGGGGGGGGGGGGGGGGGCTCAGAAATATCTGCAGCTCACGTACGGGTCGAGTGAGGCGAAACCCGAACCCCCGAGCGGTACCTGGTCCTCGCCGGAGACCTTCTGGTAGGTCAGGTTGGTGACCGTCACCCCCCCGTTGCTGCTGGACTTGCGGATCTCGTGTTCGGGCCTTTTGCCGGCCTTGCCCGCGTACAGCAGGTCGCGCAGGCACTCGTTGTAGATCTCCACGAAGCTGGCCGTGAAGGAAAACTGGGGGGGGTGTCAAAGAGGTCAAATCGCACCTTGATGGGGGGGGGGGGGGGGGGGGGGCGGCACACACATACGTTCCTAGACAAACGTGGACGGAACCGACCTCCCAGCCTTGCGCCGCGAGCTTCTGGGAAGCTCGGAAAATCTGCTGCACGGCTCTGGGAATGACGCCGTGGCCCGAGTGGCCCCCGCCGGGGGCCCCCTCCATGGTGTACGTCTTGCCGCTGCCCGTCTGGCCGTAGGCGAAGCAGCACACGTTGTAGCCGTCCAGCGCCGACTGCACCAGCAGGGAGATCTCCTCGAATATCTGCCGTGGGGGGGGGGGGGGGGGGGGGGGGGGGGGAGAAGAAATATCCAACAGATTATCCCAAAAGGGGGTTGGGATGAGGGGGGGGGGGGGGGGGGGTCGTTTTGCTCACTTCCTGCTGGGACGCGTTGGGACCGAAGACGTGGTCAAAACTGAAGGTGTAGTTCTTCTGGGTGTCGGCACTTTTGCCTGTGTGTGACTGAGTGAGGTGACACGCATTATTCCCGCTGCCATATTGCATATTTTTGATACACATTTCGGGCGACTAGTCAGACCTCTTCTGTTTTGGCCAGCGTGATGGCCTTGTTGTCGTTGGCGGGCAGCTGGATGTGGTCGCTGAGGCCTCCGTCCACCAGGGGGCGCACTCTGCAAAAGACCCTGATGTTGCCCTGTGAACCAAATTTGGGATTGAGATTTTGTTTTGCGGGCGAGCGGTGAATGGCGGCGTTTCGCCGGGCGGGGGCGTTGCCTTGAGCTCCTGGACGGTGTTGTGGAGCCGCCGCCGCTCCATCTCCGCCGAGTGGAGGTCGTCCTCCAGCCGGGCCACGGCGCCCCTGAGCGACGACGCCTCGTCCTCGGACGCCCGCAGTCCGGCCTGCAGGCGCGCCATCGAGGAATCCTGCACCGACAGTTTCATCTGCGGGGAGGAGCCAAAACGGGAACGCTGAGCGGCCTTCAGACTGAATTCCGGATTGCGTCGCGCAAAAATCCGATTTGAAATCCTTGTCTTAAACAAAAAAAAAAAATTAAAAATCGTCACCTTGAGGGTTTGCAGTTCCGTCTCCTGACTGTCCCGCAGCGTCTCCATCACCCTGTGCTTATCTTGCAGGTTTCCGAGCTCCGCCTGCAGGGTCGCCTTCTCGCTGCTGACCCTCTCCAAATCCTCCCGGATTCCGAGGAGGGCCTGGAGATTTTCCTGGTATTCACTAGGAAAAAAAAAAAAAAAAGAATTGAACAAACTCATCAATCTTCATCAATCTCAGTGTGCCGCCTCACTGGCCAATGTCGCCCTCTGCTGGCGACCGAAGGTAACGTCACAACTCGTCTGTCTAACTTAACCCTAACTTTGGCTCGGCTGTACGCGTGACGTCATGCGACCAGACCCGAAAAACTGGTCGGCGGGCGTTTGTACCCGAGGTCCTTCTCCGCCTGAGCCAGTCTGGACTGGGACTCAGCCAGGGCGCTCTTCAGGTCCTCCTTTTCCTGGGTGACTGATTTCATTTTGCCCCTGTAGTCTTGGAGCTTTCCTTTCATGTCGCTGACCTTGCCCTTCATGTCCCAGGGGAGCCTGCGAGTCGGCCCGTCGGCGCCACCTAGGGGGCGACATCACAGTCCGACAGAAGACACCCCCCCCCCCCCGTCACACCGATGAGCGGCGAATGCGACAAAACTAGAAACAAAAACCGTTCCGGCTGTGGCCGAACGGATCAGTCACCCGGCCCCGGCGTTGTCTTTACCCGCTTTTGTGTCCGTGGGGGCTGCGCCTGCTGTCATTTTGCCTCCCCTTGCCGCGCTCGATGCCACGGGTGCTTTGAAGGCACCTGGAGGGAGGGGGGCAAAGTTTCCAGAATTATGCCGCAGATCCGCGTGAAGCCTTGAATCGATAAATCAGTTCTGCTCACCTCTGGAGGGAGCGCCGGCCACAGTTGCGGCGCCGACGGCTCGGGTCGGCCTTGCTGCGGAGGGAACACCCAAAAAAAAAAAAAAAAAAAAAGAAGAAGAAGAAGGGGGGGGGGGGTTGTCAAAATACATGCAACTATTTATGTATCATGTGTATTATGTACACAGAATCATTGCTAATCTTAAAATGATCCAAATAATTGTCATGACAACAGTAAATATCATTTCTGAAGGCAAATTATGAGGGTGAGATCTCGAGCGAGAAGGACCGCACAGGACCCGGGATCGACTCACAAAGGGGGGGCCTGGTGGCTGCTACGGGTGCCCGCCTGGTGCCCGAGACCGTGGCAGCAGATTGCGTTTTCGGGGCCCCAGGCTCCTTGCGGGACTTCTTCTGCCAGGGGGGAAAATGCCAAACGGAACCTTTATGTTGGTCATCAATGGCAGTCACACAGCTTTTGATTTTGTTTACGGTTCATGTTGTTGTTCACTGTCTGCTTCACCTTTATATGCCGACGATTTTATACGAAAAAGCAATGTTAATATTTTCCCAAACTTCATCAGTGGATAAGCAAGAAAATACATTTTCTGTTCATTTTTTTGATGAATTTCATAATACAGAACTCTGCAAATTGAGTTTGATTTTCAAAAGCGTTTAAATTTTGTCTGAAATAGGACATCGCAGAGACAACTAATGAACAATGCGTTTAGCGAGTCCTTATTTCCAAAAATATATCGAACTTATTGACTTTAAATTGAATGTTTTTATGACAAAAAATGTTTACTTTTTTCCGATGTTATGATGGTAGTGCTTCTCATTATATTTTGGGAAAAATATGATTTCGGGCCCTTGGTAATATGCAAGGTTTCTTGCGAGTCACGGTGTTCCGTCTTTCCTTTGCACTTCGCCTTTTTTTGGCTTACCAAGTCGTATTAAAAATCCTTCATGTGACCAAAACTGAAAAAATGTCAAGGTCACACGACCAGTTTTAATTCCACATGTCAAATTTTGAGGAAAAACCCCGCCATAATCCAACCTGTAAACCATGTCCTCCTCACATTTTGGGAGTACCAAGATGGCGGCCAAGTGGCCTCAACCATTCGATCGGTCTAAGGGTTGTGGCTGCTACGTCATAACATTATGACGACGTGAATTATGCTCAGTTTTCACCCTTAGAAAATAAATGTAAGTATACTGTACGTAAATCTGTTTTATTTGCTTTCTGTGGCCTTGAAAACAGCTCGAAAATGCCTTTATTCTCTTTCATCTTTCCTTCATTTGATTCGGGGTTGCTCGTTTTTATTTTATTTTATGTTTTGGGGTGTGATTTTTCAAAGGGGGGGGGGGAGAAAAAGAAAAGTCTCGACGATGGTTTTACCTGAAGAGGCTGCGAGATTTGAGAGTTTTCCGTGCTGGCGAGAACTCGCTTGCTCGCCATGACGGGCAGTCTAGACATGCTAGTTTGCCTTCGGGGGGAGGAGACAAAAAAAAAAAACGGGTAAATTGTCATCAAAACGTCGCTTGGGAACTTTTCAGTCGTATTCCACGTAACGAAACCCCCTTAGGAAATGTTACTTTTTGTAGGAAAACAAAATAAATACCTTAGCTGGAGGCGGAAATGTCCTGACGTGCGTTCGCGTTCAACTCTCCGGCAGTTCAAAATTTGAACTTCGACTGTTTTGCGGGCCGCCGAAGATGGAGTGTCGTGATTGGCTGAGCTGAAAAAAAAAACACGCCTCTACACCATTTTTAGAAGCTCGTTTTGCAATATGAAATACACCGCGCGGGTGGAAGCAGAACGCCCAGCAATCACCGAATGAACCTTTTAATGCGTTCACTCATTCACTAATATCATCTTTTTAGGGTTTGGCAACCATGTTAGGGTTATGTCACGTTTTTTCAAATTTTTTCAAAAAAAGGTTGTCAATATTTGGTGTTCGCTGATTTTAAAATAGGAAGCACCGCCCACCGATGTCGTGATTAAAACATGAAATCCATTGAAACACAAACGCACCTCACGATGATGGCGTCACCGCTTTTGAAATACAGTTGAGCGCTTTGGTTGCCGCATATATGTTCAAAAAAAAAACAATATTTGGTTGCCACATCTGGGCCCAAGTATTTGAAGTCGTCCACCTTCGCTATCTCTTCCCCCCTGGAGCTTCACTCTTTCTGTTTTACTTCGGCTAATCTCCCATTCCTCTCCTTTCCATCTTTTTAATCGTTCCTCCGCCTGCTCCCTGCTTTCACTGCCGATCACAATATCATCTGCGAACATCATAGTCCAAGGGGATTCCAGTCTAACCTCGTCTGTCAGCCTATCCATTACTACCGCAAACAGGAAGGGGCTCAGGGCGGATCCCTGATGCAGTCACACCTACGGCACACCTCACCATTGTTCTGCTGCCCTGCCCTGCTGTACTATTCTGACATGTTTCTCCGCCACACCAGACTTGCGCATGCAGTACCACAGTTCCTCTCTTGGTACTCTGTCCTCAGCTTTCTCTAGCCCTTTCTGACCTTCTCTGTACTTTTCAGTTAGCATCCTCAAGGCAAATAATGCATCAGTGGTACTCTTTCCCATAACTTCACCGTGTGGCCCATCCACTTTATTCCTCTACAAATCGCCACAACTCTGGACGTCCCCTTTGTTCTTAAAAATGGGATCCGACCACAAAAGACTCCACGAACGGTACAACGTAACACTACAAACGCACTCACCGCAGACGAAAATCAAGGTCGCCTTGTGAGCCAAACACGTAGCTGGGACGGGCTCCGGCACTCCTGCCGCCCTTGTGAGGATAAGCGGCTAAGGAAATGGTTGGTTGGAATCCAACAGAGCGCGTTTAATGCTGCGTCGTCGAACTCGGGGGAGAACAAAAACAAAGCAAGGCTCGGAGGGGATTTTTCGTACGAAATCTTGCTTGCCAACTTTATTCTCATGAAGTCTAAATCAGGTGTGGAGGATACAGGATGCTTTAGCGTAGCGTAAGTAGCACACAGCTCAACGTGTTAGCATTACACATGACATGAATTGTAAATGTATTTTTCATTTTTTTTCCCTACGAAGGCGAAAGCTACACGGTGGTGGGGGGGGGGGGCAAATCCGGTGACGGCAAGTGAGTGGAGGCAAACAAAAATAGATTTTTAATTATTTACTTATGTTTCACATTGCCCAATACTATCGATCTTGGTGGTGGTTACAAGCCAAATATAATTTGAGTGAATATCACTAATACAATTTTTTTCATTTTTTGGGGGTGGGGAAGTGGGGGTATGGGGTAATCATTAAAAAAAAAATAATAATTCACAGGACATGCTTCCCTTTTACAGAAAACGTTATGTACAGCATACTGCCATATAATAATGCCTTTAGTAGGATAATAGTGCGGATAACATTTGCAATACAGTTTTACTGGAAGAAGTTAGAATATGCATGGAAAAAGCCTTATAAAAAAAAAATAATAATAAAAATGAACCATATTAACAGTACCAGTCAGCCATGTTTGTCATACAATCATTATTCCTCCAACAACTGGCTGCCAAAATGTCACGACGCAGTGTCGCAAACGCTTGTGTTAGTAACAAAAACAAAACAAACAAAAAAATAATAATAAACGACGGCAACACTGCTCCCCCCCCACCCACATTCGCGCTCGTTCACCTTCCTCCGCTTGGTAGAAAAATACAGACGTATTAAAAAAAGTACAGCCGCCAAACGCAGAAGGTGAAGTACAAAGCTTCATCAAGTGCTTAGTTCGGGAGCCCCCCCCCCCCACTCCCACCGCCCCCCATCTGCGCTTTAGTGCATTCGGCAAATGTCCCGCGGGGGTCAATTTGAGCGGCCAGAACCGGAATTCTCCTCCGTTCGGCCGCGAGGACGACAGACGCTACCCTACTTAGCGCCGTTGCGGTACGCTCGTGCGCCTGGAATTGTTACATGCAACGTCTTTGACGCCGATTCACGCGACAGGCAACCGCCAATAAACCAAAATAAACTTGCTCAGATAATTTGGGGGGAGGGGGGGCGAACCATCCGGCTGTCGTCGCACGCGCCGTTTCCAAATTTTACACGCACGCAATTGTGATTAAAAAAATAGTAATTTCAAGAAGAAAAAAAAACCTTACGCCACTATTTTTCTTTTCAACAGGGTGCCACCTATGCTCGCTCGCGTTGGCCCGTCTATGGCGTTTTCGCATCGCTACGTCAGCTGACTTTCATTTGATGAAATGTTGTGGTTTGGTGACATGATATGGGAGTCCAAATATGTTATAAGCACGAGGGAGGGGTGAAAGTACCCCCAAATAATATATCAATGGGCGGCGTTAAAAAAAAAAAATGCCACAACAAATTATCCAATTATTGTCTATTAATGAGTTATTACAAATATATTTCTCTGTGACGAGCAGAACAAAAAAATTTTCGATTAGATGTCGGAAGGTACGAAAAACTTGCGCGTCCACCTGTCGCTGTTTACACTAGAAATTATTAACTTTGTGTTCGATTATACAGCCCCACTTTTCACTCTCAGAAAATGTATTTATAAATTGAGATTATTTCACGAGATATATACTTTTTTTGTCGGGTGGGGCTAAATCAAGGACGTGGAACTGAGATTTTCAGCGATCACGTGCTGGGTTTGGGAATTTATCCCCCCTGCGATTAACAGTTGACGGTGTACACACACACACACACACACACACACGCACGCACGCACCTTTGTTTGAGGAGATTTTGGATCAATAAATTAATTTAAAAAGAGTCAGTCGTGAATTCCGGCCCGCCTCGTAGGGTAGCTTCTGTACGGGCGAGCCAGCTGTTCCTTCGGGTCAACGCGGATAAACCGCAATTCCGGACCGGAGGTGACGTCAGAGGAAGGCGCCGCTTCCCGTTTAGGCGGGAACGAGGCCCTCGGCGAGCGAATTGGGACTGCTCGGGCCGCGTCCTCCATTAAAGCTTCCTCCTCCTGCGCGTCTTTAGACCTGATAAATCCCTTTGAAAGCCACGCCAAAGTCCACCTAGAAAAGCCAGTCCCCGTTTGTCGAATTTGTCCGGACTACGTTTGAAAGACTTTGTACAACGGGCTGAATCTTGCGTCCTACGAGTTCATGTGCTCCACCTGGATGGCGGACGTGGACACGGTGAGGCAGAGGTCTTTGTGGTCTGCCACGCTTCCGGGTTTGTACTGGATCTCGCCGGCCGCCACCGTCTTGTACTGGTGGAGGTCGAAGGGACAGGGGATGACGCCCTCGCCGGGCTGCGGGTAGCCGCCGGGGGGTCCGGCGTTGGGGTTCTGGCCGCCGGCGTTGGGGTTCGCCTGGCTTTGGTGGTGGGCCCCCCTGCCCCGGCCCCTGCCGCGTCCGCGCCCCCGCCCGCCCGAGCCGTGGCCCTGCGCCTGCTCGGCCGCCGCGTCGGGATTGTGCTTCCTCATGTGTTTCATCAGGTACGTTTCCTACGGGAAGAAATTGTGAGACACAGAAAACGCGGCTGAAGTGCGAGCGCGCTAACTTGCAAAAATACATAAAGTAAAAAATTGGGCCCGTCTGGTCATCGTCACTCCTACCGAGGTGTAGGAGCGGTTGCAGAGGCCGCAGGAGAACAGCTTGGCGTGTTTGACGGTGTGCGTGGACAGGTGCACCTCCAGGCTGGCGGCGTCCGTGTACCCGCGGTTGCAGTTGTGGCACTTGAACGGCTTGTCCTTGTTGTGCTGCCGGCGGTGAGACTGCGGTCAAAAAAAAAAAAGAAAAGAGAGGGGGCGGAGTCGGGTTTGAAAGAGGAAAGTGAGCACCGAGTCCCCGAGTTGCGTGAGCCTCGCTGAGCACTCTAAATTGCGGGCCAACGGTCTGGATTTCCATTATTTCCAGTTGTGTCATCCCCGTAAACATTCTGAAATAAGATATTCGCCATTGAAAACACGCTGCGGCCCCTACCGTGGGAGACGAACACGCCCCTTCCGACACGGAAGCTTGTTTTGTAGAAGAGAACATCTCACGACCGAGTGAAGTGACCGGGGCAATACTACCCTATCGTTTCCAGCAACATTTAGATGATATCCGGATCACGGCCAAACCAGCTCCCCGCCCGATCCACCAACGTGTGTCGATGATAAAAACAACGCCGCCCGCGAGCAACTACAACGCCACGGCCAAACCACATCCCCGTCTGATCCAGTTCCGTGGAGGCCGGTGCCGCGACGAGGCACCCCGGCCGAAGCCGTGTGGACAAGGCCGGCGGCTGGCTCGGACTTGTCAACCAGATCGGTGGCGATCCACAAGGCCTTCAGCGGCTGCTGCACGGAAGCCTTCCAACGCGCACATCGATCCATTTAGCACCCCTGATTTACGGATTACGCCCCCCCCCCCTCCCAACTATTGTTACTATTGTTTTTACTAGGTATATACACACACCTACCTCTCATCTGGAGCCCACGAAGCTCTCGTCCTTTGCACCCGTGCAACCCATTTTTCACGACGAACCGGATCCATCCTCACGAGCGTTCGAGCAATATCCAGCAACACAACGAGCCGGCATCTCGGCGAACACGAAGGAACGACGAGCTAGCGTCCCGCAGGTAAAACGAGTATAAACAGACGCGACTGCTTGTGTGCGCTACTGCCCCGTACATCACTTCCTGTTTCTTCTCCACTGAGTGGATTTTCATGCAAAAAGCTGGTGCAAAAAACGGATGGGTCCATTCCGCCTGATGATTTTGTCATTATTAACGTACTAAAAATCACGCATTTCACGACAGCGGACTTTTAAAGCGCTACCTGCAGATTGGAGAGCTGAGTGAAGGCTTTCTCGCAGCCAGGGTGGTTGCACTTGTACGGCCGGTCGCCGGTGTGAATCCTGCAAGACACACAAAAATACACAGCACAAATCCTAAGTGGACTCCAAGTTCAAGAGGAACACCTTTCCCGCGTCCTCATTTCTGTCGCCGCAGAGCCGACACCACCCGGCCCGGACCGGCCCGGTCCGCTCCAGTACCGTGTGTGCTGCTGCAGGTGGCTGAGCTGCCTGAAGGTTTTCTGGCAGTAGGTGCAGCTGTAGGGCTTGGCCCCGCTGTGGATGCGGATGTGCTGCGACAGGTAGCTGGAGTTGGCAAAGGACTTGGAGCAGTGGGGACACTTGTGGGGCTTGGCCTCAGTGTGGTTGCTGAGGCGGCGCCGCCACGTGGAAGGGTGGCGGGGGACCGAGGGCGGAGGAGGGGATGGACCCAGAGAGACAAAGAGAGAGAGAGACAAACAGACAGACAGAGAGAGAGAGAGAGAGAGAGAGAAAGAGCGAGAGATCTTTAGGCTGGAGCAAGACCAGACTTCACAGTGAACTCAAGAGCAAATCATGCGTTCAAGTGATGGTTTTGTGCTCGTGTGCGCTGTGTCCGACTTATAGGAAAACACAGAAGTACAACAGGAGCGAGCACAGTTCCCGCTTCTCTCGCTCTCTCCGTCTCAGTCTGTCTGGCTGCGTTCGGAATCGCTCCCTGACCACAGTGAACCCAAATCGGGGGTTGGGGGAACGTAGCATGCAGACCCGCCCGCAATGGGGGGGGGGGGGGGGGGCTTTGTCCAAATCTGACTTTTGAAAAAGAATTTGATCCCTGCCACGCTTTGAGAACACATATTTAAACCCTGAAAATAATCAAAACACACTTTACAATATTTCTCCGAAATAAAGAGGCACGGCGTGCTCGCTTCCAGCCGTTTGCCGCTCCCGGGCAAAGTCTATTGTAAAAACTGGCGTGAAACATAAATAAAATTGAATAAAAGGAATATTACTTACACACACCCAGTTGTCAACCGAAGCGCGAAAACCAGGCCTATTTTTCAAACAAAATTTAAAATGTTGAAGAAAAAAAATAAAAAAATAAATACCGAATATGTCCCTGTTGAGCGGAGATGAATGTCGAAACCGATGATAAAAATGCTTTTGAACGACAGGTGCCTCTCTCTCCCTCCTCCGAGGGGCGTCGCGCGCAGCGAGGCAGGCGCATGCACGCCGTTTTGGGAAAAAAACAAAAACAAAAACAAAACCCAAACTCCATTACCGTGTGTGCTGCTGCAGGTGGCTGAGCTGCCTGAAGGCTTTCTGGCAGTAGGTGCAGCTGTAGGGCTTGGCGCCGCTGTGGATGCGGATGTGCTGCGACAGGTAGCTGGAGTTGGCGAAGGACTTGGAGCAGTGGGGACACTTGTGAGGCTTGGCCTCAGTGTGCGACTTGGCGTGGATCTGCATGTCCGACTTGCTGAAGAACGTCACCGCGCACATGCGACACCTTTGGGGCGAAAAGAAGGTGGTGAAACCCTTCACTGGCGCCGCCTTCTGTTTGTTGGTGTCTGAACGCCAACCTGTAGGATTTGGGACCCTCTTTACTGGAGTGGTCGTCCTCGTCGTTGGACAGGTCGTAGGGATCGGCAGAGTGATGCTGGGGATGCAACCAAAGCATCAGATTTTGCGCCGGGTTCGCTACAATGAAAATAAGGAGCCAGACCTGCCCGGTGGCGGCAAGGTGCGCCAGTATTAACGCGTCACTTCCCGGGGGGAGGATGCCGCTCGCTCTGTTCATCGACTGCTTGCTCTTCCTGCCGCGCTTGCCCGGCGTCGACATGACGATGGCGGGGGGCCCCGCCATGTCGCCCTTCTTGTCTGCCAACACAAAACGCAAATCGTTTTGGGGATCGTGCGGCCAAAGGCGGAAAGAGAACTCGCGCGCGTCCTAACGCCTTCACCTGCGTTCGAGGGGTGCACCGCAGACACGATCATGGTGGTGGCGGAGTGCGGTCCGGCCACGAAAGACTGCGTGGACGCAGTGGGTACCAGCGTGCCCTGTGGGGTGGTGATCACCAAGCCCGCTGACAAAAACAAAAACCACGTTGAAACATTGCAGGGGTCACTTTATTAGGCACACCCCCGCAGGCACGTTTTGACGTCATAATTCGCCGATCGAAATCTTACTTTTTGCACAGTATATCCGAATCCAAACAGCTGGTTTATCCATCCATTTTCTTGGCCGCTTATCCTCACGAGGGTCGCGGGGAGCGCCGGAGCCTATCCCGGCATAGGCGTGGTACACCCCGAACTGGTCGCAAGCCAATCACAAAGCACATCCAGACAAACGGTCGCACTCACAATCACACCTTGGGGCAATTTAGAGTGTCCAATTAAATGTCGCATGGTTTTTGGGAAGCGGGAGGGAGCCCGGAGGAAACCCACGCAGGCACGGGGAGAGCACGCAAACTCCGCACAGGCCGGGGCCGGGATCGAACCCCAGTCCTCAGAACTGTGAGGCCTACGCTTTACTACATCTGGTTTATTTTTATACAATTTTAGATTTTTTTTTGTGGCTTTTGATGTAGTACTGTCAACATGTCATGGCTGATAAAGTTATTTATTCAAAAAAAGAAAAAAAAAATGGGAAAGACAAGGAAGTACAAACAATGTGACACTTTCATGTGACGTTTATGATGATATGACTTGTTTTATACTCCTACAAATAATATCACACTGTCAAATATTTGTTAGGGCTTAGACTTGGTACGGCGGCTCAGCTGGTAAAGCGTTGGCCTCACAGTTCTGAGGTCCCGGGTTCAATCCCAGACCCACCCGTGTGGAGTTTGCATATTCTCCCCGTGCCTACGTGGGTTTCCTCCGGGTGGGCTCTCCGGTTTCCTCTCACATCCCCAAAAACAAGCAACGTTAATTGGACGCTCTAAATTGCCCGTAGGTGTGACCGTGCGGTTGTTTGTGTCGATGTGCCCTGCGATTGGCTGGCAACCAGTTCAGGGTGTACCCCGCCTCCTGCCAGTCGACAGCTGGGATAGGCTCCGGTGCTCCCAACGACCCTCGTGAGGATAAGCGGCAAGGAAAACAGACGGCTGGATGGACTCGGTACATTGTAATCACACGACGGGAATGCCGTACTTAACAGCAGTGGAGCTCCGACACTTTTTCACTTAAATTAGTGTAGTATATGTGACTTTGAGCGCGTTTGGATTTTAGAGGCAGGCCCGGGCCTTGTGGGTGACGTGGGCCCCAGAAAAAGAAAGTATTGAGCTGGCCGGTGGTGAGCTAGTTCACCTTTTAGCCGGTCTGCGTGTTGATTGGCAAAAAGCGTCCGCTCAAGACCGACCGACTGCGCCAAGTCACGTGATCCGAGTCCCCCACATCCGGGCGGACCGAAAAAAGGGGGCCACTCACCTGCGGTCATGATTCCTGACGAGGGGACAGGCACGACAGTGACGTTCTGCGAAGTGTGCGACTGGTGCACGTGCGCGCCGCCTCCTCCTCCAGCCGACGCCGCCGAGCCGCTGCCCTCCTGTTTGGTGACCACCCGCAGCCCGGCCCCCGACTCCACCGATCCGGGGATGGCGAGCACCGCCGTGGGGTAGTGCGGAGCCGAGGAAGACGCCGCCGAGTGCGGGAACGCCGGAGCGCCGGGCTTCTCGGCGCCGAGCTGCTCCTTGGTTTTGTTCAGGAACATGGCGCTCTCGATCTAGCGGGGGGACGAGCAGAGGGGCGGGGTGGGGGGTGGGCGGCGGCGGTTTGGGTGGAGGGATGACCGGGGGGGGGGGGGGGGACAAGTGAGGGGCAGGGGGGCGTTGAGGGGCGATTGGAGGGAAGCAGGCGAGGCAAAAACATGAGGATGATGCATGGGAAGAGTGAGGAAGAGGAGGAGATGGAGAAAAGAGAAATAGAAAAAAAAAGGTGAGATGCAAAGAGAAGGAACAAACAAACAAAAGCGTGAGGAGAACTCCAAGAAATGAGAGTGGGGGGTGGGGAGGGGGAGGAGGGTTGCAAAATTCCAGGAATTTTCAAAGTTGGAAACTTTCCATAGGAATAAAACCAGGAGAGGGCTGCAATTGATTATTATTTTCCTAAGTTGTCTTTTTTTTTTTTTTTTTTAAATCATAAAAATATATACATTTACAGTCTGAATTGTCAGTGCAGAAAACGCACAAAGATAAACCTGTTTATGATTCACGATTCAGTTCCTTCTTTGGTCCATAACATGGGTTGAAAAAAAAAAAAAAAAAGTGGATCATTGTTTTCCAAAGAAAAAGCAGATGTTTGCAACTGTCCTACTTTTAATTAACCGCAAAGATAGTCAAGCTGCTTCCAATTTGAATTTTTTTTTTAAATGTCGAGATGCTGAAATCATATTTTTAGGAGTTGAGTAACAGCTCCATATTATTATTTAACAATTAAAATAGCTGTCAATACATTTGATAATCAATGACTTGCTCATTAATCTGCCAATTTGTTACACCAGATTGGAATTCTGATTCAAAATTTACATCTCATAAAATCCATGGAAAGTTTCCAATTCGGAACGTTTCCAAAAATTCCCCCCACCCCGCTTAACCTCCCATGGAAATTTGACGGGAAATTTTTTCCACCCCCCCCTTTGCAACCCCTGGACGGGAGTGTGACACGTGACCGGGGCGGAACCGTCAAAGCGGGTCACACACGGCTGACGCCGGTTTGCGTTGCGCGGCAGAGCGGAAAGCGTTGACATGGGACATAAAACTGCAAGGAATCCCGGGACACGGAAAACATGCCACGACACCATTGTGCATTCAAGACAAGGCCAACAATAAGGTTGTCTCTACCTGTCCTTGTACAGTGGGGACGGGAGACCAAAAGTATGACGAGTTGAAATGGGATTCGTCCATTATTTCTGGAATTGAAAAGTAGCACACTTAGAAAACACCGAAGCTCCTCCTCCACACTTCCTGTAGCGCGCGCACCGACAAAAATCGGGCCGGCGGTAGTTGGCGCGGCGGGCCGACTGCCGGATCGAGATCGCGAGCGCTGGGCTTGTCGCGTGACTACGCGTTAACCAGTAGGCCTGATCGTGGATGAATGTGCTCAACTTATGGTTGATTCTTTGTTTTAAAAAAAAAAAAAAAAAAAAGTGAATGAGAGCGCTGGCGGCTGTGTCTGTCCTTGACCACCTTCGTAGGGATTGCGACGCCTTCAACTTTATGAAATCCGCTCACGTTGAATGTGCGGTTGCGGAACATCTGCGGTCAAATTCCGAGATACAGCAAAACTGCGCGAAACAAAAAGTGAAGCGCGGTAGGGTGATGAGGATGAGGCTACGTTTCTATTTGCAAGCACATTCATGTTTACAACTGATTTACAGCATTATTGAAAATATAGACTAAAACCTCCTCCTGAACACTTGGGCCTACTACACTCCTGTCCAGTCTAACTCGAGAACTTGTGCAATATTGACAACTTATATTAATTTTGAGGTGGTACAGTAATCGCTGGTGTCAGTTTGAGAACCACTGGACTACAAAAACACTGAGGCTTGGCTAAGATCATATCAGAACGTTTATTTCCGTCTGCTCCGAGCCGGTGCAGTCTACGTTGAGCATTATTTGGATTTTAAATGTAAATTCAACAAAACGTCTCGGGCTGCACGGGCTCGTCAACTCAATATTGCCATAATCAGAAATGTTATTTTAATGAGGAAACCAGGTTCATTTAGCACTATAATCCTCTGACAAGAACTAAATAATAGAATAAATAATAAGAAGAAAGGTATTTATTAGTATGGCTTTTGGCGATAAAGGACAGGGGAGAGCACGTCTATGCAAAGCTAAGGAGGCTAACTTGCCTCCATTAAATTTCTCCTTTTGTTCGCTAAAGCTACATGGAGGCCGCGGCTTTGGTGTGCTTTGCTCGCTAAACACAAAACACGCTGGCCGGCTCTCTTGGCTAAACCCGTTGCTCATAGCACCGAGAGAACATTAAAAAAAAAAAAAAAAACAGAGGAGAAAAAAAAGTGTCGAATTTAAAAAAAAAAAAAAAAAAACGAAGGCAGGCAGTGGAGGGGGGTTAAAAAAAAAAAAAAAACCGTCGACGCCGTCGTCGCCACGCCAGGGAGACGAAAGCTTCATGCAGACTTCCGGCCGCTGGGACGACGACGGCGTTGTCGAGACCGTCGGTGAACAAGCGATAAATTTACTCCAGGGGTAGTTACCGATTAAGTCCACTGGCCGTCCGCTCCCTCCCCCCCTCTTGGAGCTTCCTCAGGTCGGGACAGTTGGGAAAGTTTATCCAAATTCGCTTCTCTTACCCCTCGGATATTCCTTTTTTTTTCCTCCTTGGCTTTTTTTTTTCCACCCTCTCGGTGCCCGCCAAGCGTCAAGTTTGTGAGAGTGAAACACGCGTGGTTCCGGCCGATTCTTTCAAAATAAACTACACCGTAATCACCTTTCAACACAAATCGGGGACAATTGGAAACTTTTCGAGTGCATTAATATGAACGAGAGACATTCATTTTCTCCGAATACAGAAAAGTTTGATGAAAAAACGTGATTTTCTTTGCTGTAAACCTCAACGATGATAAACGAGCGCACTACGGTCTTTATTTTGAAGAGTACAAAATAACTTTGCAGTAATTCCGTCAGTAGTGTGAGTGCCCTCCGGTCTCAGAATTGTCATATATGTAGATATATATATATATATATATATATAAAAACACACATACACTCCATACTACGTGATTGTGCGCTTCTTAATGGATTTTGTCATTTCTAGTAATAACATTTAAGGAATGTAATTTCTAAGACTAACCTGATTCAAAATGACTACTTCCTGTACAATACAGGTGACATCCGGTTTAATAATTTTGATTGCGCATTATATCTGCCGTGCAGCTAATTATTTAAATATCCCACGCTTGGGACAGCACGCACAAACCCTGAAAATGAGCAGTCCATCCGTCCATTATCCAAGTCGCTTATCCTCATAAGGGTCACAGAGCCTATCGCGGCTAGCTTGGGGCGAAAGGCGGACGACACCCTGAACTGGTCGCCAGTCGGTCACAGGGTGGATAAGTCAGGCGTGTGTACTGCTATACCATCAGTGACTAAATGAATATTCAGAAGGTAAAAAATTTAATATAAATACAAAAAAATTATCAGTGGTGGCTAACATTTATTACACAAGTCCCGGAGATTTATATTTGAATGATAAAATGGGTCTGGATATCATAAAAGAGGTTAAAAAAAATGTTATGAAGCCATTTTAGTAGCCTAATAAAACTATTTTTAATTTATAATAAGTACCCATAAATCCATTTTCCAAGCTACTTATCCCCATGATCGACAAATGCATAAACATTAATCATGGAGGGTTGGGGGAGCTAAATTAATGCAACAAATATTCCCATTTTGCTATCATGATCAGTGCGCTAAATTAAGTACCGCAGTGGGCCATAAAAAGTTTTGTTTTGTGCATTTTTGTATTAAAAAATAAAAGTCAAACATAATCCCCGCAGTCTCTCAAACTGCGTGAAAGGATAGTCCAAGAATAGATACAAAGTGAAAACATTCCATTTTTATTATTTTTTTTTTTTTTACGGATGAAGATTGGTCGGACTCAAAATGTCCACCGCCCGAGCACCCGCGCGCGCTAAATGCTAACGATGCTAAGTCCGTCGAGCTCAGCGACTCTAACGCCGCCAACGACAACATGGTCAAAAATGTACAAGTGTCCCGAAGTGATTTAAAAGAAAAATGTATAAAAATGTAAACAGACTGGCGTTCCGCCCCCCCCCCCCCCCCGAGTCCTGAGCACATGTTGATCTCGCACCCGGAAGCCGAGATCGATTTTGACTCGTGACGCGCGGTCATTCCGAGTCCGACAGTTCGATGATTTCCAGGGGGTCGCACTGGGTGGCGACGTCAACCTGCGGAGACACACGCACAAAATCGGGTTTCGGCGCCGGCGTCGGAACGAAGGGCGACGCCCGACGGCTGGGGGTGGGGGCGCCACGGCGCCGCACCTACTTTCTTCTTCTTATTCCTGGGGGGCAGCGACTGCGAGCTGCTGACCAGCTGGTAGTCGGACGCGTCGGCGGCGTGCGGCGGAGAGGCGCGGGTGACGCCCATGTCCAGCAGCACCTCCACCTCTCTGACGGGGGTCCGAAGACGGAACACAAATAAACATTTTTTTCCTGGCAGGTAATGTGAAAAATATGTACTTCCTCTTGGGCAAACGTGCAAATCAATCCCTAAATTCTGCTGCAAATGGCCAAAATGTGACCAACTGCCATATCCCAGCATATATTCATAATTTAAAAAAATAATAATAATAATATGCACAAATCAGATACCAAATACATCTTCGAGAAGTTCTTATGTGAAATTTCACCAGTTGTGTCCATCCGTCATTCATCTGATTTGATGTAACCATCCATCCATTTTCCTCACCGCTTATCCTCACAAGGGTCACGGGGCGTGCCGGAGCCTATCCCAGCTATCAACGGGCAGGAGGCGGGGTTACACCCTGAACTGGTCGCCAGCCAATCGCAGGACACGTTGAGACAAACTCGCAATCACACCTAGGGGCAATTTAGAGTGTCCAATTAACGTTGCGTGTTTTTGGGGCACGGGCGAGTCCGGGATTGAACCCGGGACCTCAGAAATGTGAGGGCAACGCTTTACCGACTGAGGCACCGTGCCGCCTGATGTTTAAAAACACATTTTAACAAAAAAAAAAAAAAAAAAAAACTCTCGCTAAGAACCCAGGCTGAACTTAGCTCCTACCCGCCCTAGAAAGATCACAGTCAAGACGTATCATTTCCTCGTGCTTCCCTGACAGGAAGTACTACTTTCCCATTAGCCTTACCATTTCCTTGGATGTAAAATAGCCGAGGAGAACAAAATTCGGGCTAACAACCGGGGCGAGACGGTCACCTGTCGTCCGCACTGATGTGATTCTGCTTCGGGATGGCGTCCGCCGGCCTTTTCCTCTTTTGGCTCCTGCTCACCCTCCGCTTGGGCGGCGACGGACGAGGTGGCGAGGTGCCGGTGGAGATGCCCGGGCGGCACGTCGTCTCCGGCGGCGGCGGTGGGGACGCCCCGTTCGCGGGGGGGTCGGTGCCGTTGCTGGCAGAGGTGTGGGGGGGGGGGGGGGGGGGGGGGAAAAGAACCTTGAGTCACCAGACTTGAGTCCAGTTGGAGTTAAGCTGCTAGTTTTAGGGCTTGCGTCACGAAAACTCAACTTGACTTGAAATTGTCATTCATAACTTAAAACTAGACTGCACGTCAAAAGTCTACACACCCCTCTTCAAACACCAGGTTTATGTGGTATTAAAGCCCCACTGACATGAAATGCATGATTTTTAGTACGTTATTAATTTTTTAAAAAAGGCAACCGGAAAGGACCCATCCGTTTTTTCACCACAAAACATGATTTTGACCTATTTGGGTTTTTGTACCTCCCGCCACGAAAATCCTCTCGAGGGATTTGTTTAACAAGAAGCAGGAAGTGATGTACAGGGCAGTAGCGCACTCAAGCTGTCTCGTCAGTTTATACTAGTTTTACCTGCTGGACGGTACCTCGTTGTTCCTTCGTGTTGGGCAAAATGCCGGCTCGTTGCATTGCTGAATATTGCTTGAACACTTGGGAGGATGGATTTACTCTTCATTGCTTTTCAAAAAGACCCGGTTCGTCGCGAAAAATGGATTGCACGGGTGCAAAGGACGAGAGCTTCGTGGGTTCCACATGACAGGTAGGTGTGTATACAGCTACTAAATAAACAATAGTCGGGGGGGGGGGGGGTTGTAATCCTTTCAGAACGTAACAAAATATCCATGTACGTAAGTTAGCTTGGCTAAATTGTGTAATGTGTAAATGTACCCGTCGGCGCCTCGTACGCCGAGCACGGCTTCGGCCGGGGTGGCTCTTACATAGCACCTGGGAGTCTGTTGTTAGAAGTGATCCGCATATCATCCAAATATAAATATAAAAGATATAAATATAAAATGTAAAAAGAGCTTCCGTGTCCCATAGCAAGTGCCACTAGCTGTTTTCAATGGCGAATGTCCCAGTGCGACGTTGCGGGCAATAAGGCGACCACTTGGATGTCGAATGAGACTTCTGCAACTTTGCGCATGGATGACGCGCTCTCTGCTCAAATTAATTTTTTTCGTATAAACATTGAAGTGACTCACGTTATGTGTATTTTTCATTACGTCTATTTTAGAATGTTTATGGGCACGCTTGACAGTGGAGCTTTAAGTAAAAAGACGATGCCAAATGAAATGAAAGTACATCATTGATTTTGTTTCCATCAAACCGAGACCGACTCCCACCTTTGGTTGCAGGTGACCGGATCGGCATGCCGGTAGGGGGGCACCCCTGATGCGACGGGGGTGACGTGCCCGTCAGACGAGGGCGCGCGGGCCTGCGCGGGCTCCGGCCGGCCGGGGTCGTCGCCGGCAGACGTGACGCCCGACAGCGGCGAGATGGCCGACACGCTCGCGTCGGGGACGGGGCCGCCCGGGAACGCCTCGTCGCCCGCCGTGCTGACGTCGGGCGACGCCTGCTCGTCCTTGATGGCGCCGTCGTTCATTCTCTCCGCCTCGTTGCCGCCATCTTCTTCGCTGTCCTCACCTAATGAGGGAGGAGAAGAAAGGTTTCAACTTTAAGACTAAACGATGACTTTCCTTGGCGGCGGTTCTTACCCGCTCCATCCTGCTGGCTGCTGGCCTGGATCTCTTCCTCGATGTCTTCTTCTGAGGACGCGTCATCCTCCTCCTCCTCCTCCTCCTCATCTTCCTCCTCCTCTCGCTACACCCAGTAAGACAAGTGAGAAACAGGCCCGCGACCAGCGGGTCGGCCGCCGTCGAGCGCTCGCACCTCTTCGCCGTGCCGCCGCGTCCAGTCCTTCTCGTCCGTCTTCTCCTGTTGGGTCGCGTATTTGTTGATGACGTCGTCCAGGCGATTCAGGCCCATTTCCTGATTGTCACGTAACTTCCGGAGCAGCGAGGTGTCCTTCAGCGCCGGGTCGTTGTCTTAAGAGATGAAAAACCCAGTTCAGGCGGTTCTCACACGTCTCCGAGTATTGTGATCTGTTCTGTTTTTGTGTTGTTACGCCATGCGCGTGCTAAAGTCGCAGTTGTTTGAGGGTTAATAATCACTAACATCAATTTATATCCGTTAACCCGTCTATGGCGTTTGATACGTAAGCATTAAGCTGGTAGACTTCCTAAAACGGAATTATGCGGTTCAATTGAGACGTAGGGTCAAAATACTCTATGCAGAGCTTCCAGGAACACAACTTGTCCCTAAATTGGGGAGTGAACGGATCAGACGGTGGTGGCGGGTCCACGCCTACGTCCAGGCGTGTCTTACCGGGCTTGTACTCGCTGGTCAGTTGGCAGCCGAAGTCATAAAGCAGGTCTTGCTGGCGCCGCTGCTGGATCTTGGTCCCGATGTCGGTGAAGGCCTTGCGGGCGATCTGTTCCAGCTGCATGCTGCTCAGGCGCAGGTTGTGCCGCTTGCTGGCCAACTGGACCTGCTGGAGGATGTCCTGGTAGTCGGGCGGGTTCATACAGACCTCGGGGCTGTTGATGTAACGCTGGATCTGAAATGATAGGGGCGGGGGGGGCATTTAACCCGATGGTTCTCAAAATGGGTCCACCGGACTCTGCAAGTCAAAGCTTGGTGGTCTAGAAAATAGTCGACAAATTATTGTCATACGAGTTCAAAAAATGAGCAACGACATCATCGCCGTCCTCGCTTGAGGGCAGGCAACGGAAGTCGGGCTCACCCTCCTGCTGATCTCAGGATAGCTGGTGTCGGTGTAGAGGATCTTGCGCTCGAGGACTCGGCCCGTCAGCGAGCTGCAGTGCTTCAGCTCGCACAGCTTTTTGTAGATCTTCATCATCTGCAAAAGGAGCAAAGTTACGTTTGCCACGCCGGCTGCCGGGAGCTGAGCGGGCCGGGCCGGAGGCAGACGGACCTTGTGCTTGAGCTTGTGCTCCTGGATGTACAAGGAGTCCTCGGCATCCAGGTCGTCCAACGAGAGCTCGGCCCGCTGCAGCCGACAGATCTCGTCGTCGTAGACCTTCAGCAGGTTCTCCAGGTACGCGATCTGGGAGCGCGAGCACGGCGGAAGATACCCCCGTCGACGTCAGCGACTCCGGGCCTTGCTCCGTAAGCCATGCTTGACGGCGTTTCGCATTATTAAAGTTAGCGTTGAACTAGCGGACGGTTGTTGGGTGAAATTATCCGGCTACGCTAACGGTGGTTATCAAATTGAATTGAATAGAAGGGGAACACGGCCGAGCACACCTCGGGACACTGACCTGCTTCCTGGAGGCCCTGCTTGCCCTTTTCTCCGCCTTCAGCCGGTCCTCAAGAAGACCCGACGTGGAAGGCTTCTCATCTTCCGTCGTCGGCTTCCCCTCTTGTTCCTGCGCACCCGTCGGGACGGCGGTCCGGCTTTCACTGTTTAATGAGGTAGACGGAAGACAATCCAAAGCAGAGGCAGAGGGGGCGGACTCAAACGCGCTCGACTTCTTCTTCCTCTTCGTCCTGTCCTTGTGCTGCTTGAGCACCATGCACAGCTCGTAGATGTAGACAAACATTCTGGAGTGGTTGGTCTCCACGCGGGTCAAACATCGGCCCAAACTGTTGCGGAACTCCACCGACGACAAGTAGTCCGAACAGGCTTTGGTATGGTTCTTCTTCAGGAATTCTAAAACCTCGGGGCAGTCCTGGGTCACAGCGGCGACGTGTTCCACAAACTGAAGGGGGTACAGGAAACACAGATGTCACAAACGTCAGAGAACGGAACCGGGAACAGCCTTTTCATACTGGGCTGCTCGCCAACATCACGATATCACCAGTAACACGTGCGCGCGTCCGCGGCTGCACCTGGGCGCCAAGGAACTTTGCCAGCATCCAACATCTGCTTTTACAGCTACACAGAGGTACTCATTGGCCAAAGTATTTAAGACTGTCTTTGAGTCGTCCACCGGCATACGCAGAACGCGTCTGACTACATCAATGAAAACTGGCAGACGTCTGACGGGCCTCATTCGATTGTGCCTTCAGAAGCGGCTCCAGAGCGCACGCGTCATCACCTCCGAGAACAACTTCTGATTCTCCGCCTGCAGGACGCGCTTCTTGCCGGCCGTAGTGAAAGGCGACTGGCCGACGTGGGCTGGGGCGGACGGCGCCACTCGATGATGCGAATTCTCCACGGCTTTTTCCGCCTGAGAAGAGGAGGACGGCGGGAGATGGGGGTCCTCGTCCTCCACGACGATGACGTCGTCGATGGATCCCGGGAAGGCCGCCATGTGGACAGATTCTGTGAACAGGTAAACTGAGTAGGGAGGTTGCCAATGTTCAACCCTTTTGGTGTAGCACTCCAGGAACATTTCTGACAAACCTGAAATCTAAAGCACTTTATTTGGGGGGGGGGGGACGTAAACAGTATGCAATTAAGTTTAAAACACACGTATGGTGAGTAAAGGGAAAGAACCGGTGTAGTTTTTATTTTTTTAAGAAATAATAACGTCTACAAAGTGACTTGTTTACTCCAGAGTGACCTTTTTGCAATTCAAAACGTTCCAGGCGTTAACTCGAGCACTTCAACGAAGCTGTGAAGTGTGCAGTGGACAAAAAAGAAGACAAGAGAATAGCAACAGAGGCAAGGCGGGAACAAAACGCTACCGGCTTTTTACATGCTAACAAATAACTAAAAGACACCAACATCACGTTCGTGGATACCAACCTGTCGGTTAGGCCAAAACGGCGCTGAGGGATGAACATCGACCCCCCCAGTCGGCGTTGTCCAAAATGTTGCCCCTCGTTAGCTTGCGTTAGCACTAGCTTGCTAGTTCGCGCGGTGACTTCATGCTGGGGTTAGCGAACTTGCCGGGGTTTATATTTTAAAAGATATGTTTTAGAAATTACATTGTATCCGGACAAAAAAAAAAGTCGTCAAAAACTCAATGACAAGTCACGCGGTGTTACGACTCACCACAGGAATTTTTATAACTATCTACACGACATTTAAAAAAAAAAAAAAAAACCTAAACGTAGACAACAAGTTCGAGGATGTACTCATGGGGCACCGCCGTGGATTGTACATCTAAAACTCATTAGCGCCACCCAGAGAAGCGGAGGCGAATCAGAATCTTCATTTTGGTGAAAAATTAAAACGACTACCTATAGCAACATAAAAAAAAAAATCTGCATTAGCTCAAATAAGAAGCCCAGACGATGCACCTTATTTCAGCCCACACTCACTTTATTATTTTTCTGTCACACATTCCAACATTCCAAAAATACACAGGAACAATGTTTGCAAATATTGGATGGATTTAAAAGGGGAGCACAGCAGAATTTACAAATATTCAATCTTGTGTGCACACAACAACAACAAAAAAAAAAAAAGGTCTTGTTGCTTGTTACACTAACAGACTGTAACAAGCAAAAGGCAAAAAAAAAAGTGCCATTTTATTTGGACTTTGAACAGTGTCATGTACTACGCAGCGAGCGAGCTTCTTCAATTCTCTTTCTGTGGGGAGGTCCAAGTTGTGAGGTCAAATATTGACAAAATATTATGTTTGGCACGCTGCTTCGCAAATTGACTTACCTTCTCTGTTTCCTGTGCCCCATTGGAACCTACGAATAAAAATAAAAAGACGTTCACTTTGACCCCGATGCTTGCAGTCCCAGTAATCCTTTGCATATTTACGGTTGGCTACAAATTTAGGTCCTCGTGTTTTCATTTTTTGCTGAAAAATTGATCTACATTTTTTATTTAGATATTTTTTCAGTAATGTACACAATTTTACGACTTTATTTGGCCACAGCGTGGTTTCCTTCTCGCTGCATTCAATAAACAAGCACAAAATAGCCACCAGGGGGCTAACAAGAGTGCTGAGGCTATTATTGTACTGAGATGCTCTTATTCTGAAGGCCTGACCTTTGACGGGCTGTTACGCCGATGTGATCCCGACTTTACATAATTTCCCCACCTGAAGGAAGGACGGTCCAGGAGACGAACTTGATGAGGCCATAGAGCACCAAGGCTACTGCCACCATCGCCATGGAGTCCTCCATGGACAGCGTGCTGAAGCCTGAGAGGACAAAAATCCTTTTAACGCCACCTGAAACCACGGCGGCAATCTCCACGGCCCACTATCTGAAATCAACATTTACTGGATGTGGTAAGGTAGGAAGATTTCCCGCATCTTACCGGCGAGTCTGAGGGCCACACCGGCGCGCCGCGTACCCCCCGGATGCTCTGCGACACAGGTGACCTCCCCACCGTCGCCCAGCTTGGGGTCGGACATGTCCAGGTCCAGCCAGGTGCCCTGGCTGTAGGTGCCGTCCCAACCTTGTCTGTGGCCGGAGAGGCGACCGGCTCCCAGTGACCGGGTCTTCCCATCCTGGCCCTTCAACTCCCAGCTCAGCTCCAGGGAATGGGGGGCAAAGCCTGAGGCCTCGCAGTGGACTGTCAAAATCTGGCCGGGGGCGGCCAGGGGAAGCCGGGACGGCTGGATGGACAGGGAAGGAGGTTCTGGGTGGAAGGTGGAAAAGAGACTTGAGTTGCAAACCTTGCTGTTCTCTTGTACTTAAGTGCCTCTAAAGGACCATCATGTCGGGAGTCCTGCTGGATCTGAAGCTTACTTACAACATCACAAAGGAAGAGAACTTGGAAAACTTCTGAATTGGGTACTTATATGCCAATATACAATGAGCCAGGCTCACCTGTGATCTCCAGCTCCATGGTGATCTGAGCCAGAAGGTGCGGAAGGTACACCATGCAGATGTACGTCCCGGAGTGGCGCACCTGGGCTTCCTGCAGGATCAGGGACGCGTTGCCGTTCCGGTGCAACGCCTCAAAGTCCAGCGTGGCGCCTTTCTCCGGCGAGCCAGACAGCCGGTCCGCCTTGCCGTCGTAAGCCACGAGCAGCCGGCCGCTGCCTCGCGACTGGTAGCGCCACTCCACGGCAAAGCCGGACTCGTACAGAGGAGAAGCGGGGTCAGCCCAGAACTGGCAGTCCAGCAGCACCGGCTCCCCGAGTCTGGACTGCACTACCAGCGTGGCGGAGGTAATACTGAGCACCACTGAGGAAAGAAAAGGCGAAGAGGGAGCTTGAGAACTTCCCAAGGACTCAGAGTCAAACCGCAGCCGTTACCGTCCAGCTCTCCGGTCCCGGCGGGGTCCCGCATGATGCTGGATGTGCCGTGCAGTCCGTCCAGGCCCCGAACGGCGGCGGAAAACCAGCTGGCTTGCAGGTAAACAGGGCTGAGGTCCTCTGCGAGCGAGGCAGCCCATTTGATGGTGGAGGGCTGCGGCTGAAAGTGGCTGAGCTCACAAAAGGGCTTGCGGATCGAGCCGCCGGGCGAGCGGTGGCACAGGGTGCCCGCCGGATCTGAACAGGACGACAAGCGACAGGCAACGGTGCCATCAGAGAACGGCTTGCAACGTCTGCAAAAGCTGCGTTCTGCCGGATTTGGATTGTTGGCGACAGCAAGAGCTGAACATCGCCCGTGCGGTGAGCAAGACGACGACGATATTTATCGCGCACTCCTACAGACCGGCAACAGCGTAGACTCTCTGGACGGCGGGGTCGGCCGAAGATGGCGGGGCGGACGCAGGTTGACCTTCGGTCCTGATGTGAAGGAGGGACTTGACCTGGCTGGGGCCTCGGGTGAGACTTTCTTTCTCCACCTTGTCCTTCAGGTACCAGCACTCCAGCGCGGGACAGGAGTGGTCGCCGGAAGCTGAGGGTAGGCCGCAGGCAGACAAAAGCAACGAGTTGAACGGGCGGAGCGTATTTTTTAGCAGCTGGATCTCGGCGATAGGAGGGTAAGAAGGTGTGAGCAAAACCGGGTCTCCCGCTTGCTCGAGGTGTGTCACTGTGTAAGAATGGTAAACGGTAAATTCCCTTTATTTTTTACGGAACTACACTTATACATATGCAAGCGCCACCAATTTAAATTTTGGAGTCTGGAATAGAATTTCTTGGTTTTTTTCTCCTATCAAAATTGTATTTTTACGTCAAAAGAAAAAAAACGTAAAAACACATTAGTACGGAAGTGCACAGCTTTGTCTGCTATTGCGTTCTGTGGCCAGAGGGGGCGACAATATGCAAAGAACACGCCACACCAAACTACGTTTAAAAATTGACAAAAACAAAATTGGAGTGGTCGGAAAGTGAAACGCACCCGCACGACGACTCGAAATGAAAAGTGAGAGCAAGCCAACAAGCTTTTGAGCATAATTCGGCATAGGTTTTGCTGCAAATTTCTCGGAAGGGTAATCGAGCTCACCGCGGACGACGCAGGTCAGCGCGAGCAAAGCAAGATGACACACGGACCGGAGACTCGTCATTGTTCTTCCACTCCTTCGCTCTCTCGGTGTCCTTTTCGTCCTCTTCTTCTTGTTTCACCGAAGGGAAATGAAGTGAGGCCAGGGAATCAACGACGATTATTCCCCTCCCCCACTCTACTTTCAGAAGAACTTTCACTTTCGTTCTCAGCGAAGCCGTCCGGGGAAGGTTGCGAGAGAAAGAGAAATTAAAACATTTGCTTGTAACTTCCCATAATTTAAAACACTTCTGACGTGTTTTCATAATATCTGGAGCATATTTTTTGGTGAAAATACCATTCAGGATCGAGAGTTGTCCACGTGTTTATTCCATATTCCTTCCCCAGGATACATCGGCTTCTTTGGCTGGGATTCGATTATTTCGAACGACTCTTTTGTTCAGTCTGAATCCCCATCAAGCGTGGCCCGTGAGCGATTCACCAGCTTCCACGATGCCACATGAAAAATGGCGGCGACGGTGACGTACTTCGCTCGTCATCGTCACGTGATTTACAAGAAAGGCACAGTTACCTTTCGCTGCAAGGAGGAAGGCGGGCGTCGCTGTTTTCATCACAACCGACAGAATCACTTGTGCTGAGTTCAATCTCATTTTACCTCCTTTCACACAAACTTGTCGATTATTATTATTATTTATTTAATTTTTTTTTTTTACCCACACGGGCTGCACGATAAATTCAAGCCATTTTCACGGCACCCCAACGGTGGCCGTAAAGTGCAAACACGAAAAACAGAAAGAAGCAAAGCTTTTCAGGACAAGCGTCGAAAAACGCTTGCGCTGCTTTTCGTCTCCGATTTCGCACCCTCGACTTCCTGTGAGCGCCGCAACGATGCCACGGGAAGGCAATCGCTCCGCCCCTATAGGAAAACGAAAGTGACGTCACCGCCAGGCCGCGTTCTCATTGGCTGGCGCTGGCCGGTATTCAAAGTGAGTCGCCGTCGTCGCCACTTTGTGGGCGAAAAGGAGCAAAAAATGGCGACGCGGAACTTTTTGGTCCTGTTTGTTGCGGCTCTGGAAGTCCGCAGCGTGACGCCCGGTAAGCGCACTTTGTCCACGACTGGATGATCCCGATCGTGTCCAAAATGATTCTTGTCGACTCTCGTGACGTTGCCCCAAGCAACACTTGGACTGCTCAGGTCAAAGGTTAATCAAAGTTCTTGCACTGGCACTGCCACTGGAATGAAGGAGCACAGCATTTCAAAATAAAGTTATCCCTCGTTTTTCAAGGGTAATTGGGACCAGGACGACCCGCGAAAAGTTAAAAACCGCCAAGTGTGGTGAGGGGGTGTATGTTCATGTGAGTACCAGAACTTTTAAAATATGTAACATGTAAATATGTAAACAATATTTATACTTTGCATATTTGAGACAAAAAGAGGTATTTTGTGAAATCTTTAACAAGAAAACCTTTTAAATACAATGTGTACAGCATTATACATTTATAATATAAATATTATATATATTATATTATTATTATATTATAATAAACTTACTTTTGGGGGCTGGTGGAATAAAAAACGAATTACTGAAGCCACAAAAATGTACTTAGCGAGGGCATTATTTTAACTTGATTATTGGGGTGCAGAAGTATTAGAAAATGTATGGAAGTAAATATGTTCCACCAGGATTTGAATTTTTAAATGTAAAGTGATCCCATTTTCAAGAGTTGCAAAAATTCGCTGTCTGAAATTCACCCGTCTGTGCCACCAGGCAGGGTCACTTCAGGTCAGAACCGAACCGCCGGCCAATCCGGTTCCGCTTTCTTAGCATGTGACGTCACGTGACTGAGCTGGGGCGTATGACAAATGAGTAATACATCTTTTTTTTTTTTTTTTTTTTCCTTTCAGCACTTCACTCGCTCAAGTATTTTCGGACCGCCAGCTCTCAAATTGCAAACACGCCAGACTTCTTTGAGTTCGGTTATGTCGACGACGTTCCGATTTCGCACTACGACAGCAATAGCAGGAAAACAAAAGCCAAGCAGGACTGGATGAACAAAATCACCGCCGAAGAGCCTCCATACTGGGAGAGACAGACGCAGATCAGCATTAATAATGAGCTGGTCAACAAAGTCGACATCGAAAAAGTCAAAGAGCGCTTCAACCAAACTGGAGGTTTGTCGCCGTTCAACCTTCGATGATGAAAATTGATTTTCATGACTTTCTTCCTCCTCGTGAAGCCTCGCGCAGCTTTCCTCATCCCCCGCCGCGGTGTCACTTCAACTTCGTCCTCTCAGGTGTTCACATGGTCCAGACGATGTACGGCTGCGAGTGGGACGACGAGACTGACGAGGTTGACGGTTTCTACCACGACAGTTACGACGGAGAAGCCTTCATCTCGTTTGAGCTGAAGGAAATGAGATGGATCGCAGCTCATCCACAAGCGTTCGTCACCAAGCTCAAGTGGGACAGTAACCAACTTTGGAATCTAAAACTGAAGCACTACTTCACTGAGGATTGTCCTTCTTACTTGAAGAAGCATGTGACCAATGGGAGGGACTTCCTGATGAGAACAGGTGCGGTCCATCATGTTAGCACGCCCCCTGCAGGATCATCACGGGCATTAGGGGCTCCTTTCCTTTTTTCTGTCAAATTTTTCCCTCTTTGCGCCTCCCAAATGTTTCGTTGAACTTTTTCTTTCCATCTTTTGTTGTGTCCATCATTGTTCCTCTCATCCCCCTCCCCCTCTCACCCGGTGTCCACGTCTCTCCGGTCCCGCAGAGCTCCCCACGGTGTCTCTCCTCCAGAAGACGCCGTCCTCTCCGGTCACCTGCCACGCGACGGGTTTCTACGCCAGCGCGGCCGCCATGTTTTGGACGAAGGACGGGAATGAGCTTTACGAGGACGCGGAGACGAGCGAGATCCTCCGCAACCACGACGGAACCTTCCAGATGACGGCCGACCTGAAAGCGGAGGTGGCCGACGGGGACGAGGGCCGCTACGACTGCGTGTTCCAGCTGTCCGGCGTGAAGGACGACATCGTCACCAAGCTGGAGAGAAAAAACATCCGCAGCAACAGGCGCATCCAAGGTGAGCGACGAAAATCGGGCACAAACGCGGAAGCCGACCGACTCACCGGGCGCACCCGGAACTCCTTCTGCCAAATTGCTGCACGGTTCATTTCCTCACGAGTGGAACGTGTTCAAACTGCTTAATTTTTGTGCCGTCCCAAGTTTTCAACACAACTTCACTGCATCCGATGTCGTCTTTGAATGTCGAACCTCTCTGTCGATTTTCCGTAGAAGAAGAAGAAAAGAAGTTGATGCTGACCATCGCTGGCGCCGTCCTGGCGGTCGTCTTTCTGGCGCTGGTCGCGGTCGGGATCGCGGTCGGTGTCAAGCGCTACGGAAGCGGGAAAGGTGAGCGATGGGAATGTTCGGCCACGACGACAAGAGAACATTGTTTACGTTTGCGACAAAAAGAAAACGTTGACAGTTCTCCTCTTTCCTTTCAGGAGAATATTCCCAAGCTTGTAAGTAAAAGATTTTCTGTTTCCGGAAGTAGAAGATCCGTCACGGCCGCACCCGAAATGTCATTTCAAATTCATTCGTCTGAGCACGTTTTCTTCCTCCCCTTCAGCCGTTTCCTCCGGTTCCGATCCCGCCGCCGAGTGAGACGCGGCGGCCGTCCGCGGTGAGTCCGACCAACGTTTTCGGGGATCGTGGATTTGGGCCCGAGTTCCCGTCGTCGATCTGCTCTGCCGTCCTTCCTGCACTTGTGGCCGCTCGAGTGGCTCGCCTCCTTCTGAGGACTTCCTCCTCCTCGCCGGCGTTTTTCAAATCACGTTTCACGACTCCGATGTCACTTCTGCGAGGATTTGAGTCGGCCGGGTTGGTTTCTTCTTTCGTTGTTGAATTTTGTGGGGGTTCATCAATCAATTATCACACAATTGAATTATGGGAAAAAAATGGATAATGAACCGTTGATTGCCAATGTGTTGTACTTCAAAGTTAAATACATCACGAGTGCACTTTTTTCGTGTAACTCGCTTGTATGCTGAGCGACACGCTTCCTGATATCTTTGATTTGTATTTTGTACACCTAAATTTCATTTGTATTGCATTCAGTGATTTTTTTTTTTGTTTTTTTTACCTTTTTTTTCCTGCGTACCACTACTGGAATAAACACAATCGGCGCTTTTGCTTCAATAAACATTGACAAAGTTATGAATTGCACTTATTTGAACGGGGGTCGAAGATATTGGCCCAATAAATGGACGACCAGCAGGTAAAACGCCAACCCTCGGTTTACGCTGTTGAAGAAGTTCCGCTCGGTGGGAAGTTGAGAGGCATCCCCGCTGCCCGTTTTGTCCCTTGGGGGGAGGGCGGAATCGAACGCTGATGATTGTGGCACTCCACAGAATATCACTTCAAAGTCTGTTAATAAAATGCTTCATAAAAATGATGATCAGATTTCATTATTAATGTCACATGGCTTGCACCCCCCGCCCCCAAGCTGTCTAAGCGGTCCCTTGTGAAACTTGCAGGTCTTTTGGTGACTGCAGGGGGTTTAAAAATAAAATAAAAACTCAGCAGGTTTTTCGAGCAGGGGGAGGCCACCCGTTACTCTCTAGCGCCGCCCTAGTGGCTCCAAGAGGTTTTTCAAAAATGGGGGTTAAAAACATATTTCTGGTCTTTATATTGCTTCTGCAGGAGGAGGAACATGATGCCAAAATTTTTATATTTCCCCACGCTGGAAAACTGGAGAATAAATCTGAAAGCTTGAAAATTCTCTTTCTTCCTGGCGGTGGTCGGAACATGAAGAAATGCGCGTTTGGAGCGTTCGCCGTCGTTGCGTCTCCACGTTCTCAAACACGAACGACGCGAAATGCAAACAAGTGATGCAGCCTGCGGCGACCCCCTTGGGCGTCTTCAGACGTCGGAGGGTTTTCGAAATGTTCACGACTGGTCTTTTGTTTGGACGGCTCGACTTTGTGTTGTCTGGAACAAAGCAAATAAAGAAAATACCAACATTTCAACACTGCGTGTCCGTCCCTCCATTTTTTGACCCGCTCATCCTCATGAGGGTCGCGGGAGTGCCGGAGACCAGGAGGGCGGGGTACACCCGTAACTGGTCGCCAGCCAATCGGAGGGCACATCGAGACAAAGACCCGCACTTAACAATCAAACCTAGGCGCAATTTGGACTCTTCAATTAATCTACTATGTATGTTTTTGTGATGCGGGAAGAGACCAGAGTACCTAGAGAAAACCCACCCAGGCACGGGTAGAACATGCTGACTGGACACAGGTGGGGTCGGGACTTGAACTCCGGTCCTGAGAACTGTGTACTGTGACGCTCCAACCAGTGGCGCCGTGTACACAATCATGAAGCAATATTTCGATTATCATATATTTTATTATAACTATTATTGAAGACAAACAAGCCACCTTCACGAGGCTCATCAATAGTCTCGGTGAACATAAAAGCCCGAATGACACGTAACAGAAACCAAAAAACGAGAAACTGTCGTCTTTGAAACAATTTTTGTCACGAATGGCGGTGAATGTTAGTTGAACTTTTTATCACATGGGGGCTTATCTGCTGCTCGTATGTATTGCAAAACTAAGACTCTCCCTTCGAAAATGAAAATATAGACAAAAGAGGACAGTTTGAGCTTATTCGCGCTGCCTCGATCGTCGCTTCGACAGTGAGGGCGGTCCGTCCGTCCGTCCGTCCGTCCGTCAGCGGAAAGTTTTCCGGGAAACCGAAACCGAAAGGACCGGCAGGGACGTTCGCTAAGATGGCAGCGTGTGCGTGCAAAATGGCCGGAAAGAGTTCAGCACTTCGCCAAACGTTTGCCGTGTTTGCGGCCCTGGTGGCGGACGCCTGCCTGCTCCTGGCCGCGGCGCCGGCGGTGCGCGCGGGCGGCGTTTGGGTGTCGGCGCTCCGGTGTTGTCTGTCGCTCGCGACCGTCTCCCTGCTGAACCTCGGGGAGCTCCCGCCGGTGCCGGTTCGCTTCCTCGCCGCGCACAGCGCGCTGCCCGCCGCCCTGCGGAGCCTCGGCGAGCACGCGTGCGGCGCCGCGGCGGCTGTCGACGCTCGCTGCTGGATGATGTGCGCCGGAGCCTCGCTGGCCGCGGCCTCGTTTTGGGAAGTCGCCGTGCCGGACTCGGGGGAGCGGAAAGACAAGCAATACAAGCGCAGGGTTTTGTTCATGAGGGTCGTTCGCATGTTCGGACCGGACTGGCTTCAGCTGCTCGGGGCTTTCTTCTTTCTCACTCTGGCCGCAGTCAGTAAGTACGCCAGAACTCAGTTCTTTAAAAAAAAAAAAAAAAAAAAACTTGGGTAATTGTGCACATGGCTCCACTGGTTGGAGCGTCATCATAGTTCCCAATTCTGAGGCCCGATTGAGGTTCAAGTCCAGGCCGCGCATTTGTGGAGTTTGCGTGATTTGGAAGTTTCATTCAATGGGGAATATTTATTTTAATCACTAAACAGCATATGGGTTTGTTCAGGGTTGAGTTCATCATGTGATCAATATTTCAAAACAAACTGCCTTTTGAGTTAAACAAGCTCCCCCCCCCTCCCTTCAATACCACTAATTTTCCATTTTTTTGTAGACATCTTTCGAATAAAGGGGAAAACCACAATTTAGCATAAAAATATGATCAAAGAATGTAATTCATACATACGAGAAAAAATAATTAACTTGACTAAATCTCTGTGTGCGTCCCAGGCAGCATCCAGATCCAGTTTTACACGGGCAAGGTCATCGACAACCTGCACGATTACAGGCCGGATGAATTCTTGGCAGCTCTGCTTCTGATGGGGGTCTTCTCAGTGGGAAGGTGACAACCCGCAATCAGACATCGGACCGCCTCATAATCCTCAACACGTGCGCCTCAGTGTTATGATAGCAAATTGACAGATGACACAACAGCGTTCATTGCAAGTTATTTGCAGATCCCCGAGATGTGGCTCACGGACCCACCGGCGGTCCGGGGGGGGGGGGGGGATCCCAGTACGAACACCGCTGACATCGTCAATGTCTGTCTTGAGCAGCTCGGTGGGCGCAGGGAGTCGAGGGGGTCTCTTTACGTGGGCCACTAACGCCTTCAAGTGCAGGGTGAAGGCGAAGCTCTTTCGAGCTCAGGCCAAACAAGAAATTGCATTTTTCGACTCCACAAAAATAGGTGAGGCGTGGAAAATCCTTGCTAATCGTTAGCTTTTATTGTTGGTTTATTTCAAATTGTTTTGACTTCTGGCGTGTGCAGGTGAACTCACCTCCTTGCTGTCCAAAGACATCGCCCTGATGGGTGAGACGGTGTGTCTGGACATCAACGTTCTGCTGAGGACCCTCATCCAGACCCTGTACACGCTGGCCCTCATGGTGAACCTTTCCTGGACGCTGACTTGTTTGGTGCTCATGGAGGTCCCCGTCACTGGTCTCGTGCAGACCATCTACAAAACGCACCATCAGGTGAAGCCGACGGACCATTCGGATCCATTGATTGTCACTCGCCCTCTTCACCACGTAGTCCAATCAAACTGTGTTCGGTATCGCTAATGACTGGGGCTGGTCGAGTTGACGGATAAAACTGTTGCCTCGCCCAGAACCAATGAACGAACCGCCTTGCGTTTGCAGCGCTTGCTGGAGGCCACGCGCGACTCCACGACTGCAGCCAACGAGACGGCCAACGAGATCATCTCGGGCGTTCGGACGGTGCGGAGCTTCGAGGCCGAGAAACACGAGGTCCGTCGCTACGAGAACCGACTGCTGGACACGCACAGGCTCAAGACCCGGCGGGACGTTGTCAGGGTTGTGTCCCTTCTGGCACAAAGGGTAAGACCTGAGTCAGCATTTTGTAGATGCCTCCATAGAGCCATTGGCAAAATCGGATTGGGGAGGGACCGGGTGGGGTCCATTACTGCCAATGCTAGCGATTTTTGAGTACGTTTACAGGACTGTTACGATCCAAGAGCAGACCAGGTTTGATTCATACTTGTGTGTGTTTGTTTAGCTGACAGGTGTGGCCATTCACGTGCTGATGCTTTGGTACGGCAGGCTGTTAATCCAGAGAGGCCAGATGACCACCGGCAACTTGGTCTCCTTCATCCTCTACCAGTCGCACATTGGAGACAACATCCGGGTATCAGCACTCAATCGCGATTCTCATGACGCAATGGTTCTCAAAATGGGGACTGTAGCTAGGCCAGCAAAAGTGCATGCCGATCGTGACGTATCGCCACATAAATCTGGAATCCCTCCATTCCCTGCGTGGATAAATTCCGGTTTGCTTGAGAACAAAGGTTTTTGAAAGAGATTTCCAGGTTTGCGCGGAGCTCAGTGGCCGATGCATTGCGGGTCCTGTTGGCGCCGATGACGTCGGCATTCATACCGCATTATGTCTTCCGCCAGACGCTGATCTACATCAGCAGTGACATGTTGAACTCGGTGGGTGCCTCCGGTAAAGTCTTTGAGGTTCTGGATCGACAGCCTCAGATCAGGACTGATGGTGAACTCGCACCGGATCGCCTAACTGGACGCGTCAACTTTTGCCACCTCAACTTCGCCTATCCGGCACATCCCGACATTGCGGTGCTGCAGGTGGGCATTTCCGCGCAAGGAAGGTCCTCGTTCGAATGTCCGTGTAGACTCTCGGTCATCACGGTCACGGTAGGCCGCAAAATATGGAGGCAACTGGACTCGATGCTTTCATTCGAAATATCAGGTGTTCATTTTGTCTCCTGAGCATGGTGACTGATAATAGCGAACAGTGGCAAGACCCTCGCGGGCAGATTTGTGAGGATTCCTGCCACTGACAACGCAAGACAGAAGGAGTACTCCTATCTGCGAGAAAAAGAAGGGCTAGTCCAGAGGTCCTGGGACTTGAACGAGCAGTCCTTTTTGTGCCTTGTACTGGAAGTCAGAACGATTCAGGACTACCTCCGGCCGTAACAAAAGCCGTGCCTTTCAAACCCAGCAACACCAAAAGACAGAAGCTCGTCCAAATCCTGAGATGCAAATTTAGCAATGCAGTGTGGAGTGCAGTGACTTCTCCATTGGGGGGTGGGGGGGGGGCACAACTCCTCCACAACACACAGGAGCACAGCCTCTTGGGGTCAAGAGTTCGCAATTCATCTGCATCTCAAAAATGTCCAAACCGTGGACACAAAAGATCTGTGATTTGAAAGAAGTCTATGTAAGATTAGAGAGGCTCTCCCTCGCCAGAAAACAAGTGACTCCAGTTGCCTTCCATTCGAGCTCTTTGAGTCCTCGTCCTTCCACTGGCCCCAATCCCAATCCGCCTTCGTCACCAGGACTTCACTTTGGAGCTGCCCGCGGGTCAGGTGACAGCGCTGATCGGGGTGTCTGGAGAGGGAAAAAGCACCTGCGTCAGTCTGCTGAAGCGCTTGTACGAGCCACAGGGCGGGCAAATTCTGTTGGACGGCGCCGAGCTGGAATCGTACGACTGCTGCTTTCTCAGCAAAAAGGTGAAAGCCCAAACCAAAATGTGTAAATGGAACCTCGAGCAGGTATAATTGACACAAACGCTAACGTTAGCACCGTGCTCTGTTGTGTTTAGCGTTAGCATTCCAAGTCCACAGACGGCAAAGCGGTTTTGTTTTTCTTGGTTTTAACCCTGAAATGCGCGGCGGTGCCGCCTGTACAACTGGAGTCTACCAGCGACGACCTGAACAGCAATCTGTGCTTTGATAGATCACAGTGGTCAGCCAAGACCCGGTCCTCTTCTCCGGTTCCGTCAGGCAGAACATCGCCTACGGCCTTCGGGACTGCTCACTGGATGCCGTTCAGGAAGCGGCGCGCCAGGCCGCTGCCCACGACTTCATCATGCGGTTGGAGAAGGGCTACGATACCGGTGAGAAGCGGACTCGGGCACGAGTTCCCGGACTGGGACTTGCTTGCCTTAACCTTGACTTTGCTTTGGTATTCCTGAGACTCTTCTTGACCGTGACTTGAACGGTTTCCAAGATCTTGCTGTACTAGTTTTTGTTTTCAAAAGTGAGTTATTTTGTGTGGCGTGGGCGCCAAACTGGCAACCGACCCGTACGAAATGATCCAGAGCGCAGAGGCCATCTCAGGAAGCAAGTATCGTGGCGACGACTCCGACCAACTTATTCTTTGCGGATGTGCGTGCCGTGACTGTGATTTTAGGGCGACAACGGCGGCAAATTTCGGTGGAGTCGAATAATCGACGTTGAAAAAAATGATGGAATCAATCATAAATCCGGTGCGCTCGTGTCTGCAGCTTTGGAACGCAAGAAAAAATGATCTCCACCATTTTTGCGCACACACGACGTAGTTCCGCCTCTGCCGTCGAGGGTGTCCGGCGTCAATCCGGACGAGCGCACCTCGACTGGAGTGCGGCGCTCACGATTTGATTGTCTGTCAGAGGTTGGCGAGGGCGGCAAGCTGCTGTCCAAAAGCGAGCGGCAGCGCGTGGCCATCGCCCGAGCGCTGGTCAGACGGCCGCGGGTTCTCGTCCTCGACGAAGTCACCAGCTCCCTGGATGAGCGCAGTCAAAGCAAGGTACGGCAACGTAAGGATCGAAAGCTGCCGCAATCATCCTGAACTCGGCTTCCGACCCGGCGCAGGTCCTGCGGAACCTGGGGAGGCACCCGGACCGGACGGTGCTGCTGATCACTCACGCGCTGGAGACCATCGAGGAGGCCGACCAGATCGCGGTGATCGGCGGCGGTCGTGTTCGGGAGCGGGGGACCCACCGCCAGCTGATGGACAGGAAGGGGATCTACTGTCAAATGAGGGCGAAACACGCCGCGGCGGGAAGCTAACGTGGCGCCGGCAGAAATTCCGATATTTGTTCCATGACGTTTTTCTCTTCACTGATTGTTTTCCTCTTGGCTTCCAGTGGGTGTATTTGATAATTTATTGCAGGTTGCAGGTTCTATATGTCGCCAAGGGCCACGGATGTCATAATCAGGCGTGCCGGCCGATGTATTTGAGACCGTAGTAGCAATGGGGACCGTTTTTTGTTAGTTTCTTACATTTTTTTTTTTTTTAATCCATCAGGTTAAGATGAGATGGTCGGTAGCACAGCCGCGACCCTGGTGAGGATAGGGAGTACAGCTTGGTCCCAGCAAAATATGTCTACAACACATTGCACGCACGATTATATTCAATAAGCGGCAACTCTCGCGACTTTGACAAAATATTTTATTCACGTTGTTGAAATTTTTTCTTCATGTGATTACAGCAATGTTAATTTAAAAAGGAATTTTTATATTGCTTTTTTTTTTTTTTGCATTGATGTTTTGCACAATTGCGATATGACGTTGGTGCCAAGAGGTTAAGTTAGTCGGGGAAAGTTTTTATTTTGTGATTTGGAATCGGGTTTGTCATTTTACAGCTCTTGTTCTTTTCCTTTATCATGATTTTTTTGGAGCGTTTTTATTTTATTTTCATCTCATCTTATTTTAGATGATTACTTCTATACATTTGTAAATCCCTTTCAGTTTTCAAGATCATGATGAACGAGTAAAACATTAATAAAAGAAAAATATAACAATGCCGTATTAAAATGTCTTGAAAAAATATTAAACCAATCATGCCACACATAAATATTTGATATGAGTGTATGGAGGTAAGCTCATAACCATGTAAAATTCCCTACAATAATTTTTTTTTTGTTTTGTGCAAGGTTACTACAGTACTTTGAGATATCAAGTTAATGTGTTCATAATTCAGCTTGTACTGTTTTGTGATTGAGAATATGCGACCGATACTTTTAATACTTGCGCGGCCTCGTCAAGTACATTTTGCAATCTTTTTTGATGTGCTTGTTGTCATTTTTTGCACGACAGCGCGCCAAAGATGGAGCGACGGCTCAAAAACGCCTGGCAGAAAAAAACCCACAACAACAACAAAAAATGAAAAAGAAAAATCCGCCTTCTCGGGCCGCAAACGCGAAAATGGCGGAGCCGCCTGGAATGTCCCGTCTTTGTTCACTTTCGGTTTGGAACCATAAAGCGAGTCGAGAGCCGCCGCCATTTGACGGAGGTCACGTCACAAAACTCATCAGTGGGAGGAATGTGGGGGAAAGAAACGCAGTCCGGTTAAGAAAGGAACTCAAAAATGTCATTCCGTATGATTCCAGTTCCACGCGAACATTTGTTTTGTTGTTGGATTAATTATTGCCTTTACCCTAATATTCTTCCAAATAAAAATATTTTCATTTTACTTCATTGACTTCTCTACTATTTTACTTTCATTTTACCCAAAATATATATAAATAAATATATCATTTATTTTGTGTAGATAACGTAAAAATGTGGAATAAAATTGTACATACTAAATTCGTGATTTTATTTAATGATTACAAATAAATTAATATAAAATAGAGAATTATTCCAGTATGTACAATGAATAAGACGTATTCTGGTGTATGGAATTGATAAAATAATATTCTGAAATGATAAAATAAACACTCGAATAAAAGGAACTTATTTTTTTTATATAATGTACACATGAAATTTTCCCAGCCCCCGTTCTAGATTGTACAGCATGTTTGCACTCCATAAAAATGTTATGATTCCTACAAAATCAAATGCCCCTTGACGGCTTGTTTTTTTTTTCCTCTCTTTCTGGACGCGTTTGAAATAAAACGCTTGAGCGACCTTTGCTGAGTTGTTTTGAAAGAGGAGCGCGAAGACGACGGCAGCCAGCGGCAGGCCGAGACGCGACGGAAGCGTCCCGTCGTCGACAGATTTCACGCTTGCTTGCCTTGCGTCGGAAAACCAGCCCGGCGTCTTTTTTTTTTTTTTGGTTCTGCGTGAGGAGCAGGTTTCAGGTTTGTTGCCACCCTGGCAGGCTGAGATGCCAGTTTTTTGTGTCAGGTGATTTCTGGTAAAAAGCTCTGGCGTGGCTGGCAACAAAACAAACGAAAAAAAAAAAAAAAACAAGAACATGGCTTCTGAGCGCCATCTAGAGATAGCGGACAAACTTTTATGCTCGGAGGCCATATTTGAGTCACATCATTGATAAAGGACAAGAAAAAAAAAATATTCTTTTATCCAATCAAATCTTCAATACTTGTCATTTTGGAACGCCTAATTCACAACGACTTAGCAAATCATTTCATAAAATGCGTATTAAAGAACTTTTGAGTCCATTATTGCCTTACTAATTGTACACGGTTTTCTTGTTATTTCGTCTAAATGTGTTTTAATTGTTTTTAAGTTGTGATGAAAAAAAAAAACCTTCCAAGTGCCGTTAATGCTTCAAATTTGGGTGCGCTTAAATAGGTCATTTCTAATTTAGCAGACATTCACTTGTCATCGGGAAAGTGGGAAGTACATTTTTGTTCCAGTATTCACAATAATACAATTATTTAAATGGAAACATGAACAACGAATACATAGATCTCGATAACCAATTCCATGGACGAAATATAACGATTCATTGGCAACAGGGGCACGACATTAATTTCATTTTCCACTTCTATTATGAATTGTGTGCTTACCGGTCATTGGTCTTGCGAGGAGGAACGCTACTTAACGTGGCCGCCAGGTGGCGATATCCCACTTCAAAAAACTCTGGGAAGGTCGTGACCTATGGGTGGGGGGGGGACAACAAAGACGCTATCAGGCAATATTTCACATCCAGAAAATTTTCATTTTCATAATCTGTTCCCAAATCCACAAGGAAACCAACAAATATGCAGTTTTGTTTATAAAAGGTAACTATCAAATGTGCCAGTTGAAATGTGACTTTATTATAAGGGAATTTACATTTCATGAGTCTTAATATTTTTTATTCCAGTGAGGTTCAATTGTTCTATAAAACTATTATCCAAACATTTGATGCATCACCAGATGTTTCATATATGGTACATATCATCATGATACATATATTACTGTCAATAATATTACACATTGTACTTTGTATTGATTCTGCACATACTACTGTAGCATAATTATGATATATTCATGAGTTAGCAGACAGTAAAATGCGACTACAACGCCACAAACTCTCCGGGACGTGTGCTACAAAAAGCGATTAGTTGCTGGATTAGAAAGCACGTTAATCTCGCGTAATCTCATTTCATCTCGTTGATCGTTCAGAGTTTCCGGGACGCTTCCGATTCACGTGTTTTTTGTGTTGAGAATCTGCTGAGCGGACGACGTCTTTTTCGAGGGTTGCATAATTAAGCGGCCCGTTGCTTTCTCAACGACCCCCCAGCCCCCACCCGTCAAATTTGCATCTCAACCGACCACTTTGTCACGCGCGAGACGTCGGCGTGCTAGTCAATGCCTCGCTTTTGTCGTCGTTGGTCGCATCCCCTTCTTATCTTCCCGTCATCAGAACCGGGAATGGCCTAAAACAGAGACTCGGCGTTATGTGGGTGTTTGCTAACGAGAGAGTGCGAGAAGGAGAGAGAGAAAGAGAGCGAGGGATGGAGGAGGAGAGAGAGACCACGGATGAGTCAGAGGCGGCTGGCTAACGGTGATGTAATCCTCGCCTTAGCGCTCCGCCTCCCGCACCAGTTCTATACAAACTGACCTCTGGCGACTGGACCTGCTCCACCTGATGTTAAACAAGCGTCTTTTACATCGATGGCTCTTAAAACATTCGACACCAAGTAGCACCCGTACAAAAAAAAAAAAAAAAAAGTTTTTGTCGCAGGCCACACTCTCGTTGCGGTTTCCCTTAAAGGGCCGTTATGGCTGCGAAATGATAAAAACAAATCTTGAACGGCCTCATTATATGTACACGTGAAATTTATGAACTAGATTTGGAATCAGAAATCAAGGGTAATGTTTTTTTTCCCCAACTATTGGTGCCTGGTAACACAAAAACGCTTGTAATATCTCATCGTCATCATTTATGATATGACAGTTTGAAATTTTGGTACAGATTTGAACAAAAAAAAAGTAAATCACAGAAGTCGATGCACGTGATTCGCCTCCGCGGGCCACGTAAAATCATGCGGCGGGCCGGATCTGGTCCCTGGGCCTTGAGTTTGACACCTGTGCTCTCAAGGGAGCCATAAAATCAAAATCCCTGATATGAATGAACAAGCGCAAAGTTTTGACGCAAAACTGAATCCTCGCTAATCACACGATGTCAAAATTTATTGGATAAATTAGCACTTATTTCTCACTATGAGTAAAAAAAATAAAAAAAAGATGAGCGGTGGCATAAATGCTTAAAATACAGTAAAGCGAAGTACGTCGTTCATTTACCTCACTAAGTAATTTGTCAATAGATTTTTTTGTAAATATCAAAGTCAACAAATGTAAAATATAAAAATGTCATTAATTTTTTTTTTCATTACAAAAAAATGAAAATTAGTTGATTAAAATGGATTAAAGAACATTGAAATAAGAATTACATTTAAAATAATTGAATAATTGATTTGAATCTCACTGACGTCCCATCTGTACATTTTAAAAATCAAACGTGGCTCTGAGGATTAAAGTTTGCCCACCCTGAAACTCTTCACGGTGCGATATGAATCCAAGTTATGATTTGCAACAATGCGTATTCTAGAAATCAAGCACCCGTCCCAAAATTTAGAATTCAATCGATTAACAATTTCTTTTTTTAATTATTGATTTTCTTTGTTACTGGAACCTAAACAATGCACACACACACAAAAAAAAGGAAAAAAAGGAGGGGGGGCGAGGCCAGCTGCGCCTCTGCCGTCCCCATTACAATAGCAGGCGCATGCGCAGTAGCGTTGTCCCGACGCAGCGCGACCAAACTGGCGAGTGATCATTTTTATGGACATATTGGACGCTTCTAAGATCTTCTACGACACAAAACTCATCTTTAACATATTTTTTTTTTCATGGCGAGGTTAGGAGAAAGAACCGGAGGTTAAGCAATAACGACTAAATCGGGGGAGAGGGGGAAAAAACAGTCATGTGATCAACGGCGGCCAATCACCAAGAGAGTAGCTCGACGGAAAAACGGCTCTTTGTTTGGATTATTTTGCCGCTTCTACCCGAAACCGTTGAGGAATTACTTGATTTATTTCGACGTTGGTGACGGAAATATTAACACCCCCCCCCTCCCACCCCACTCCCTGAAAACCTTCGTGGACACATTTTCAATGGACTCTTTTATTTTTTTTTTCCAGGTTTCGAACGACATTGGTCATGTGACTTCCCCTCCCCCACGCAAAGAATGGAAGAAGGGCGGACATGTTTGAGGGAATGTGTTGCTTTCAAAAAAAAAAAAAAAAAAAAAGTATCGAGTTGAGAGACCTGAAGATATGAAGACAAGTTTCGCTGTTTTTATTTTTCTTAATTTTTTGATCAATCAATCGACATGTTTTTGTTTTAATCCTTGATTTTGGGGGATGTATTTATTTTTACAAAATCTACAATTCAATTCAATTTTGCTCACCCCCCCCCCACAGCCTTTTTTTTTTTCAAATCTATTTTGCATGTTTTGGGTGACATTGTTGGTCGTGTGTCACCTTGGAGGGTGTGGGGGATGGGCGCATGTGATTGGGTAACCATTGACACGTTCAACGGAATTGTTGTCGGGTGGCTTTTGTGCAGTTTTCTTCCATTTTGGGGTGTTTTTTGTTGTGACGTTTTAGCAGATTTTAAATGTAGCCATCGGGTAGAAGATTTGGGTCTCAGATGTTTAGCAAGCCGGCATAAAATAATTTGCAGTTGTAAAATGATTTAAAAAAAACTGCTGCGTCATCCTGTTATGTGTGCCCGCTGTTTTTGACGTTTGTTTCTGCTTTCATGATGAAAGCCGCGCCAGTCGCCATTTTGTTTTTTTTTAAATGATGTCGTGACGCACATTTTACAGTGTTTGATAAGCCTCTTTGTTCGCGGTGTTCGACGTTATTCGGTCTTTTTTGTGCCTTTTAACTTGTACAAAACAGAGTAGTCTGTGCGGTTTCGTTTCGCTTGTGACACGCAGTTTGTCCGAAGGTGCCTTTGGGAAGTTAAATTGGGATACCTGGCCGTAACTTGACGATTGAAATTTGTCGTCGTCGTGGTTAAAGATGGCGACCGGCGCCCCTCACCGTGTCATCTTCTGGTAAGTGTGTGCGGGGGGCTGGGGCGGGGGAAGAGAGGCCCCAAGCTCTTTTGATTTGCTCGTCATCTCTCGGATCGACCAATGGTATTGCAGATGCACGCACTGGAAGCCCGCGTCGCTTGCGCGTTGCCAATCGCTGCCTTCGTTGACGTCATTTCAAAACCTGCGAGTTTGGAGGGGCTTTGAACGTCCTTGCAAAAATGTCTGAGCGCTCTCATTTTCAAAACGACCTACTGATCAATTTCGAATGAAGATTAAAAAAAAAAACACAAGCAGGATCGATAAAACGATTTTGTGCGACTCCGCCTACAAATCGAGGAAGCGCTTTGAATGTTTTCGTCTTCAAGCGGTTTCAGGGCGCGGTGACGTTGCGTGACAACGTGGGGAGCCAATGGCGACTCAAAGGGCGGGGACGTTTTCGGCACGCGCGGCCAATGGGGCGCGTCTCGGGTCTATAAAGCAGCTGGCGTGACGAGTCGAGCGCCATTTCCACGAAGCGGGAGGAGAGTCACGTCGCCGCGGGAGGGAGGAGGAGGAAAAAAAACGGGAAGCGGTACGGAACCGGATGCTGGTTTGAGTGTAACAAAACCCAATCCGGATCCATCCTGATGGATATGGCCGTTAACCCGCTGATTGACAGGTATCTACTGGTAAACTTGACTTTATGCTTTCCATCGGAGGCGACATTTTCAAACTTTTGATCGGGCTCGGACTTCATGATTGAAACGTGAAATGTAGTGTATGTGTGTGTATTGTGCTGGCCGCCGCCATGTTAGCAGCGCCCCTCCGCTGGCCTGGTTAGTTAGCAATAGCTCCCGGTAATCTTGCACTGTAATCACTCGTCACTGTTGTGGCCCATATGGTCCATTGGCAGCGTACGGAACGGCCTTAACCGCGGCGTCCCGGCGGCGTTTGGCGCAACGGCTAGCCCGTGTTTACCTCCCCTGTCGCCGGTTTGTTGTGATCGGAGGCGCCGGTGTTTTTTTTTTTTTTTTTGCCTTCCCTCAACGAAAACGTTACGTGTGAAACTAACGATGCCGCTAAACCGTCACCGGACTGGTTTGTGTGGTCTGTTGCCACGGTTACAGCGCCCGGCGTCACTCGAACTACATTAAGATGAAACGCTATGTTTTTTTTTTTTTTGCTACTATTAATACATTAGCAACATGACATTATTACATGATTATATACCGAAGTCATTTTTTTAAAGTTTTGGATAAACAAAACAAAACTAAAAACCATTTAACCATTGCAGATTACCACGACTTGGATACCTGAGAATCTACACTTTTTTTTTTTTTAGTGACATTGTGAAAAAAGTTTTAAAAAATGATTTATGCATGTCATATGGCCAACAATGTTTTCGCCCACTGTTTTATAATGTTGTACAATTAAAAATACAAAAATAAAGGACAATAACTGACAAATGTTTCCAAAGGCTCTATCATTCAAAAATTGATTTTATTTATTTTTTTTTTGGTCCCTTCCTATTTCATAAAACGCAAGCTAAAGAATACTCTGCCCTCCCGCCCCCAGTGCCGCACACTGAGACTTGTGTGTAAAGCATTTAAACGCAGCTGTTTAAAGTAGCGCTTAACACAACAGGAGCAGAATTCAAGCTAATCGTATCGAGCAGTCACTAGAGGCAGCAAAGAGTCGAGGGAAGCCACGTTGCGGGTCAAAGTAGCACTTCCTGTGACACTAGCAGCGCCACCCTGGCAGAAATCCAACAGTGATAAACACAAGATGACATCCAATCTTGAGGCCATTTTGTTGGGAAACTGAAGAACTGTCCAGTCATGGATTGTCATGTGATAGAAACCCTGTGTAGGATAAACACTGGTGAATGCGTGCCTGTGGACGGCTTTGTGCGCTCTAGGGGGCGCTGTTGCGGAGACTTCACAACTAGCTTCTTGCTTGCCGTACAGTTTCGCTCTTGTTCTGACTGTGGGTTGTTAGAGACGAAAGGTTGAGTATTAGAGGCTGCGCTAAGATGCCACACTTTGCTCTCCGCAGCTCCCACGGTGGGCTGGATGTCGGCCTAGTGGGGCACACGGCACTGGACCAAAGTTCCGGCACAGCTGGAAAAAGGATCCGGAAGCCGTCCCTGCTCTACGAGGGCTTTGAGAGCCCCGGGATGCCCCCCCACAGCCAGACGCCGGCCCCCGGCCTCCCGCAGTCCCTGGTAAAAGACTCTGGCCGACGGGGTAAGATGACCAACCAGCTGCAGTTCCTGCAGAAGGTCTTGCTCAAGTCGCTGTGGCGTCACCACTTTGCTTGGCCCTTCCACGAGCCCGTGGACGCCGTTAAGCTCAACTTGCCCGTGAGTATGCCAAACGGCGCCGTCTAGTGGGGAAATGTTTGCCCCTTTAGGGGTGGGGGAAAAGCCTGGCCCATGGGTGCCATTCTCACATTTGGCCAACAGAAAAAATGAAAATCAAGAATGAATCAAATATTTGCTTTGATTGACCAATTTAGTGTCATTTTAATCAAAATGTTTGGATAGTTTCCCTGGAATTCATCAAAATATATACATTTTAATGTATTTTATATTCTATTATCACCAGAAGTTGTAAGAATTTTTTTTTTTTAAAAAGTGGAATTTCGTGTCTGTCGCCTGCCACGTTGACGCCGCGCATGCACGGTCGGTCTTCTCCAGGATTATCACAAGATCATCAAGATCCCGATGGACTTGGGCACCATCAAGAGAAGGCTCGAGAGCAACTACTACTACACTGCCAGCGAATGCATGCAGGACTTCAACACCATGTTTACCAACTGCTACATTTACAACAAGGTACAAGCGCGTGTGACAGACGAGAGCGATCTCGTCGGCTCGCGTGTGGTTCTTCCCATCGCCGACCCGTGCGGTCCGTCTCTTGCAGCCGTCGGATGACATCGTTTTGATGGCGCAATCCCTGGAGAAGGCTTTTCTGCAGAAGGTGGCTCAGATGCCCCCCGAGGAAGTGGATCTGAGCCCCCCGCCTCAGCGCAGCAGAACTACCAAAGTGGGCAAGAGGGGCCGAGGAACTGCAGGTGAGTCTTGACGACATAAAGCGGGGGATTCTCCAACAATTTGTCATTGAAATTGAATTTTTATCCTTGGTTCATGTGAAGTTGATGATTGCTGTCTCGTGTTTGCTTCTCAGTCTCCGGCGGCATCACCACTGCTCACCAGGTGCCCGCCGTTTCCCAGTCGGCTTACTCGCCGCCCACCCCGGAGACCCCCGACTCCATCCTCTCCGTGCTACCGCAGACCATCATGGCCAAGAGCCTGGCCCTCAACCTGCCCAACGAGCACGGCATCCCTGCCATGACCGGCCTGCCTCCCACGCAACCCACGACCAAGGTGAGCGTCAGCACGCGGGAGCCTGGTGGCCATTAAGGTTCCAGAATCCCCGACCGGAGGCTTTCAGAAGACAAACGAGCCTCTGGCACACTTTTCTTTTGATGACAGAAAAAAGGCGTGAAGAGGAAAGCTGACACAACCACGCCGACTACGGTTGCCATGCCCATCATGAGTTCCATGGGCGTGAGCGGCATGGGCTTGGGCCTGGGCAGAGGGCACGACTCCCCACTCAACCTCACCGCGCTTGGGGTGGAGCACGACTCCGGCCTGAACCTCGGCCAAGGTCTAAGCCTGAACCAGGGCCTGAGCCTCGGTCTGGGCCTGGGCCTCAACCAGGGTCTGGGCCTCAACCAGGGCCTGGGCATGACCGCGGACCACGGGCAGGTCATGCTGGGCGGCAAAGCGCCCGGCGGGTGCAGGAGAGGAGTGAGCGGGCGTCCCATCAAGCCGCCCAAGAAGGACTTGCCCGACTCAATCTTGCCGACACCGGTCCGCCGCAGCAAGCTGACTCCGCAGCTGCGCTATTGCGGCGGCGTCCTGAAGGAGCTCCTATCCAAGAAACACGCCGCCTACGCCTGGCCCTTCTACAAGCCCGTGGACGCGTCGTCGCTGGGTCTCCACGACTACCACGACATCATCAAGCAGCCCATGGACCTCAGCACTATCAAGGTACTGCAGTTCCTCCCAGCTAGTTTTTGAAGTTAAAACGGACGATAGATGAAGCAAGATATTGGTAGGTTTCGAGTCTTTAGAGTTTCAATCGGTTCCAAGATATTGTGCTAAAGGTCAAGTCGAGCAGAGGTGCAAAAATGAAATTGCACCTATTTTGAGAAATCATTTAAAGCCATTGTTTGAATTAAATAGTCCAAATCAACCGATTTCTGTGGTACCGCCCCATAGCTTTAGCGCCACTCCTCCATTTTTAGCCAAGAAAGTCTTAAAATTGGTGACTTTGGACCTGAGTCGAGTCCACCAACCCCCTCTAAAAACTCTAAAATTGTGTCTGGCAGAGGAAGATGGACAGCAGAGAGTACATCGACGCTCAGCAGTTCTCGGCGGACGTCAGGCTGATGTTCTCAAACTGTTACAAGTACAACCCCCCCGATCACGACGTGGTGGCCATGGCTCGGAAGCTCCAGGTAAGCTAAGGTGGCAGTTTCTGGCTTGACTTCAAGCAATATTTGGTGGCATAGCAACAAATATATATACTTGTACCGGATATAGTTGGGAGGTGGTCCCATCTTGGGGTCATGGAGACAATGACACCGAAAGAATGTCCCTTGCATAATGCTTTGGACTCCTCCCCTAGGACGTGTTTGAGTTCTGCTTTGCCAAGATGCCCGACGAGCAGCCGGCGCCCCCCACCTCGTCCTCGTCCTCCTCGTCCTCGTCTTCGTCGTCGTCTGAGAGCGAACTGACCACAGAGGAGAGCGAGAGTGAGAGCAGCCCCAGCTCGGACTCCGAGGAGGAGCGAGCCAACCGCCTGGCCGAGCTTCAGGAGCAGGTAAGCGGGGGAAGAATCAGGAAAACGAGCCCTACGGCCGCGTCGCCCCGCCGTTTTCTGACCCGACTGCCTCTCTCCTCCCAGCTGAAAGCCGTCCACGAGCAACTCACGGCCCTCTCTCAGGGCCCCATCGTGAAGCCCAAGAAGAAGAAAGAGAAGAAGGACAAGAAGAAGAAGAGGAGGAAATGCGAGAAGCACCAGAAAATCGAAGAGGAGCTGCTCTCCCTCAGGCCGACCAAACCGCCCAAAACCACCAAAACACCAAAGAGCAAGAGCAACAAGGCAATGGGCATGATGCCAATCAAGAAGACCACCAGCAAGAAAAACAACAAGAGCAAGTGAGTGCTGCCACCTTGGTGACAATGTTGGTACTGTTTGATTCTGATTAAATTAGTTTTTCGTGACGGCTTACATTAAGTTTCAAGTTATCATTTTCTTTTTTACGGAGCTTTTTGTTAACATAATAGAATATCAATGTGACAATTGTGTCATGGGCTCTACCCATCTATCTCAGGTCCAAAAAGGGAGGAGGCATGATGTTCAGCATGCCGCCAGCCGTTGCGGAACCCGTAATTCCTCACTTCGACTCCGACGAGGAGGAGGAGACGGCGCCCATGTCGTACGACGAAAAGCGCCAGCTCAGCCTGGACATCAACAAGCTACCCGGCGAGAAGTTGGGCCGCGTCGTCTACATCATCCAGTCGCGCGAGCCGTCCCTCCGAGACACCAACCCCGAGGAGATCGAGATCGACTTTGAGACGCTCAAGCCGTCCACGCTGCGAGAGCTCGAGCGTTACGTCATGACCTGCCTGAGGAAGAAGCCGCGAAAGCCTTACGGTAACCGAGCCGGCCTACGCCTCACCATTGAAGCCGTTTTATCTACCATCATTTCCGGCCTAGAGAGCAGAGCGCGTATTTGTAAAGGAAATACCATTTGGTACATACATAAGCCGCAAGTGCCCAAGATATTTACAGAGAAAGATGGTATACAAAGAGGTTTCAAAGTTTTAATACCTTAGCTTATCTTAACATGGCAACAACATGGTAGCACGAACAGGGCTGGTGTAGGGGAAAAAAAAAAAAAAATGGCCACGGCAGCTACACGGTAGCAAAGCGCTAACAGGACCTCTTTTAACAAAAAAAAAAAAAGAAAAACATACCGTAATTTTCAGCCTACAAGCCGTGACTTTTTCCTCACATTTCAACCCTGTGGTTTATGCGGCGCTGAGGCTAATTTGTGCATTTTTCTCTTAAGTGCTGCAAGGGGCCACTCGAGCAGAATAGGTGAGAATAAGACTGGTGGAATATATGTGCCAAGGAAGTGATTTTTACCCGTCCTGTTAGCGCTGTGCTACCGTGTTGCTGCTGTGTTACTGGTGTGTCTCCATTTACTGCTCAGTTTTATTTTAACCGGCCCTGTTAGCATTACCGCTAGCATGGCGCTAGGGTTAAACTGTGTTCTGTCTTTCCTTGTAACTTTTACACACCTGCGGCGTATGTATGTACCAAACGGTATTTCCTTTACAAATGTACTCAGCGAGGCTTATAAAGGTGCGCTCTGTAGGGCGGGAATTACAGTACCTAAATCATTGAGACTCGGCAGTAACAAACAGCAAAACGCTAGCGTGGTGCTAACAGGGCCGGTTAAAAAAAAAAAAAACAAAAAAAACTACTGGTAAAAATCAATGAGACACAGCAGCAACACGCTAGCACAGCGCAAACAGGGCCGGTAAAAGTCACTGCCTCGGCACATATTCCACCGGTCTCTCTTACCTTTTCCGCTCGAGTGCCCCCTTGCGGCCGTTAGAAAGAAATGCACAAATTAGCCGCATCGCTGCGTAAACCGCAGGGGTTGAAAGTGTGTGTGTGTGTGTGTGTGTGTGCGTGTGGGGGGGGGGTTTGGTTTATAAGACAGAAATGACAGTATTAAGCGGAGAAATCATTTCAAAGCTTTGCATTGTTCCTTTATCTATAAGGGGAGGGGAATGAATAAAGTCTAACCTGAGCGGCTGAAACTTTGCGTTGTTTTCAAAGCCATCAAGAACAGCGCAGGAAAGTCGCGGGAGGAGCTGGCGCTGGAGAAGCAACTCGAGCTGGAGAGAAGGCTCATGGATGTCAGCGGGCAGCTCAACTCTGGGAAGAAGCCCGCCAAAGCCAAGAGTGAGTTTTGGGGATTTACACACACACACTACTTGGTGTGCTTGCTAAGTAGCCAGTAAAAGTCTTTGCAAAGTTAAAATAAGAGCACAACTATTTAAAACCTGTCACAAGACTGATTTGAGTTCATCAGTTCTGTCATTGAAAAAGAAACTTTGAGGTAGCTATTAATCATATTCAACCTTGGTTCTTTTAATCAGAAATTTTCCAACTATTCTCGTGTCTTGAATTTTCATCTTTGAAAATGAAATATGCTCTTTTTTCCCCCCCCCCCCTTCTTTTTTGGTCCCTGTAGCGGAGAAACCAACCACCGAGTCTCAGCCGTCACGCCTGAGCGCCAGCAGCTCGTCGTCGGACTCGTCCTCATCTTCCTCGTCCTCGTCATCCTCCGACACCAGCGAATCAGACTCTGGCTGAGATGCAGACTTTTTTTGGGGGTGTTTCTTTTTTCCCCTCCCCCCTGGCCCTTATTTTTATTTTTCATTTTATTTTATGAACAGGGTCTGTGACCCACCCCCCTTCTACCCCGGCATGCCACTTCTCCGCCGCCCCGGACCAGAAAGGGCGGTCTGGCGGCTTCCCCGGGCCACACGAGTGAGGCCGAGGGTGACTGGTTTCGGGTCTGGCAATGAGGCTGAGCTCAGGATGGGGGAAGAATCCGGGGAGGGGGATGCGTTGCATGTGTCTGGGGGGAGTTTTGGGGGGCTAGAGCCAGAGACAGTCTTACTTCTGGGGGTCAGTTTCCCCTTCTTACTGTGCTCGCTGTCTTGACGGTGTGTGTAGATGTTCTGTACAGTTATGGAACTTTTTTCTTTTATAAAGAAGCAATTTACTTCTTCCCCCTGTGGGAACCGTCAACTTTGTGTGTGTGTGTGTGTGTGTGTGTGTGTGTGCGCGCGCGCGCGTGTTGGCTTTTCAAAAGACGACGACTGCGTGCGGCCCGCCGAAGTTTAGAAGCTTTGACGCAGGCGTTGAAAAGTGGGCGTGCGCTCGCACGCTCGGCGCTCCACCCGTGTGAAGTGTTTTTAAGTCGGGTTTTGCCTACCTACTGTTTTGTCCCCCCCCCCCCCCACTGTCAACTCTGTAAACTGGTTTGCTCCTTGTGACCAATTTGCTAATAAAAAAAAAAAAAGTCGCGATGGCACCTGCGTGACGCGATCCGGAGTTCGCCGTCTTGTTTTGCCACCGGAGCCGACGTCGCGTGATGTGTCGCTTTGACGCTAGCCAAAGGACCGTAGAGGGGGCGTTGGAACGCCTGCGTGGGACCCTCGTGAGGATGAGCGGGACGGACCCATCAGGACCGTTGTCATTTACGCCAAGTGGGAAATTTCATCCGCTAAAGCGTGCACAAGTTAAGAGCAGATGTGGTCTTGAGCCCGAATATTAAACACTGCAAGAAAAAAAAATGTCTAGCTTGCTAATGGGAGGTTTACGATACAATCTTGGAATACAAAGACAAGTCAATGTATAACATCCATATATTTTCTTAGCTGCTTATCCTCACAAGGGTTGCAGGGAGTACTGGAGCCTATCCCAGCTGTCAACGGGCAGGAGGCGGGGTTACACCCTGAACTGGTTGCTTGGGTGCGCACAATCACACCTCGGGGCAATTTAAGAGTGTCCAATTAATGGTGCATGTTTTTGGGATGTAGGAGGAAACCAGAGTCCCCACCTGGGGGAAACCCACGCAGGCACAGGGAGAACATGCAAACTCCGCGCAGGCGGGTCGGGGATTGAACCCAGGACCCCAGAAAGCGGACGGCAACGCTTTACCAGCTGAGGCCACCGTGCCGCCTCAAATGTATGTAACATTTTTTGTTAAATTGGGATGGCAAATGGACATGCTCCATCACAAGATATGTTTTCAAATTTATTTTTTTAGTCATTTAATGAGGTCATTTTGTTTGTTTTGAATTAATAAGTAATACACGCAAAGCCTATTTGGTGAGCGGCAACTAAAAAATAAGCACGGCGTATTTCATAACTTTTTCCTATTTTAACATTTAGTATAACATCTTTTTAGTAGTAAGCAAAAATAAACCCCTCGAAAGTTTCTTCAAGGTGTTTAAATTACATTTCATGATTTTAGATGAATTCCACGGTTAAAAATCAACTCCACGGAGTTATAGCAACACACACACATAAAAAAGCGCCTTGATCCCCATCTAGCGGCCAAATGATGAACTACAACAACAAGAAAAAGCAACATGGCGACCACCGGGCGACTAGTGTCAAGGTTGGCGATGGTGACGGGTAAATAAACGCAAACAATTAACACAAAAACATACTGAACAGACGTGTTCCAACTAAAATTAATCTTTCAGGTGCTTGTTAGTTGTAGTTGTTAAGTCACGGTGTAAGTGGGTTTTTTTCGTCAGTCGTTTTAAAGTTTTCAAACTTCCCAGAACAAGCGTGGACGCTGCTTCGCCAATAATTCGGTACTTGTAGGTATGTTAACAAAAAAAATAAATAAATATATATATATATATACATATAAACACCTGTACATGAAAATAAGCAAACATCATTAGATAAGAGGATAAAACACAAAAAGATCCAGAGTAGGTAAGGATTTGATATCACATACTGTACAACTTCAAATTTCAATTCGATTTAATCTTTGGTGGAAAAATGCCCCTTTGGTCGTCTTTATTGTTCAAAATGAGATATTAAAACAGTCCAATAGCTGATATTTCAATGGCCTCCAATCGAGCCGTATTATCTGGGTCGTCAGAACTTGCAAACTTTAGCAAAAAAAAAGTGAATAATTGAATCATTTGCATAGTTTTTTTCGTCTCGGAAATTGAATATTTTCATCTTCGTCAGAGCCACAAGAAAATCTCATCTGAATTGAAAATTTTAAAAATGAGGCAGCAGAGCAGATTTTCTCACAACGTAATCGGAATATGAGCATTATCTCATGCGAAACGATGAGAAAACGCCATTTTATTTCATACATTACAGACTGTGGAATAATGGGATTCCTGGAATGAACTCCAGGGGGCGATGTCGGCCATTGCATGCGTTTGATAGTTTGACATCCAAATTGAAGAAGAATACTTGCGTCAGTAGATGCATTAAAATTGTAAACAAATTGTTGCAAACTTGTTCATATGCAATAAATTAATTGCTGAAAGGTGGAAATATCAGTCTTGCTTATCTCGCGCATGTTCTCTTTTAATATACATGATAAAGAATATATAAATACAGTGATTGCATTTTATATTTTTATGTTAACTTGGAGCCAGGTGAAAAAGACCTCTTAAAGTTATTTTAAGATAAAATCATAAAAGCGTTCATGCATTTTTTTTTGTCACAAAGAATATGGCGGTTGTTTTTCTGGAATTCATAACGCACTTATTTAAGGATTTAATATAACACCCTCACCCTGAAATCACATACCGCTATAGACCGGTCGCCATCAGTGCCGGCCGGGACACGCGCTGGCAAACAACCGAACGGTCGCTCCAAGTCACCTGCGGGGAACGTTCGGACAACCAATAGAATGGTCGCCGCTTGTTTCGCCCAGGCGGCGGGAGCGGGATCGGTCGCGCCGTGTGCCGGCGCTTGGCCTCCGAGGGCGCATCGGTGGTGGTCGCCGACGTCTGCGAGGCGTCGGCCAATGAGACGCTGCGAAGCCTGCCGGGGGACCTCAGGGGTCAGGCCCACATGGCGGCGGCGGCAGATGTGGCGTCAAAAGAGAGCGTCGACAACCTGCTTACGAGCATCCAGGTTTTGTATTTTTTGGTTTTATATGTTTTAATGTGTATACATGCTTTATCCTCTGCGACGATCAACTACTATGACTGCTGTTTATTAAGGTGGCACAATAATGAACAGCACAATGTACACTGAAAATAGGATGTAAAAAATGTGCCAAAAATATTTTGTCTGTGGTATTTTTTTTAAATATAAAAGTACATATACATAAAGCACATACATGAAAGAAACAAAAACATTACAAGGATCAACTTTTTTTAGGGAGTGGGCCATTTCCTTCCATTTTAATCGGGAAAGATATGAGAAATAATAATCTGTAGGTACAGGGAATCTCTGTAAATGAGTTGGAGTCTTCACCCAGACTTATATTGTTGTTCACGGTGCACCCTCCCCACCGGCGCCGCCGCCGCCACCCCGGCAGGCTCGCTACTTCCAGCCGCCTTCGGTGTGCGTCAACGCAGCGGGCGTCACCCAGGACAACTTCCTGCTGGACATGGAGGACGACGACTTTGACAGGGTGGTCCGGGTCAACCTGAAGGTAGGACCCCCGCCCGATGCCGTCCCATCACCCGCCTCCGACTCATCATCATCATCGTCGTCGTCGTCTCTCCAGGGCTCTTTTTTGGTCATCCGGGCCGTGGCCCGGGCCCTGGTGGCCTCCGGAGCCCCCAAAGGATCCATCGTAACCGTTGGCAGCATTGTGGGCAAAGTAAGACGCTCCACTCCATTTGTGACCGTTCAGGTCCCTTGAAAGACGCAACAAAAATCCAAGATATTATGATTTCTGCCTGTTAACGTGAGGCACCGGACCTTGCAACATCCTGCAGGTGGGCAACATGGGGCAGGTCAATTACGCCGCCTCAAAAGCCGGAGTGGAGGGTTTAACCAGGACGGCCGCCAAGGAGCTCAGCAGGTGAGCGCGGCGCGGCGGCGGACGCCGGCGTCACAGATCAGGACACATTGTTCAAATCTTCTCCAGGTTTGGGATTCGGTGTAATTGTGTGCTGCCGGGGTTTATATCCACACCCATGACGGACAAAGTCACCGAGAAGGTGATCGGCAAGGTACGAAGCGCCTGACACTACCACCGCGCTAGCGCTAACACAAAGAGTTTAACGCTAATAGTAGTACCGCGCTAGCACTACCGCTAACGCTAGTACCGCGCTAACGCTGACAAGGCCGGTTAAAATAAAACGTAACGGTAAACATCACTGAGAGACGCCAGTAACGCAGCAGCAACATGCTAGCACAGCGCTAACAGAGCCGGTAAAAGCCACTTCCTCGGCACATGTATTCCACCGCTCTCATTCTTACCTTTTCCGTTCGAGTGCCCCCTTGCGGCCGTTAGGGAAAAAAAAAAAAACAAATTAGCCGCATCGCCCCATAAAGCGCAGGGTTGAAAGCGTCTTGTAGGCCGGAAATTACGGTACATATTGCTATTACTTTGATGTATGAAATCAACTCCATCGCACCAAGAAAATGGCTTCTCCAATCAATTGTTCCGTACTCAACCGTTCTGAGGACTCGGGTTCAAATCCAGCCTCGCTCCTTTGAAGTTTGCCCGAGTGGGTTTTCTCCGCGTACTCCAGTTTCCTCCCACACACGTGCGAGGTTAATTGCCCACTGTAAATTGCCCGTAGGTGCGAATGGTTCTTTGTGCCCTGGGATTGGCTGGCGACCAGTTCAGGGTGTGCCCCGCCTCTCGGCCGAAAGCAGCTGGCCCGCGACCCGCGTGTGGATAAGCCGCGCAGAAAATGAATGGCTCTGTATTTCTTTTGCCCACAGTGCTCCTCAGGGGCTGTTGAAAAGAATGCAATCTCGCAAAATACATTTAAATGCAGACGTCAATATTGATCCGACACTTGTTGTGTGAAAAGTAATGTTTTTATGATATAATATCCGCCCGTCGCCACACTTAACGGCTGGTTGTTGTTTTTTCGTGTCAGATGAAGTCTCTTATACCGCTGGGAAGGATGGGCGAGGCAACAGGTCACAAACTTTCACATTTCTCTTTTTTTTTTAATTCATCTATTTATTAATTTTTTGCACCATACAGTGGTACCTTGACTTGCAAGCCTAATTTGTTCAGTGAAGAACTTTCAAACTTAACTCTGATAAATCCCCCCCCCCCACCCACTTGAATGATTTGAAATGCAATTCATCAAAGGTGATATTTTTCATTTTTGTATTATTTTTTTCCCAGTGGCACATTGGGGTAGCTGGTAAAGCGTTGGCCTCACAGTTCTGAGGTCCCAGGTTCGATCCTGGACCCGCCTGCGTGGGTTCTTTCCGGGTGGGCACTCCGGTTTCCTCCCACATCCGAAAAAGATGCGACATTAATTGGACACTCTAAATTGCCCCGAGGTGTGTTTGTGAGTGTGATTGGTTGTTTGTCCCGATGTGCCCTGCGATTGGCTGGCGACCAGTTCAAGTTGTAACCCGCCTCCTGCCCGTTGACAGCTGGGATAGGCTCCAGCGACCCTTGTGAGGATAAGCGGCTAAGAAATCCCTAACCCACTGGAGCTCACCCGTAACCAAAGTTTGGGCTTGCAACACAAAATCCGACTTTGCGTTGCCGTTCATGTGCTCCGTCGTCCTTATAGAAGTCGCCGACGTTTGCGCCTTCCTCGCCTCAGACGACGCCCGCTACGTCACGGGAGCCAGCCTGGAAGTCACAGGTACGAAATTTGACGACGCGCACACTTTAGCGCCCCCTACCCCCCTCCAAATAATTGTTTTTCTCCTTCAGGTGGACTTTTCATGGGATGAACCGGAAATCTGCTGAAACAAAACTTGTATGCGCTGATGTCAAACTATAAGTTTTTGTGGCCTATTAATGTAAATAAAGTGTGGCTACTTTGTTTCTCGGTAAATATGTCCACCCATCCATCCATTTTCTTTGCCGCTTATCCTCACAAGGGTCACGGGGAGCGCTGGAGCCTATCCCAGCCGTCAACGAGTACACCCTGAACTGGTCGCCGGCCACTCGCAGGGCACGTGGAGACAAACAGCCGCACTCACGATCACACCTATGGGCAATTTAGAGTATCCAATTCATGTTGCGTGTTTTCGTGATGCGGGACGAAATCAGAGTGCCCACCCGGAGAAAACCCACGCAGGCACGGGGAGAACATGCAAACACCACACTTGCAATGCCGGGATCGGACCCGGTTCCTCAGAACTGTGAGGCCAACACTTTAGCTGATCCACCGTGCCGCCTCTGGTTCGAGATGTATTTTTTACATTTACACCCCCCCCAAAAAAACAATGACTGCGCTCTGATTTATAGTTCAATTTGTTATGAAAAATACCCATCCATATTCTCGATTGCTTATTTTCGCTACGGCGCACATCTCATCCGACTTCGGGTGAGGGGCAGCTTACACCTTGAACCGGTCGCCGACCAATCTCAGGGAACACATACATAGACATACCACAATTTGGGGAAGGGGGAGGGACACATCACGCCTCCTTTACAAAGATCATCCATCAACATCACAAAGGTGGCATATCGTGATGATTAAACATTATCATTTCGTACAATGTGTGTTCAATTATCCACATTGAAATTTCACTGGAATGGCAATGACGTCACAACCACCCCGAATAAATTAACGATCGGAAAAGAAAAAAAAACAACTTCAGGCTTCACCTCTCACCTGTGCACTCTGACCTCTGTGACGCACAAGATGGCGGAATCGGAAACCCATCCATTCATTTTATTAATTAACTACAGCAGTGGCGGGAGGACCATCAGAAGGCCACAGAATCCCCCCCGCCCCCGAATGTACTTGGATGGGGAAAATTAAAATTCTACCAGGATAATGAATTATGATATCACCGTTCCAGCATTACCAATACGTTCATTCAAACAAATTTGTCCACTTTCAACATGACACAGCTGCTACCAATCAACCATTCTCACTCAAGTTATATGTGCTAGCCGTTTTAGCATGAAAATTGCTACCCTGGTTCTGATGCCAAATAGCCACACCAGAGCAGTTAATAACCATTATTCATCTCATAACTTGACAAAAACATAAAATGTTTCAATAAAACTCAGCGTACTCACCCGAGATTCACATTTTTCTTTTTTAGACAAACTCGTACTTTTGCAGAAGAGGCGGAAGAAAAAAAAAATCCTTAACGTTCCAGACAGTTTGGAAATATTGTTGGGCTCTTTGTCACAACGTCCGGTTTCTTGAAAAGTCCTTGATGAAAAACAATTTTTAACCATTTTTATTTCCCGTCGTGTTTGTCATCTCGCTCAGCCACCGGCTTCACGTCAAGTGCTGTAGGGTAAATCCAGTCGAGTCGCTCTAAACCAATCAGAGGACGGAACCATCTCTGAAGTCACAAAGGGGCTTCGGTCAGACTTAAGATCACCTGTAGTGTATTTTGTTGTACACAAAAATTATCAAATCATCTCACCTTTACATCTAATAAACTTAATTATAAGAAGGTATTCGTGTGAAAGTGCACGCTATGATTTGTTTCATGTGTCCTCCCTAATTGGACAAAAGTTGAAAGAAAGATCGAAAATAAACTTCCGGTCATCACTGCCATCTTGTGGCCCAGATTTGTAATGCAAGGACTTCTGCTCCTACGTTTGGAAGAAAAACACGAGTCCAAAATGTACTTTTACAAGATTATATATTACATGAATTAGAAAAAAAATACTTACACACATTAGAAAATAATATTTCTTTTTTTTAGCACCACATTGTTTCACTTTGAAATGACTTCAATAATAAAAAAAATTAAAAAAAACTAGGTCTGTGAAGGACTTTTTTTTTTTAAAATAATTATGATTATTATTTCATTTTAGGTTTTCGGCCTTCCCCGCCCAATTTCCCTTTAAAACCAAAATCATCAGCGATAAAAATTTAACAATCCAAAACGGTCCGGAATATGGCTGACAAGAGACTGGGAGGGCCGGGCGGGGTGGGGGCGTCCCATCATCCGCGACCCCCGGAACCCCCCCCCCCCCAACTTCTCGGCAACGCCTCCTGCCCGCCGTGGTCTCTCCCGCCGACGCCGAGGGTTAGAACGCGAGAGTCAAAAGCAGCGGCAACAGAGGTGGAGAGAGTCACCTTTTAATGGTTACACTGGAAGCAACATAGAACAGCACAGGACAGCACAGGACAGGACAGGACAGGACAGTCCGGGGGTGGGGGTGGGGAAAAAAAACACAATCCAGCTTAGCCGCAGATTCTTTGGTCTGGTCTTCCGAAAAGGGGGCCGGTGGTAGAAATAAATACAAACGAAATATACCACATGCGACGGCGATAATATTTGGTGGTCAGTTTCTTTCTTTCTTTTTTAATATGTCATAGCACCCTGTTTGTTCTTAAATAAATACAATAGAATATCACTATGTCTGTACAAATGGAGTGTAATGCACATTTGCCCAGCTGGAGGCTCGATGACGCGGTACGGGGAGACGAGCGGAGTCAAAACATTTGGCGCAATTAGCACTTTTTGCCACACGCGTTCTCTCAGAACAAACAAAGATTTTTATTCAGCGAAAAATGGCATCACGCCACATTTAGAAAGAAGGAGGAAACCCCACCGGCAGCCCCGAGGATGCCGGGCGGCGGGGCAGGGGGGGTCACAAGAGGCTGATGACGCTTAACAAGTTGGAATCCGTTTTTTTCTTTTTTTTTGGGGGGGGGGGGGGACTCTGAGGTTCTTCTTCACGTGGATGAGGAGCGACGGCGGAGGATTGGAGAGGGGGGGGGGGGGGAGGCGGCCGGGAGAGGGCGGTGGGGGCCCCCCGTTCACCGGGTGGGGAAAAAACTAAACAAAAAAACAAACGCTCCCTCTTGCTGTTCCTTCCCGCCGAGACCTCTTCAGAACATTTTTTTAATACATTTTTCGACGCCCATTTGTTGTCAGAAGGATGCTGCGTTGCTAGGGCAACACCATCCCTATGTGTGTATACGTGTGTGTGTGTGTGTGTATTACATATCATTTACAAGTTAATTTACAAATTATCAGGTGTGAATGTATATGTAGGTTTGTCTAAGTGCTCGTGTGTGTTTCTGAGTGTGAATGTGTGTGTGTGTGTGATTAGCCTTGGAAGCACACAGGTCCCACTTCAAATCCAAACTGTTGGTTGCTCTCCCCAAAGTCCGACACTTTGATGTCCAGCAGAGGGAGATGTTCCACCTGTGGCGTGTTGACCTCCAGCACCGTCCTGTCGAAGCCTTTGCGGTACTGCGGGGGCACAAGTGCAAAAAAAAAAAAAAAAAGAAAAAGAAAAACTTTATGACAGTGTAATAAACTGCCATTGACATTGCTCTACCACAAATGGCAGCCGGGGGGGCGCTGTTGCTAAACACCGGCATATTTCTAAATGCCCTCTGTTCAGTTTTGTACGCCAGGTTCATCGTGGACACAAAATGTTTGTTCATGTTTATCAAAATGTTTGGTTCCTGGAAAACTGCCCACTGAATGTACTTAAAAACATGTTTGGGTTACAATAATTCTCTTTGAAATTATGGATACTGGGTACAGTAAAGATTAAATTATCGTTGAAGCTCGTGGGTCCCAACTTTCTGAGTTGAGTTGGAAAAATCAGTATTAAGGTCAGCAAATATTATTTATCCATCCATTTCCTTTAGCTGCTCATCCTCACGAGGGTCACGGGAGTGCTGGAGCCTATCCCAGCAGTCAACGGGCAGGAGGCGGGGTACACCCTGAACCGGTCGCCAGCCAATCGCAGGGCACATCGAGACAAACAGTCACTAACTAACACTTACAATCACACCTACGGGCAATTTAGAGTGTCCAATTAATCTTGCATGTTTTTGGGATGTGGGAGGAAACCGGAGTGCCCACCCGGAGGAAACCCACACAGGCACGGGGAGAACATGCAAACTCCACACAGGCGGGTCCGGGACCTCAGAACTGCGAGGTCAACGCTTTACCAGCTGAGCCACCGTGCCGCCAAATATTATTTATGATTCAGAAAAAAACCCATCAAGTTTACATTCATCATCTCTGAAGTTAAGGGTAACACGTAACACATGTTTTGAAAACGTTGGGCTCACGGACTTAAAAAAAAAATTCAAGATAAATTTCCATTGTTCATGTTTGGAAGCCGCACGTTATGTTTCTCAAAGTCAAACTTGTTTTCGATATGATTAAAAATCCTGACTCACAGAGCATCCGTCCACCAGCGCTTTGATGTACGGGTTGGTCTCGTAGCTCAGCTCCTCTTCGTTGGCGGCCTGGAAGTGCAGCGCCCTCTCGTGGTTGTCCTTGGCGCTCTGGTCGGCCCACGCCACCGAGCGGTGGCAGTGGTAGGTCAGGTTCTGTCGGGCTACCACGCTCAAGAGGCGCAGGAATCCCAGCTGGACCACACCCATCGGCTCGCCGTTCGAGTCCACGTAGGAGAACTGCAGGCGGTGTCAGACGATGAGGATGTTGAGGAGGACACGGAGCGGGGCCCTTTATGCCCGAGATGGACTGACCTTTGCGCCTGTCGCGAACTCGCTGAACCAGGAACCTGGAGTCTCTTTTTCCCACGAGTTCATGTTCACCTGTCACCACAATCACACCACAATTGAGACAAATCATTGATTACACCAAGAGTTCTCGACCCAACTACAACTTGCACCCCGATATGCGACAGGACTGGAAAAACTTTGCTGACCGTGTTGATGCTCTTGTGAGGGTACAGGCACGTCTCCCCGCTGGTGAAGTTACAGAAGACCTTGAAAGAATCCCTGGAGCAGCCCTGGTTGGGGTCAATCCAGTACTCTCCTGTTTTTTGAGCGAGGGAGTGGATGTTTGAATCATGATATGAAGGTCTGAGCTAAAAAATGATTCGTGAGCGGTAGGAAGGGGACGAGCATCTCTTCACCGTCTTGGAGCTCGGGCTGGCTGAGGCGGAGATCTTGGCAGGTTCTCGCAGGACTGTCCGGTGTCCCCGTCGGGAAACGCATGGTTTCGATCTCTTGCCGTAGCGAGTTGAGGGAGCCGAAGATCTCCTCCATGCCCTCGCTGGCCGTTAGGAACTCAGCGCCGGCGGTGTCGGAGGCGGGCATGTCGGGGTCTGACTCGGGGAGCAGTTGGCTGGCGTCGATGGAACGCTTGGACTTGGGGCTCCTCTGGATGGGCAGTGGTTGGATGACCTCGCCGGGTGGGCCCTGGAAAACCAAAGAAGACCCGCAGTGAGTCATTGTTCGCGTTAACGTTCAAACTCAAGAGAGAGGTTACATACAGGAGGTCCTGGAGATCCTGGAACACCCTTTTCTCCCTTGGGACCAGATCCTCCCTAAACACAAGCGGAAGAGGAAGGATTGAGGAGGAATTGTGGCGTCATCAACATTTCCTCAGGAACATTGAAGTACGATACTCACAGAGGCACCCTTGGCTCCTTTGACTCCTTGAGGACCCTGAAGACGGACAGCAAGTTTTAGAAGATCTCAGTGTAACATGTATCACTCTGAGATAAGGGGCCAGATTTACTAAGATGCCATATACCAGTCAGTCTCTAAACTTTATGGCGACTCAAACAGATTGCATGGATTATTGGTGAGCGTGAGGTGTGGGATTTACTAAAACTGCAGTGCAATCGCCAAAAACGAAAAACAAAATCTAAAGTGATGGTTGCGTCCGTTTTTGGATGTGCAGATCTTTCCTAAATCAGCTTCAAGAGCTTACAAATTGCGATGAGAAGCAAAAGCACCACCACTCACAGGAAGACCAGGAGGACCAGCAGGGCCGAGGGGTCCGGTGCCGCCGGGCATTCCCTGTCATCAGCACCAGACACGTCATTGTCATCATCATCATCATAACAATCGTCGTCATCATCTTCTTGCATATCTCAATGTCAGACTTACAGTCTCTCCCTTGTGTCCATTGGATCCATGAGGTCCGGGTAGACCGCGGTCTCCCTTCTCTCCCTGCTCTCCCGGAGGTCCGATAAGGCCGATAAGACCTGGATGTCCCTTCTCTCCTTTAGCACCAGGGTCGCCTCGCAGACCCAACAAACCTGGCGGTCCCTGGAGAGGAGCGACAACGGAAGATTACAGGCAAAGTTATACAAGTGCAACAGGAGGATGTTGGGGTCTTACGACAGGTCCGGGTGGTCCCTTTGGTCCAGATGGGCCAGGAGATCCTTGCTCACCCTAAAACACACAAACAGTCCTCGAGAAATCCACACAGAGACAAAAATGTGCAATCCCTGATACACAAAATCTCATTTATCACTGACCACTGATCCTGGGAGACCTCGCAGACCCTCATTTCCTGTTTTTCCTGGTTGGCCTTGAGGACCCACAGGTCCGGTCTTTCCTGGCGGTCCAAGGGCACCTGTGTCACCCTGGCATGACAGGACAAACACACATGTAAATTGTTTAGGCAGTCTTTGAGTAATTCATTATAAATACAAGCTGAAAAGGGTGTGGACTGGAGACCAAGTCCATGACTCAATCGGGAGTGCGGTGATAAAAACGGCCACTGGATATGACTTGGAGGATTCAGAGTTTGGAAAAAATGACCTTCAAGCATTTAGCATATTCTTTGCTTGGCTAGCCTTCCAAATATATTTATACATTTATGAAGACAGAATAATGTAAGTTTTTGACATGACGTGGAATACAATATTCTAACTACAAAATCCGCTTTAATTATTGGGCCAATGCAAAAACCGTTCCCTAGAGGGCGAAGCTGGGCACATTTACGCAGCTGACTACTGAAATTAATTGATAGACGATCATTATTATTACCTGTTACTCCTTACACATTTATTGAAAAATGAATGATACGTTTGTATTGTAACACTAAATCTACACGAGTAGATTGTGGACTGACCTTGGTTCCCTTTTCTCCTTGTCGCCCTTCAGGTCCTCTTGCTCCAGCAGGACCCTGGAAACAAGCAAACAAAAATCATGACACCTGAAGAAGTTGATGGAATTCCTCTTTGACGCAGGAAGTGCTGATTCTACCCGCTTTCCTGGCGGGCCGGGGGGTCCATTCTCTCCGGGAGGACCAGGAGAGCCCTAAATCAACAGGGGATCATGGTGATCATAAAGTGACCCGTTTGAAAAGATTTCACAGGAATAATAACTTCAATTATGCACGTACAGATTCTCCCTGTTCACCATCTTCTCCCTGTTCTCCTTTGGCGCCATCTTGACCCTATGAGGGAAACAAACAGACTCGTCGGACCTTCTCCTTGGTTCTTTTCTTCACTTAAGCAGGGAAACCGTGAGGGATGATCTGGATGTCAACTGAAGGAACACTCACTCTGGGTCCAACTTCACCAGGAGGACCAGGATCACCAGGGAAGCCAACTGGACCCTAAGGACGGCAATGCTGGAGACATTAAAATGGAACAAAATGCAAGAGACAGTTCAATGAAAGAGTCTTACAGGGTTTCCTTTAGGACCATCATCTCCTGGCCGTCCTCGTCCTCCGGCAGCGCCAGCAGTTCCAGGCTGTCCGGCCTCTCCCTTTTCTCCACGCTCACCTCGAGGACCCTGACAAAAAGAAAGCAAAGTCATTTGTTAGGTCGGTGTGAATCTCCAAGTGTTCCTCTTTTTCCCCTTCCCCAACCACAAAGATCTCACCTTCTTTCCTGGTTCTCCTCCGATTCCAGGTGGTCCGGCCTCCCCAGGTTCTCCCTGTGAGATGTTCAGAGTGGGTTTTTAGAGGTCGGGAAAAATCTAAGCAGTTGCATTGCACTCATATGTGAAATAAAAGTTGGTGTACCTTCTCTCCAATAGGTCCAGGATTACCCAAACCTCCAGGAGGACCTTGAGGGCCCTGGAAAACACACAGGTTTCAGTTTGGTATCAGAGACGCCCACATAAATGTTATAAGAAGAGCGACAAACTCACATCAGCACCGTTGGGTCCAGCAGGGCCGCGGGGTCCTGGGGGACCTGGAGGACCCTGTGGACAAGCACACGTTTCATTATTCAGTATTATTCATTATGTCTACCATGGCAGCAGTCTCCATACTCACCAGAGGTCCAACATCTCCGTTCTCTCCCTTCTCGCCTGGTGGTCCTGGTAGTCCCTGGGGGTCAGAGTTAAGAGATAGCTTCAGCTCTCTAACCTAAAAAAATCCAAATTTAATCGAATTGTCATAGATTTACCTGCAGGCCGATGGGTCCAGGTGCTCCGGGGAATCCTCGAGATCCTTCGTCTCCTTTGGCACCAAAAGGCCCCTGTTGGCCCCTTGGTCCTAGCTCTCCATCAGCACCCTACGAGCCAGAGGAGAAAAGAAAGTCAGTGTTTCCACATGCTGGAGAGGAGAAAATCAAGAACAAATCCAGTACTCACGGCGGGACCAGGTTGGCCGACGGGACCCATTGGCCCGGGAGGACCCGGAGGTCCCTAAGAAAAAAGAAGCGTGAAAACATCACGTGAACAAAATCTTATGACTTCAGACATGCTGCTGTGGTTGTTTCACTCACATGCTCTCCTTTGCCTCCCTTAGCTCCCTTCTGGCCGGGTTCACCAACTTCACCCTGCAGTGACGAGAATTTATGAGAAAAGTCCCAAAAGAACTTATCAACAGCTGTACTGAACCATCATGGCTCTCAACATGCACTTTTACAAACCACAACCTTGTGACTCTGTGCCACTGACCTTATCACCATCCTCTCCAGGTCCTCCTGGCGATCCAGCAGGGCCTGGAAGACCCACTGGACCCTGGACTCCATCCCGACCTGCAGGGCCGAGTGGGCCTTTCTCACCCTGAGTTACGTAAATAACCAGAACGCATTAAAAAGACGCTTAAAGAGCCAAACACTTGGACCAAATCTACAAAACACTCACAGGAACACCCTTCTCTCCAGCGTTACCAGGGGGTCCTTGTGGGCCAGGTCTACCAGGGGGTCCAACAGGTCCAGCAGTGCCAGCAGGTCCTCTCTCACCAGGAGATCCCTATAAATGTTGTATAATATAGCCGTCCACAAGTCAACATGACTACATGGACTCTAAGTGTATATATTATTTATTGATGAGCAGTGGTTCGAGGGCCACTTTTAGAAATTATTTTTTAATCTGAAACGTACGGCAGGTCCAGGAGGTCCAGCAGGTCCTTCACTTCCCTTCAGTCCTCCACCACCCTGGATAAAAAGACAGTAAAGATTTCAACTTTGATTTTGGACAATAACGGATCAGGGTATGGCCCATGAGACACTCACAGGGGTACCAGGCAATCCTCTCTCTCCCGGGAAACCTCTCAGTCCAGGGGGTCCATCTTTACCTGGACCTCCTGGAGGGCCTGGATCTCCCTTTGTGCCTTCCTTTCCTGAGGGGCCAGAAAGTCCCTGCTCTCCAGGTGGACCTGGTGGTCCGGGATGGCCACGCTCACCCAAGGGGCCGGTCTCTCCAGATGGGCCCTGGAAAGGAATCATGGATGAGAAACATCGAAAGCATGCAACAAATTGATGATTCCTGTGCAATTATTTCTCAATTTACCTGAGGTCCAACGACTCCGGGAGGCCCTGGTGGACCCATCTTTCCTTGGAAACCCTGAAGCAAAGAAATCCAGTTATTTGTTGTTATCGAGGTCTCATTTTCCCTTTTACAAAAGATAAAACTTAAACTCACAACTTCTCCTCTCTGTCCAGGGTGTCCGGGGAGCCCATCCTTTCCAGGTGGTCCCTGTGAAGAAACATCCAAAAATCTTCAGACAAAGCCGGATATTACTAGTCTCTCACCAGAATCCACCCCTCTCACTCACGGGAGGTCCCTTTGGTCCGGGGAAACCGTTCGCTCCCTGAGGCCCGGGCAGTCCCTGGTGACGCAGCAAAGCAGGATTTCAGAGATGATACACAAGCCTAGGCGAGTTCCACAAGAACGCATTGACAAACAAGTACTCACCCTCTCGCCAAGAGGACCAGGCGGGCCATCACTTCCTGAAGTTCCCTGATGAGCAATGACGGTAAATTAAAACAGTGAACGAAGGAATGCAAAGTGTTTGTCTTTTAAAGTAGAGGAACTCCTTCCCGTTCAAGGTATTTTATCTTAGAACTAACCTTTGCGCCTGGCTTTCCGGTAGCACCTCGTGGTCCTCGCTGCCCTCTGGGACCCTGATGGACACAGACATTGAAATGATGGGAAAGCCAACAGGAGGCATACTGGAGTTTTGGGAAGGATAAACCAACTTTACCGTTGGTCCTCTTTGTCCTCTTGGTCCTGCTTTGCCTGAGAGACCCTGAGAGACAAAACCACAATCACAAACCAGGAAACGCACCTCGATTAAGACGACACTCCAGAGGTCTGACGCTCCTTACCCTTGTTCCCTTCTCGCCATTTGTGCCAGGGAATCCTGGGAATCCTAGAGATCCCTACAAGACAACAAGACACGCTCAAATTCCTGCCCGGTATAGATGAGTTGAGCATGCAAACAAAGTCTTTGAGCTGATCTTCTTACCTTGGGTCCTGGTCTTCCGGGATAGCCAGGAAGTCCAGGAACACCAAGTTTGCCCTGAAACCATGTGGATCTTTCTTTAATGAGCGGTCGGTCAGTCAAATATTATCATCACCTGTTTTTTTTAATTCAAATGCACAGTATGAGAATCAACCTCAAGGATGAATGACTCGTACCTTCTCTCCAATGGGACCAAGGGGACCGAGTTCACCAGGGGGTCCGACTCGACCCTTTGGCCCTTCTGGGCCATCCTCTCCTCTGGGGCCCGACACGCCGATCTCACCCTGTCAGCAGGAAAATAAAAACACTCCAATAAATCACAAGTGTGTGACGATACATGGGAGGTGGGAAAGACCATTCATTCCAGGTTACCCTCTCTCCTTTGACGCCAAAGTCTCCTTTAATTCCAGGGAAACCATCTTCTCCCTGATGACACCAAGAAGAAGTTCAGTCATACAGTTGCTTGTTTCTAACAGGCACAATTTTCTTCAGGAGATGCACACACACCTTCTCTCCCTTGTGGCCCTTCAGTCCTCGGATTCCTTGCTCCCCCTGCGAGCACAGTGCATCAGAAGAATCGCAGAAACTGACAAAAAAAACAAACAAACAAACGCATCAAAGAGCTATAAGGAGGCACATTTACCGACCTTGATTCCACGAGGCCCAGGATAACCGATAGCTCCTTGGGGACCATTGGGGCCCTGCAGACAAATACAGGATGTGTATTCAATCAATGGTAATTAGTAATTGTGTAATGGATGCGCCAACTCTGTGCCACCTACCTGGTTCCCTTTGGTTCCAGTGGGCCCCTCTTTTCCTGGGTGACCCTGAAAGGGAGAAATGGTGGTTTGAGGGACATAATTTAGGCAAAAATACATGGGGACAAATTGAAAATACAAACTCACAGGAGGGCCGTCGGCTCCTGGCATTCCTGGCAGACCTGGTTTTCCTGTGGGCCCCTGTAGGAGGTAACAATGGCCTTGATTAGAATGTTCATGTTTGTACTTGGAAGGAGAAAATTTTGTCACAATCAGTTTACAAGCCCAGATGGAACACAAATGGAATTACTGGAATCTCAAAAGACTTCTCAATAACTAGTGTCAAAAACTCATCTTTCCTCAATATTACCTTTTCTCCTGGTGGTCCCATGGCTCCCTGAGGTCCTGGCATTCCCTGTGGCAATAACACACACATTAAACATGTCAATTGCAATTAAAAAGTAAGAGGATTTGGTGTCTTACCTGAGTTCCTGATGTTCCCTGCTGACCTGGAGGTCCGGGCTCTCCTTGAGGCCCCTGTGAAGAGATGAAGAATTAAACTAGTCAAGACATGAGTGAAAATGGGTTAAGTCAAGTGAAGAGATGACTAGACACTGACCAGGTTGCCCTTGGGACCAACTGGACCATCGTTGCCGCGAACGCCCTAAGAGAAGGGAAAAACCGGGGTCATGGTGGCTTCAGGGCTATTGGTGGGATAAGGCACAAACTCTTGTGACTCACAGGAGGTCCGGGAATTCCTGGAGGACCTTTGGGGCCGAGCAATCCACGAGGTCCCTAGAAGCAGGAAAGTAAAGGACGCGTCAGAAGAAGAACACCAAAAAATCTTGCAGGCTTTGAGAGCACCACAAATTACAGCCTCCAAATCAGCCTTGTGACTACTGGAACGCTAATGGCACCTCCATCTCGGCTCATCTGACACTGCTTTCTTAGCGTAATGCAACTGACAACCTAAACCGCGACATCTACAGGGGTCTGTGCTATGGTGAGAACAACCCTCAGCTATGTCGCATGAAATCACTTACTGGTTCACCAGGGAGACCTCTGGGTCCGACCTCTCCGTCATCACCCTGAGGACACACAGAAAGAGAACATCATGGTGGGATGATGGCAGACATCCGTCTGATTTGAACAATTTCCAGATTGCTATGTCTGTACCCTCTCGCCATCCTCTCCTTGAGGTCCGGGGGGTCCCATTGATCCAGAGTCCCCCTATTCACAAAAACAAAAAAGGAAAAGAAAATAGATTTAGACCAAGAGGATTAATAGGGTGAAATTATGTGGCATGTTTGCTCAGCGCTTACTCACCCTATGTCCTTTGTCGCCTGGCAAACCAGGAAGACCATCAAAGCCGCGATCACCCTGTCGGGATGTCCACTCTGTTAGTGACCACTTGGATTCTTTTCCGATTTGTAAAAACACTTGAGCGTTACCTTAGTACCGGGCTCTCCAGGCATTCCCCGGGCTCCGTCAGCTCCGGCACGTCCCTGTCAGAGATGGGCCGTTAGGAAAGGAGCTGTTCCAAGCCTGATATTTGATTTTATTTTTAGTTTTTGTAATACTCACTCTCCTTCCTGCTTTGCCTGGTGGGCCAATCAATCCTGGAGCTCCCCTGGGTCCCTAATAAATGTAGAAAACGGATTTAGCATGCTGCTCTCTAATGCCATTGACCCTTAATTCTGACTGTTCTTACCTGAGGACCAGGATCTCCACTTTCTCCTTTCAGACCATGACTTCCTGGATTTCCCTGAAAGAGACCCACGTATCATCTATAGTTAAGCTCTCATTAGGTCACGTCCAGACATCAAATATCTCTAGGGGTTAGTAGTCATACCAAGGGTCCGGGACGTCCGGTGAATCCCATTGGTCCTGGAGGTCCTTTCAGAGCCATCTACATTCAAGATGTTGACAGTTTTTCATGACAACAACTGAGAAAGTGCTATTATACAATATCTGTAGCACACTTTTCATGGAAAAGTATTGAGACACCTAAAGGGAATGAAATTTGCTGTCCATTTGGAGCTAGAACAGGATTTGCTTTTCTAGGAAGACTTTCTTCAAGATATTGGAGGATTTATTTTTCCCCCATTCAATTTGCTTTCTTCAGGCTAGTTTATCCTTAAAGGGTTTTATGGCCTTGTTGTTCACCAAACTCAACCAAATATTTATTTCTGGAGCTCACTTCTTGCGTGACAAACAGAAAAGAACTTGTGTAGCCACAAAGTTAGACACGTACAATTGTCCAACATGCCTCTGGTTCACTATAAAATAAAACCATAAAAGCATGTTATCCCACAACCTTACATCAAATACGACTCACCCTGGCCTGAGACAAGATGGCGGCTGCTTGGGCTTCCTGTGCTGATACAACAGGACCCTTATCTCCTCCACTCTGGCCGAAGCGGAACTGCAAAAATCAAAAGGCAAACAGTATTCGGACTGCATGAGGGCTAAACCTCTCCTAGCAGAGGTCTGTCCGGGTCATCGAGCCATAAAAACACATGCATCGGCTATTTTCTGGGGAAGGAGAGAGGCGGCGACATTTCAAGTGACTCACAGGCAGCATCACGGAAGATCCGGGTGGTCCGGGAACTCCGTCGGCACCGGGCAGACCGGCCTTGCCGGGAGGTCCCTAAGACGTGGAGAAAACGTCTTAGTTTGGTGGATTGTGAACCACAACAGCTGATGTCCTTGCACGGACTCACCCTTTCACCGGGCTCACCAACAGAGCCAGGAGGACCAGATCTACCAGGGGGGCCAGTAGGTCCCTAAAAGAAAGAAAGAGACAGAGAGAATGCGAAGACATGTTTAAAAAAAAAAAATCCCTTTTTAGAAGGAAAATGACAAAGGTTGTAAACTCACAGAAGGTCCTTCAGGTCCAGGAGGTCCCTCAATCAGCATGCCCTGGAGAGAAGGTTTTACATGTAAGTGGGTTCCAAATAAAGAACTATCAAATCACATTTGGCTCTAAATGTTCCGTGGAAATGGGGTAAGAAAAACCCCAAAGAGTCTGAACTACCCATCAAGGCAGGGGTGACTTCAGCCTGCTCATGGCAGTGACGGATAATGAAAAAAAAAAACAGATAATGGATCCACTCACAGGCTCGAGCACGGCGGGCTCTCCTTTCTCGCCCTTCTGTCCTCTGATGACCGCCTGAGGACAAACAACACAAATGTGGGCGAGAAGATTCCGCAGTCAGTCCGCCTTTGCCGTGCCGCGTCATACTCTCACAGGCAAACAAGAAATGATCCTTCCATCCATTTCCCGTGCTGCTTATCCTGTCCGTGCTCACAGGGACCTGCGGCCTGAACCTGCTGGCTACGCCCTGGACTGGTCACCATGCCAGTCACGGGGCACTTACAGAAACTCTCACACTCACATTCACACCGTCACGGAGTGGGACCTGAACCCAAGTCGCTGCAGAGAAGTCATGTCAATGAAATATTTCACTATCAGTGACTTCTTGAGCGAAAACCTTCTGGTGCTGGTAAAGGAACTGCTCCTGCGCCGACCATTCTGCGGCTTACTGGCTCTACACTTGACCTTGGTGACATAAAGGGCATCACCCACAGGTGGCACAGAAATTCGATCCACTCTTGAATGGCTCTTTATGTACCGCGCACATTTCAACCAGCGATGTGAGGACGAGGGCTGCCTAAAACTACTCAGCATTTGCACTCGGGTCATCTTGGTCCTTGAAACCCGCTTCTGACGACAAAACACTGTGACTAATATTTTCTTTGTCGGTCAAATCAAAAATGGGAAACGCAAGGAGTTATTATTTTGTAGGACGCCTGGGATTCTGGCGAATTTGCATGACAACCAGAATTTGTAAAAATTAAAGAGCAGAATGCCTTTGATGCTGAGTAACTAACAAATCCTGCCAATCACAGTTGGTTGAAATGATTAGTTTTTTGTTTTGTTTTTTTTTGCTTTGGAAGCAACATGACTTACGCCTGCCTCGTCTGTCACAGCGGACAGGGCGGGGCCCATGTAGCCTTCCACCTCTCGGGCCTCGGGCACGGGCTCGCCGTAGTCCCGATAGGAATAGTCGTATTCCTTCATGCCCACATCGCCAGTCACGTACTCCTCGGTGAAGGGCTCCTCTCCGACGCCGTCCGTCGCGGTCGAGTCCACCTCCTGCCCCTCCAGAGCAGTCTCCACCTGGGGCTCCTTTCGGGTCCGAGCCAGCCGTGCAAGAAGGGGAGGGTGAACCCGCCAAGAGCAATGGAAAGGAGGAGTGGTGTTGACCAGAAGGAAATGTTAGTGACAGGAGGTAGTGAAAGAGGAGCATATGTAGGAAGAAGTGAGTCTTACCTCATAAAATAAGAAAAACCATACAAAAACCACTTTACAGACTGTCAACAATACTATTCTCTCAAGTTACCTACTGTGGAACTTAGTCTGTTTCCAGCAAAGGATGTCAGAACTTCCACAAACGCGCCTTCAATCTAACCGTGGGAAGCTCAGACGAGCTCAGGGAAACCGTTTGCTCACTTGGATTGATGAATTCAGCCATGACTTACCGTCAAAGTGGATTTATGCAGGACCAAAGGACCAACGTCTCATTTGTACACTAGCAAACATTGCTGTAAACCTTTGTGAATTTTATTTTTTTTTTTGCTGAGTTGAGTTTGTCATGAAAACTGAAGAGCAAAGTTAATGACAGAACGAGCGAACTACGAGAGGCACACACCGAGGTGTGGACGATCTCGAGTTCAGCGAGAGCTCCCGTCAAACACCAACACGCCACATTCGGTTCCCCTTTTGTCGTAAGACCTTTGCGGTCATCCCCGCCGAGATGATGACCGCGACGAGTCTTGGGGTTAGGGGGAAAAAGGGGACACCGTGTTAAAATGGAAATGTGGGGGTATGGTCCTTGGACAGGAGGCTTCTCTTTGAGCGGTCTTGTCTGACGACTGCAGCGCCGACAAAAAACCTTGTGAGGTGTGAGTAACGCGGTGGAAAGTGTGAGGTTAAACCACGAGAATGGGATCCCGGACACACCTCTGCTAGATTCTATTAACGGATGCACCCCTGAAGTTAAAAGCCAGAAATCTCATCAACTGCCTTTAAGAGGGGATACACTGATTGGTTCCAAACTACCAGCTGAGCTTCACATGGAAATCAGGATAGCCTACGAAACGCTCGTATTTGTTTGGCGCAGTTTTTACGCCGGATGCCCTTCCTGACGCAACGCCTCTCTGGGAGTGGAGGCCCCAGTTGGATACGAACTCAGGACCCCTGGTTTACCAAACCAACACTGTAACCACCGAGCTCCGGGGCCTCGCTAGTGTCCGTCCGTTGGTGTTTGTTTCCTTCCCTGTCATTAATGCCAACAAAATCTGATTTTGTGCTTAAAGGCATTATATAAAGATAACTTTTTTGCTATTTGTGTGGCCAAAGAACTTAAATCCCCGACCACTTTGGCACCCTTTCCGCGGTGCATTGATTGGTGAACCGCGAACGGTATTCCATGTAATTATCACGTTTTAGCAGTAACTTTATTTGGATTTGTTTTTGGATAATCTAATAATAATAATGATAAAGTGTCATGTCATTGGCAAGGTCGGTGGTGTGTGTTACCTGCGTGGGGTTCTCTTCTTGTGTGACCACCTCACCCTCGGACTCTGGCAGCGTCTCCTCATAGAAATAATCGGTCTCTGTGGGGGTGTTCCCGGCCTCGGAATATTCAGTGTCTACATCCTGATTGGTCGAGTGGGCAGAAAAGGGGGGGAGCAGGGAGGAAGTAAGCAGATTTGACCGGAAGAGCGAAGGTTAGTCCAAAGTCTGCTTGTGAGTGATGATGAGTTATAAGAAGAGAACACAACAGCATTGTGGTTGTCTCAGTGGCAACGCACATGTTTCACAAACATCTGGGAAAAGAAATGTCAGCCGCCTGCCGACTATAAACGTCGCCTCGTGCGGCGTTTAGTCAGCCGGCCGGACTCCGATGACATTTCTTTTCGCTGTATCGCAGGACAACGTTGACGGGGTTTGTTAGCGGCCACCGGCCTACCAGAGCCGGCGTCCATCCCAAGAGGAGAAAACATCCGCAAGTGATGCTTTGGGATGTCAGCGGCGCTCGCGACCAGACAACAACCCTCCCATTTAAAGAGAAGCAGCCTCACGGAACAGATCTCCACGAATTCATTGCGGAGAATGAATCAAGTCCGCCTCACAGGGTAAGTCGAGACTTAGGGAGCCGTGCGTGAGCCTGCTTCGTTGACGTGATCAGAAGGAAAGAGCTTGTTGGAAAAACAGACGAACAAAGAATGTGACAGCAAGAGCTGGTGTTGCGTCATTGCGGGTATCGTCGGGGCTCTTGCTGGTTTTTGCGCCAATCCGTGCCGCATTCGTTTCACCCGAACGCCTTCCTGACAGGAGGTCCATTGCGCAGTTCGGAGGTCAAAAAGGAAGCCCACAGTGAGCCATGCTTCACTGTGCACCCTGGTATTATATCATATGGACGAGCTGACCGCACAGTGAATGAGCATATGATATAGCAACAGAAAATCATCTCACATCTCGAAGGTCAGACTAGCCACCAAAAAGAGCAGAAGATGGAAGAAGCTGACCCCCAGATGGCACACGCGGGACATTCCGACCCGAGCCAGAGTCGTACCTGTTGGTAACCGTTGTCAAATTTCTTTCCCGTGCCACTCAGCGCGGTCTTGTCGAAGGGCGGGAATGGTTTGTGGAGGGACTTGACGTTGGCGTCCAGCACCGCCTTGGCCTTGGTGGGTCTCGGGGGAGTGGGCCGGACAGGAGCGGCGGTGGTGAGGACCTTCTTCCCGTTTTTCAACTTCTCCACCACTGTATTCGTGGCTTTACTGACTGTAGGCTTGACAAGGGGGACTTTGGAGACCACCGTTTTGACTTTGACTTCCGACTTGGCCTGAGAAAATGTAGATGCTTTTGTGGGCTCTGCCTTTGCCGCTTTTGTGGCTTTGGGTGCTTTGGTAGCTTGTACTTTGGAAGCAGATGTTGCCGCGCTCACAGTAGTCTTCTCTATTTTGACAACAGTCTTTGTTTTCGTAGTGGTTTCGCTTTTTGTGCCTTTCTTTTCTACCACAGTAACTTTGTTGTTGCTAGTAGCTTGAGCCTCATTGCTAACTTTGTTCTCAGTTTTTCCATTATCCTTGACCTTGACTTCTTTGACCTCAACGCTCGTTTTCCCGTTGGACTTTGACGCGGCTTTATCATTTCCAGCTTTCTTCTCAGCGGAGGACTTTCCGTTTCCTTTGACCTCGGCTGAAGCTTTAGCGGTTTTCACCACAACGGTTTTTCCATTAACCTTCTTCTCAACAACCACTTTAGCGCTCTTAGCAGGGATGGCTGTGGTCTTCACCTTAGCAGCCGATGTGGTCTTGATCTTGGACAAGAAGACGGTGGTGGCGGTGGGCTTGGTGGTGGTCTTGGATTTGGGCGGCTTGGCCGTGGAAGACTTCAGAGGTTTGTTGGGAATGGGAGGCTTGACTATTTTAAAGCTCCCGCCCTTGGCTGCTTTAGCCGGCGTGGGCTTGGCTTTGACCGAGGCGGCTTTGGTGGGGGTTGCCTTCCCGTTTGTCTTCTAAAGTCCGAGTTTTTAATCGTTCGGTCGAGGTGTTTAATGTTTGCGAGCGAGGTGGCAAAGACACAGAAAAGAGGAGGAGGGAGATGCGCAGGGTTGGGAAGGGGGAACAGAAGGGGAGAGAAAGACAAGAGTAGCTGTGTTGAGAAACAATGACATCAAGATGGCAAAGGCTTGGATAATTTACTGAGACTGCACAGGCATTACTGGATACAGCAGAGTCTTTTTTTCTCTCGGTCATTTAAGCCAATCAGGAACGCAGAAGACGTTCAATTTGCCCTCGTTGACCCCAGTGGCTGATCTCTCCAGTAATGCCATTCTCATCGTGAAACAACAAAGCGGCATTGTTGGCCTGATCACAACCGAGCCGGTTGTCGGGCGGAGGCACGGAGGGTGTGGCTGTCGCGGGCGGGGGAAAAAAATAAACACGTCTCAAAATACTCCGACATCCAGTACGCCCGCGTACAGGATGTCGGAGTATTTTTTCAATAAAATGAGCGGTACTCTTTTCAGTGGCTTGAAATGGTGACGCCGAATGACAAACTCTCCTGCTGGTTCTTCGGAATAAGACAATTCAACACATGCAAAGTACCTTGTAGGTAATTTGCGAGAAAAACAGACGCCTCGGAAGAAAGAAGACATCATTTCCTGTTGATCTGAGCGGTCCTCTTTATAAACGTGGTGAACTCTACTGGCCGCTCGGCGAAAATGAGTCAAAGCGAGAACCTGGTTTTGCTAACAACAGGCCTCCGGAGTCACAAATACGAGAAACTATCTTCTTTTTCTTGCCGTCGTCCAACCGTCCATACAGATGCGAGTTACGTGTTTTACCACTTAGTCCGGAATGCGCGAGCTCTGCGGTTTCTCGGTCGGTCAACCTGCGGTTTGAAAAGTTCCCTAGAAATAAATTTTGGATTGGATTTGGAACCAAAGCAGAAGCCATCGGTTTTCCCGTTCGATGTCGGAGATACGAGCGGTGCGCCCGGTTTAGCCACACCCGTTTCCACCGCCGCAACAACCCAGCCATGTGGACACATCAACACACATGACACGTAAACGACGACAAAAATGAAAAAAAAAAAAATAATAAATAAAAAAAAAAAGCAGCAATGTTAATTTGTTCAGATGAGGAAATTGTGAGCACTTGTGGCTGCCTCTTCATATTCGGGATATTCGGGGTGGTTGTATTCCTCATCAAAGCACTGATGGACGGCGAGGCTGAGGAGGGAATGCGCGACGGGGGGGGGGGGGGAAAAGAAGGTGGGTAAAGCCGGGGGAAGAGGAACAACCAAGAGATTTTACTCTCCATTCCTCAGAGCAGAAGAGCAAGTCTGGAAACGTTCTCGCCGAATAGAGGAGCAAAAAAAAAAAAGAAAGAAAGAAAAGGAATCAATAAAAAAAAAACCTCACTGGTTTATTCATCCATAACTGGACGTATGACGAACACACAGTCTATGCGGGAAAAGTCAATTATGTTTTTTGGTTTTGTTGTAATCTGGGACGAAAAAGCCCCGCCGCCGTGTGCCCATCCAGTCTCAGTAAGCGAAAGAGGCTCCACCTTCAGCCATCTTCACGACGAGGCAAACGTAGTCCACCTCGCGCCCCCCGACGCCAAAAACCCGCTGGCCTGCCACGAGCCGACAAGACGTTTGCTCATCCGCCCGACAGATGAAGAGGTTGGGGAGGGAAGCGACGCCAATGCACGGGCGAGGAAGGAGGAATGATGAAGAACGGCACTTTGGCGACCTGTCAAAATCCTCAAAATCCGACTTGTGCTTTCCGAGGTTTTGACGTGGACTATCACGGAGAGTTTTATCCCGAAAAGTGAAGGAAGAGGAGCCGTGTGTACGTACGTTCTCTTCATTGCTAAATAGATATGGCGCACCTTATTTATGCCGCTGGTGAGTGTGCCCCTTGGGGGTGGTCACTTGTGTGGATGATTCATTGCATTTGCATGCCTGCCTGTTAGCAAAACGGCTCATTAGCGGCCGGGCTTTTTATGGAAAATTATCAGGATATTGTCGTAACCAGACGGTGAGTGATGGTGCAAAACCTCCTCCTCTGGTCCTTGAGAGAGGGACTTTCAATGGACTGTCTCTTCTTTTAGAGACACAAATCACCTGCCGACTCTCAGTGTGACCACCCCCGGGGGACAAACCCACCAGAGATAAGATTTAGAACAGAAGAAGTCTCTGGAACAGGAAACAGCACTTGGCTCCAGTCGTTCTTCATGACTATGAATTGCTTATTTCTGTTCTTGATCACAGTGATCTCATTTTACTTCAGTCGGTTCCGTTCAGATTCTAAACGTCCGGAATACGGCGATGCTGGTGGAACACTCGAGTAATGCGTCCGCTTCTGGTACTCACGTATGTATTGGGGTCCTGCGCCTGCGTCTTGGGTAGGGGAGAGTCGCAGTCGGGGCTGTAGTGCTCGCAGAAGTCGTAGGCGGCTTGAGCGTTGGAGGCGATCAGGAGCTGCTGAATGTCTCCCTGAGTGGGGAAAAACCGCCAAGCCGAAGATCAGCGGGCGAGCCCCCCCTGTTGCAACCCACCCACCCCTCCGTTCCCCCGGCCTGGACTGAGCTCGTCACCTGGAACATTTCCTCGTCGAGGAGGCGTGCTCCGAACACGGTGATGCCGTTGGTGTCCACCTCGGCGTTGTTGCCGCGGGGCAGAGGGCGGCTCATCTTCTTCTTGCAGTCCAGCATCAGCGTCACATTCTTCTTGGACACCGAGATTGCGATGCGGTGCCACCTGCGGGCGGGAGGAGAAAGCCAACGGATAAATGTGGTCCCAAAAAAATATCGACATGCTAGCTAGTGTACCGATGTTGGGCGGAAAGTAGCTAAAGTAGCAAATTTGTAAACACGCCACCCCCCCCACAACCGGATCGGCGCTCATTACTGACTTGCCATCCGCCAGATTGACGCCTTTGAAGAGCGGGTAGTCCTCGGGGGCCGGCTTGCCGTGCTGGTCCTCGTACAGGAAGACGGGCGAGCGGCCCAGCTCGATGCCCAGCTGCTGGACGCCCTGCTCGCTGTAGATGGAGAGGAGGAAGGCCTGGAGGCCGGCGTGGGCCTTCACCAGCGCCATGATGGAGAAGTTCTCCGGGAAGCGACCTGCAGACGACAAGACGTGAAGAAACTGCTTAGTTCTTCGAGTTTTTGAGTTCCAACTTCTTTATAGAAAGGTCCGGGACTTATTTTGAAACGAGAACAACTATTTTGTCACCATCAGGTGATTGGAGTGTAAAACTGGTTTACACGATGGTGCCAAGAGGAAGGGTTAGTATTCACTATCGAGAAAGTACTCCAGCTTCACACAAAGAATCAGGCAGAGTGTGGAGAACATTCAGGTGATTATATTTATCAGGCGCAAAGCATCATGGGAGCTGGCGGTAGAGTACACATAATAACAGTTGGTCTGGCAGCTTCAAGCCACAAAAACTCCACATGAGATCCTCTTATGTCTCCTCGCCGAGACGCGTAATTACAGAGCATGTCCAAACATCGTAATCAGACGACGCTGATGATGATTGCAGGTTTGCCGCGCTCGGGAATTCCACCCGTAAGCGCGGCGTGCCGTCGGGAGCGCCTAGTTCGCTTGGCTTCTGGTCGTGTTTCGGCCTACCTGAGAAGAGCTGCTTGGTCGGGGCTGAGATCTGGGCCTTCTTGCTGATGCGGTAGGCGTGGTCAGGGCTGCTGGAGCGGCGGGATGTGCAGAAGCCCGGGACTTTCTTCACGCCCTCGGGAAGCGTGGGAAGCTGCAGGGCTTTCAGGACGTCCACTGGTTCTGGGGGGGGGGGGACGACACAGAGATCAACATCAATTTCATCATCATTTTACCTTTTCTTGTTACACTATTTGAATTCAGGCATGACTTAGGTCACTGTTTGTGGGGGATACGGGTGTAGCTGAAAAGTGCGGATGTTTAACACCCTGACTGTGAAAATTAGCTGCGAAGCTTCAGTGTGGGGGGGTTAATGCTCCTTTAAAGTAAATTAAAGTAAATAAAAGCACGCAAGCTGACAGTCGGGCTGCTGAGGTGAAGCCGAGACGAGCCGTCCAGCAGGTCTGAGTCACAAATTCCGTTTTTCACCGGACTCGCGTTTTACACGCTTTTCTCCGAGAAAAGTAAAAGTGTCGCAAAGTTACGAGGGAAAATGACGCGCTAGGTAGAGTCAATTGTCATTATTTCATTTTACAGTTATATCCCAGTTCACCTCATCGCTGTCCTGCTCTTTCGTCAATTTTTCCTTTTAATATCTGTCCAATTTCTACCACGCTTATCCTCAGCAAGGTCACACCAAAGGTCTACCTATCCATCCATTTTCTTTGCCGCTTATGCTCGCGAGGATCGTGGGGAGTGCCGGAGCCTATCCTAACTGTCAATGGGCAGGTGGCGGGGGACACCCTGGACTGGTCGCCAGCCAATCGCAGGGCACGTAGAGACAAACAGTCGCACTCAAAATCACACCTAGGGGCAATTTAGAGAGTCCAAGTAATGTTGCATGTTTTTGGAATGTGGGAGGAAACCGGAATGGCCACCCGGAGGAAACCCACGCAGGCACGGGGAGAACACGCAAACTCCACACAGGTGAGCCCGGGATTGAACCCTCATCCCTAGAACTGTGAGGCCAACACTTTACCAGCTGCCGTCAAGGACTACCCAATGAGCATATTTTTCGGAACGTGGGCGTGAATATGCAACGTTGCAAATTGAACACCGGAACTCCCGACCTCAGAACTGCTGACTCCTCTGTTTTTTTTACATACTTGCATTGGTCGTTTACATAAATCATTTTTACGTGACTATAAATTTCGTCGGAAGACACCAGCCGTACAGAAAACAACATTTGATCAAATTCGAATTTACACGATCTCGTCGTCAACCCTGAGTTTTTGCTAGTCATCGCTGTCGAAAGCCGACATCACAGGTATTCCTTGGCAGATACGGAGAGTGCGTCCATGTGTGTGCTTGCACCCCCCCCCCCCAACCATCCAACGCCCCCCACCCCCGCCAAGCGTGGCACCGGCACAATGTGGCGCTCTGTTTCCAGCTCACGTGGGGCCGAGGCCCTTCCTGCCATCGAGGCCGCCATCGCTCCCGCTAAAACAACACCCCCCCCCCCCCCCCCGAGATGAAAGCGGGCAAATATCTTTTCCATTTTTTTTTTTCCTGCCTCATCATCAGCATAAGCTCTCACAGACGGCCGCCGCCCAATCGCGCCCGGCCATCAGGACAGGAAGCAGGCGTCGGACACACCCGCCACTCGTACACACACACCGTACAGTTGTCGCCGGGTACAGTATTCCGAGATTACTTGAACAAAAACACGGCTGTCTTAACGTGATAAACATCATTTGTGTCGTTCATAAATAATCACGGTTATTATCGCAATGGTGGAAAAAGTCACTCAGGTATGATGTTTATGAAGAAACACACACAACACTAGCGGTTCAAAAGCTGGGGGCCCTGTGGTCCCGGAAAACAATTTGCAATAAATTACTGTGGCAGATAATTTTTTTTAAAAGGGTTAGCATACTTTTTTTTTTTAAATAAAAATCCATATTGGGAACAAAGCACCAACAAAAACATTATAAACATATTGCTCCTCTCTATCTTAGCTTTGAATTAAATTAAAAGCTCTGATATGATTTTACTTTTTTTTTTTTTTTTTTTAGATCGTAAGGCACACTCTTATCGTGATAAAATATTCTTTGAGCAGAAAATGTTCGCGCGCATAAAGTTTCCTTTTTCAGAATAAAAGGCGTAATATGACAAAGTTGTATCTTTAAAATTCAATGAAAACATTCTCCCGACGTTGGGTCACTTGCTAACCTTTGACTGGAATTTTATTACTGAAATATTTGATGTAATTACAAAATAAAACTTTTACACAACAAATCTACCGTGGGCATACATTTTATTTTTATAATTATTACATTTGTAAATTTAATATGATCAGTTAAAATATACATGTCTACAATTGTGTGTATTTTTTTCTTTTCTTTACAACAAATTATTCAATGAAATAAATTAACTAGAAAATAGAAAAACATAGAAATTTGTTTGACTTTTTTCTTCTACCAGTTACAACATAAAAGATTTGTAATAAAATAAATTAACAGAAATATAACTATTTACTAATACGATTATTTTATAATAAAATAAGTGAAGAATTAAATACTTTATACATTTGTTTTAGTTTTTTATTATTTAGTAATTATCAATGAACCAATTATTTCACGAAGTAAATGGATAGATAGAAATACAAATGTTTTTATTTTATGAATATGGCTTTCTTTTATTATATGAGCAATATATAACCTGGAAGGGGCGATTTAAAATGAATATCTTAATCCCTTATTTAATTAGATCAATTTGTTTAAAAAAAAAAAAAAAAAACATTAAATTGACAAATTTTCGGCAAACTTGCTAGACCGACGCGCGGGACTCAAGAACGGACCGGGCCGATCCCGCCCTCGTGGTACCGCCGTGTCAAATACCAGACGCGCACGCCGGCTGACACGTTGACCTCTCGCCTCTCACCTGTGCACAACAGACGCATTGTTAGGCGGGCGCGGCGCGCAGACGCGCTCCGTCTCGAGGGCGCGGCGGTCGCATGCTTCGCAAACGAATGCCGTGACCCCACCCCTGACGATTTGTGGCCCGTACGTGTTTTACGCTCACAGAGATGCCACCCGAAGTTCTGGCGAATGCGAAAGTAGTAATTGGTCTCAATTTTGCACATTGAAGTAATATATCTCGCCCTGAGAGATGAACATCCCTGCGTAAAGTGGACGGGCTCGGTTTAGCCTGGGTTGTTAGCGGAAAGTACGAGGCGTCAAAATGCAATCATCTGCAAGGAATTTATTTAGGCAACGTCAAATTTTGCCAGCTGGACCACAGAGCCTGGAATGCCGTTGCACCGTGAGGCATTTTCCGAGTTGAACGGACATTTTGGTGCGCGTTAGCGTTCGCTCCGGATTTAGCAGTCGCTCCCGCCCAGCCGCTGACCGCACGAGCACGACCGTTAAGTACAGGTTAGGTTTAGGGAGACGCTAACAAGACGTGCAGGGCAACAAGTGTTTGTTTTGTTTTTTTAATGACCTAAAATGAGGCCGACCCTGAGTCTACGCGAAACCCTAAAAAACAAGCAGGAAACTATTCAAACGCTGAGTCAGCAGACATGTTGGACTCTTAATCCAACAAGATAACAAAATAATAAAAATGAAAAGACATCCAACTGATTGGCTGCAAACTAGTTCAGGGTATACCCCGCCTCCTGCACGAACTAAGCTGGGACAGGCTCCCGCACTTCCGTAACCTTCGTGAGGATAAGCGACGTGGCACACCTGATTGGGATAATCCTAATTACAGCTGGTGTTTAGGGTCGGTAAACGCACTGAGGTTTAAAGGTACCCCGCAAGTATTTCTTTTTATATTTTTACACACAAGCGAAGGGATTTTTACAATCGCAGCCTAGCGGTTAGCACGTCTGCCGCGCAGTACCGCTAACATTCCAAAAACAAGCCTTTATTGTCCTTAACTGCGAAAACCTGTTTGCCTCTTACCCTAAATTAGCTGAGATGCGTTCCAATAGGTGGTACTAGTATCACAAGGGTTTCTCTAGTGTAAAGCAAAAGAATTACTACCCAAGTACAGTTCGGTTGTATTTAGCTTTTTTTTTTTTAGTACAATACGCAGCACTGTGAGCGCCAAGTGGCCCGCCACGTCGCCGCAGCACGTCGAGCGCGCTCGAGTCGTACGTTTCCGATGTCTCGTGCGGTTTGGGGCGGCGAGGTCGCGGTCCCGTTTTGGGAGCCACGGGTGGAGGCGGACGCAGCCCGAGAGGCTCGCGGCGGGACGCGCGACGCAAACGGGGGCGACCGCAGCGGCGGTTTCAAGGGAGCGGGCGTGGTCTTTCTGTCGCCGGAATGCCACTCGACGCTTTGGTCTGGGCTACTTTCTCGAGTTTTACTCGCTAGATGCGTTCCCCCCCTCACAAAATGCGGCTGGAAATGTCGGAAATTTGCTGGGAAAAGCGTTGGCCTCACAGTTCTGAGGTCCCGGGTTCGATCCCCCGACCCGCCTGTGTGGGTGTCCTCCAGTTTCCTCCCACTTCCCAAAAACACGCAACATTAATTGGACACTCTAAAGGTGTGATTGTGAGTGCGGCTGTTTGTCTCGATGTGCCCTGCGATTGGCCGGCGACCAGTTCAGGGTGTACCCCGCCTACTGCCCGTTGACAGCTGGGATAGGCTCCATCGCTCCATCACTCCCCGCGACCCTTGTGAGTATAAGCGACTAAGAAAATGGATGGATGGATGGATGATTCTTTCATGGTTTTGACAAAGGTAACAGTTAGCCTACCTTCTTCTACATGATGTATTACGGCCACTACTAATACTACTACAGGTACAGTGCTGCCCCCTAAAGGCCAGACTTGGTACTAAGACAGATATTAGGTTTGGGGGAGGAAAGGTGGAGTCATCTATCTATGACACCATGTGCTAGGAAAGGTGGGATGAAACTCACACCATGACTTCAACAAATCCCAAAATATTCCTTTTGCAAACTCTTTGCACCCAACGGGAGACCTCAGAGTTGTCGTATTCCGCCGCAAAAAAAAAAAAAACACCTTAAACGGCGCACAACGTCGACCGTTCTGCACCTCCCAGCTGTGAATATTTGTTTCCAAACCGGGCGGCGCGTGCCGACGTCTGGAGAAGACGTGACGTCCGCGAACATCCTACGAAAAAAAAAGACCCGTCTGGCCTCCGAGCGCCGCGCAAAATAACAGTGAGCAGGAATAACCCCGTCCACAGACCGCGGCCTGTCATTATGGCGCTGGCCGTTCCTGCCCCCGCGGAGCGACGCCTTAGGTCCTCGGCGCTCGAAAACCGCCAGAACGCGTGGGCGGAAGCTCCATGTGTTCCCTCAAACCTGCAATGATGATGCGGTTTTGAGAAGACGGAGGGGGTGAGGGGGGTCAGATCAGCTGAGAAAACTGGGTCGGCTAGCATCTGCGCTAACAGTGGTAATGCATTGATATTGTTTTGGACACTAAACATTAAATTATGGCCACAATAGATACCACAGGCACACAAAATGATAATTTCTGTCTGAAAAATAATACACTGCGAGCGCAAAATACTAGCTTGTGCCTACGAGTTAGCGATAAGGAGCGCACGAAATACCAATTTGTGGCGACGGAATGCTAAATTGTGACACAATTGGCCAAATTTCGTCCGCGGAACGCTAACTACTCATTCGAGGTTGCAAATTAGCAGCGACTAATGCACGAAATACTTATTTGCCGCCACAAAATGGGAAATTGCGACCTCAAAGTTGGTAGAACGGTGAGACTTTTCCGAAGTAAAAAAGTTTGGTGACGCAAACGGAAGTGTGCTCCTCTTGGTTAGGGAACGATCATAAGCCAAAAAGTTTTGCACACATTCCTATTTCGTGGTGACGAATAAGTATTTTGTCACCACGAGTTAGCCTCAGGTGCGTATGTAGCCACCTTTAATATTTTTTTTTTTGCCCTCATGTCAGCTAACGAGCACAAAGTTTTGCACAGAAAAAAAATGTATCAAACGTGACCTTGAGCTTCAAGGAACTTCCGTAAGAAATTCTGTTGCGGGGTGGGGGGATCGGCGTGGACCGAGACTTAGAGTCGAAGGTGCAGCGGAGAACTGAGTCAGGACGGAGGAGGAGGAAGAAGAAGAGGCCCCGACAGGCGCCGCATTCAGATCGGAGGCCATGTTGTGTTTATCCAGTCAGACGGGCAACAGAGCGTCCTTTGAGGAGCTCTCTTTTCCCGGAACCGTACGGAGGAGGAACATCCGCGTGGACAAAACCTTTCAACAGAACCTCTTTCATGGCTCCTTTTGGGGGATGAGGCTCCCGCACCTCTGCCTCACCTGACGCGTCTCGACCAATCACAGTGTCTTTTACTGAACCCTTGCGCAATCAATACAAATAAAACATCTACCAAATGATTGAAGTGTCACATGACAGTAAGGGAAAAAAAAAAAGTTAAAAAGTTTAAAAAATAATAATTATTAAAGAACTAAGCGGATGTTTAGCAACATTGAATTTACTCAATTTTTTTGCAATATCTTTTGGATTATTTCATTGCTGTTTTTCTTCAGGGGGGATGGAAATATTGTAGAAAATACTAAATATAATATTAACTTTAGGGCTATTTTTAACTGTTTTAGCTGCAACCTTTATTTGAGTTTGGCAATTAAAAAAAAAGTGCTGTAATTTAAAATTCATCCATCGATTTTCTTTGCCACTGATCCTCACAAGGGTCGGGGGGAGTGCCGGAGCCTATCCCAGCTGTCGACGGGCAGGAGGCGGGGTACACCCTGAACTGGTCGCCAGCCAATCGCGCGGCACATTGAGACAAACAGCAGCACTCACAGTCACACCTAGGGGCAATTTAGAGTGTACCAAAATTTCAAATTGTCCTATGTCATAAATGACAAAGTTGAGATATTACAAGCATTTTTGTTTTTTCAAACGTGAGTAGTTGAAAAACACACTCCCCTTGATTTCTGATTCCAAAACTAGTTCATAAATTGATGATGCAAATATGGCAATAAAAAAAAGTGCTGCAATTTAAATTCATCCATCCATCCATTTTTTTTGCCGCTCATCCTCACGAGGGTCGCGGGGAGTGCCGGAGCCTATCCCAGCTGTCGACGGGCAGGAGGCAGGCGAGGTACACCCTGAACTGGTCGCCAGCCAATCGCAGGGCACATCGAGACAAAGAACCAGTCACACTCATTATCCCACCTATGGGCAATTTAGAGTGTCTAATTAATGTTGCGTGTTTTTGAGATGTGGGAGGAAACCGGAGTGCCCGGAGAAAACGCACGCAAGGCACGGGGACAACGTGCAAACTCCAAACAGGCGGGGCTGGGATCGAACGCGGGTCCTCAGACCTGCGAGGCCAATGCTTTTACCCGCTGTTCCACTGTGGCACACTGTAATTTAAATTATTCCTTCAAAAATTATGCTCAAACAGATGGTTGAACTGCCTTCACTGGTAATAGTAAAGGTCCTAAAAAAATATTGTTTGTTTATGCCTGGCACAGGTTTCAGGTTATGTGGAAAAAGTGGGGGACAGGTTAAATAATAATAATAATAATTAAAAATATGCAGAGGTCCAACGTTACCACCATTCGACTCTTCTAGTTGAATTTGTCGTTATGTGAGTTCTGGCTTTCGTCCTAAAGTCCCAAAAATTATTTATGAATTTAGTAATCATATCAGGGGGCGGGCGAGCAGGTACACGATGAAGGTGGGAGATGAATTGCGAGGTGGGGCGGTGGGGGGGTGGGTGGGTGGGGGGGCGCGAGCGCACGTCAACTCTGCCAAAATCAAACAAACGTATAGAGAGGCGCTTTCACGCACGCGTAAACAAGACGCGGCGGAGACAGTGGGCGCCTTTTTACTCCGCGCGATCCTCCATAAGAAGCCATTCATGAGCCGCAAAGTCCACATGGACTTGGAAGGACATATTTGGGGTGGGGGGTAAGGGGGGGGGGCACATGTGTGCGTGCGGGGCGCCGACGTCACAATTGCACTTATTGTCCGAAATGATGGGTTTTTTTTTTAATTTTATTGATCGCAGATATAAATTGCACATACAAGTGTCAACAGAGGCGGCGGAACCTGGGGGGGCAACGGGGGCATCCCCCCCATCACCCTCCCCCCACTACACACACTTTTTGCTTTGCATTTGATGTGTCCATTTATCATATTTTTCTGTAGCATAATCACAGGTCATCGCATCAAAGTGACGGCTATTCCATATTTTCAAGCGCGGTTGCCCTCTTTGCTGGAAGTGACCCCCGTAACCCCCACCCCCCCCACCTTAAACTCCACAAGTCGGCGGGCACGCGCGGCAGGAGGCACCACCGGCCGCTCCGGTGCTCAGGCTGGCACGGGCACAGTCAAGCAAATACGTGACATTGACGGCAAAAATATATATTTTTTTGTTTGTTTGTGGGAAATATGTCGAAAAAATAACTGCACGGTGAAATTTAAAAATTATACGCCCCCCCCCCCATTTATACATTCATACATTTGCATCTATTATGTGATCTCGTTCAATTTATCACGTGTGACCACCTAGATTTTATTAACGTCCCGCATGCGGTCCGGACCGGACTTCAGGTCAATTAAGCTAAACAAGGGAAACGACCCGAAAAAGCGGAGGAAAAGATCTTACCGGCCTGCGCCGGGGCGCTCTGGCACAGCGCGAGGACCAGGGCGACCAGGGCGACGGAGGTCGGTCCCGGGCTCCATGGCCTCCGTTTCTTCCGGAAAGGGCAAACTGCAATATCCATAGCGATGCAGCGATGTGCGGCGGCGGCGGCTGCTGGATGCGAGGGTGTCCTCTCCCAGAAAGCCCAGCCGACTGAACCTCCTATGGGGGTGACAAGACTTACGGAAAAAAAAAAAAAAAAAAAAAAAAAGGAAGGAAGGAAGAAAGAATGAAGAGAGCCACCAAAGTGACGGAAGGGGCTGGGTGGGGGGGGGCGCTGAAAAAAAAAACAGCTTTGAGGGGCAGCCCTTAAAGGTCCATGGAGTCCGCCGAAGTGCGGGGCGCAGACACCTGGGAGCTCTCGCTTTCTCTCACCCTTCCCACACTTTACTTTCTCCCACCCCCGAGTGAGAGTGTGCCCGTGGAGGGAGGGAAGGAAGGAAGGAATGGGGTGTGGGGGGGGGGGCGTCTTTTTTTTCGCGGCGTTTCGAAGGATCGCTCATAACGTGACATTAGTGCATGAAACTGATTTTCTTAAAAAAAAGAAAAAACATTCAAGCTATTATTATCATCATCATCTTTTAAAAAAATAAATAAATAAATCTTTATATGGTTTTCAAATCATAAAAGAAGACTGCCCCAGCGCAAGATGCACGCGGGCAGCTGGAGGGCCAATCACAGCTCTGTCCGCGCTTTAAACCGCGCCCCCCGGACGCCGATTGGCCCGTCCGACGTGGCCCAGATTCGCCGCCCGCGCGGGCAAAGCGATGGCGATCCATCACGTTTCCCACCTCGCCGTGATCGTCACCCTTTCATCGCAGGCAACCGAGGGTGCAATTCCAATTCTATTCCTGCTATTTTGAACAAAAGCTCCTTTCTGTAGCTCGCGCGGGCATGTTTCCATATTTTTATTACGTGCGTGAGATTGGAAGATATCGTTCCTTTTTTTGGGGAAATGTTTTAAAACTTTGGCGTTGCCGTTTCTGAGGAGGAAGACACGTTGAAGTGCTAGCTCTTAATTCTGTTTTTTTTTTATTTTCATTTTATTTTTTTATGGTGGCAGCAATGTGTCACAAGTCAAATGGGATTTTATTTTATTTTTTGCCAAATTCAAAAAATGTAACGTAATTTACCGCAATGCCACTGTTTATAAAACAAGTCATAATCAAGAGTTTGATTAATTAAATTCAAAAATACCAATATTTAGCCCTTACAATATACGCACACGTAACATTTTGTACGGGAAAAAAGTAAAGAGCAACGTTTAGCTCGTTTTTTTTACTTTTTTACTATTATCTAAATATTGGAGGAAGAAAAGACATTTTGAGGGATGGCATTGGTCATGTACTTTTACTTTGCCATACACATTCACTGTACACCTACAAAATAATGAATACATATTTTCATCTGGGCGGCACGGTGGCGCAGCTGGTAAAGCGTTGGCCTCACAGTTGTGAGGTCCCGGGTTCAATCACGGACCCGCCTGTGTGGAGTTTGCACGTTCTCCCCGTGCCTGCGTGGGTTTTCTCCAGGCACTTCGGTTTCCGCCCAAATCCCCAAAACACGCAACATTAATTGGAGACTCTAAATTGCCCCGAGGTGTGATTTTGAGAGCGCCCGTTTGTCTCGATGTGCCCTGCGATTGGCTGGCGACCAGTTCAGGGTGTAATCCCGCCTCCTGCCCGGTGATAGGCAGGCTCCAGCACTCCCCGCGACCCTTGTGAGGATAAGCGGCAAAGAAAATGGATGGATTGAATACCGATATTTAGCCCTTACACACAACATTTTAAACAGGAAAAAGTAAAGAGCAAGGTTTAGCTTAATTTTTTTTTTTTGAACAATTACTATTATCCAAATATTGGAGGAAGAGTACACATTTTTAGGGGTAGATATACTTTTAGTTTGCTATACACATTCACTGTATATCCAGAAAATAATAAATACATAATTCATCTAGCCCTCTGCTGTAGAATTCGAGATCAATCTCTCCATGTCTAATTGATAACATAAAAGTTTGAATGATGACTAATGGAAGTCGTATCTTTAGGATTGCTTTCCTCACCGGTTACAAAACTCGTAAAGTTTTTTTGGACTAACTTTACAAGACAAGATAAAGTGTAGTCCTCTTCAACGCGTCGTCAGTGAGTTGACGTAGGAGCCCCCCCCCAAAATGGCAAAAACTTTTAAGGGGGGGCGTCCCCGTGTGAAACTGCAAGGTGGCGTCTGGGGGGGTGGGGGGGGGTGGGGGGGCTGAGCTTTGATGGCGAAGGAGAGCGAGCAGCCGCGTACCCAAACTATCATCTGTTGCTGCTGCATCTAGCAATTATCTCTAAGGAATGTATAAAAAAAGATTGTTCGGTTTTTATACCTACATATTACTAAGGAAAATATGAAATTTCATGTTGTTGGGAGCAAAAAAAACACAACCCCCCCCCCCAGCCTCAAAAAATATATACATAATAATGACAACATGCCAGGCACGCACAGGCAGGAAACGTCTGCACTGTGAACACCATGATGCATTTTTTTTTTCTTCCAAGCTCTCTAAAGTTTGCCTGCTTGGAAAATTAAAAAATTAATATACACGCTGTATCATAAGTCTACACACCCTTGTTACAAGGTCAGGGTTCCGTTAATGGGACCTGTAACATGTATAAATCAATTAAAAAAAATAAAGTCATCTTTTCAAGATTTGGAATAACTGTCATAATGTTGTTGCATAAGTATGCACACCCTCTGATGATAACGGATGTGGCTGTGTTCAGTGTTAATCGATTAGATTCCAACTTGTTCAGTCGAAATCGCCAAAACGTGCCACCATTTGGGCCTCAGATTAACTCCAAATAATATGGACCTTTATGTACAAAAAAATGTGGTTGCATAAGTATGCACCCCCTCTTATGACAGCAGAAGTGGCTGTGTTTAGAAATAATCAATCAGATTCCAACTCGTTCAGTAGAAATCCCCAAAACGAGCCACCATTTGGAGATCAGATTAACTCCTAATAATATTCAGATGTATGTGGAAAAAATTATGTGGTTGCATAAGTATGCACACCCTCTTGTGACAGCAGATGTGGCTCTGTTCAGAATTAATCAATTAGATTCCAACTCGTTCAGTAGAAATCACCAAAACGAGCCACCATTTGGACCTCAGATTAACTCAAAATAATATTCAGATGTATGTGCAAAAAATGTAGTTGTATAAGTATGCACACCCTCTCATCACGACGGATATGGCTGTGTTCAGAATGAATCAATTAGATTCCAACTCGCTCAGTCGAAATCATCAAAACGAGCCCCCATATTTACCTCAGATTAACTCCAAATAATATTCAGCTGTACGTACAAAAAAATAATCATAATTTAACTGTTTAGTGTAGAAGTTGACATACATGTTTCTGGTGTTCCTATTTTGAAATTTTTGCAGGGCAGTAATACTGTTAACAGTGTAGTAAAGTTTCATTTTTAAAATTCATCTTCATATTGTGTGACAGCTTTTTTTTCAGTATTTTGATTTTAAAAAAACAGGGTGACAAATGACCAACTTAATCTAATCAACATTTCAGATACAAAGTGTGATATTTAGTAAGATTGAATTTTTGTTACGTTTGAATTTTTCATTTGAAAAAATGGACGCTATGTTCCAACATTTGTACTTTTTCTTCTTAGAACATGGAGCTCCTAAAATAGCTAATAAAAAGTATATTTTCTACATTTTTTGTTCTCCGCACATCACTCGTTGCCAGAGCAACGAGTCGCAAGGCTCAATCAAAGCGTCCGCGGGGGTCACGTCCCGCTCGAGCCGCAACGGGTGCTTCCCGCGACCGAGCCCGTCGGACGCGCCCGGAGAGAACTTTTCAACGCGATCGTTCCGTCATCGCCCGGGCCAGAGGAGGACGAGAGTGGCAAGCCGGGAGATGAAAAGTTCCGCTCTAGGGCGTCTCTCTCTCTCTCCGTCGCGCTCTCTCCGAGTTCCAAAAGTAGAAGCTTGTAATTAAACTAAAGCGGCCGTGTTATATTGCTGACTTCCTTGAAAAGTCTGTACTTTGCAGGGCAGGGCGCATGCACACACACCGCAGTTCACCAAAATAGATTGTGACGGAGGGAGGAAACGGTGTGGGGGTCGTGGGTGTGGGGGGGGGGAGGGGTCTTTTTAAACGGGCAGAGGGGCAGTGCCGGCGTTATCCAGACTGAGGCTGAGGGGTGCCAGGTAGAGGAGGAATTTAGCCGAAGAATGGGTCAGTGATTCTGGGTTGCGGCCGCGGGACACGCCCAGCAAGCCGCATACCTCAAATCGGCAGGAGGTGTTTTTTTTTTTGTTTTTTTTTTTTAATTCCAATGTGAAATGTGCCAGTCAGCAACTTTAGATATAAAATATATATATATATATATATATATTTATATATATATATTATATATATATATATGTATTTCTGTAATGTAGCACGGCACTAAACACACTTTAGTGGGAAGTACATGGACTACAAAGTGCGATTGCGTGCTATGTGTTGGGATCTAGAAAATATGTAAAGGGAATTTTGGGTACAAACTTTAGGGGGGCGGGTGGTGTCTGTTATTCAGGGACTTTCACTTTATGGGTCTGTATTTTTTTTTGGGGGGGGGGGGGGGGGGTTGAAGTGGCGCTAAGTGGAGGTTGAGCACAGAGCATAAAGCCCTCAAAATAGTGCCCACAATTGTGTTGTTGTTTTTTTTTTTTAATTCAGTGTGAAATGTGGCGAGACACAAGTGACTCGATTTAAGAGTATTTCGAAATACGAGGCACGCGTGTTGTCTCCAAAATTAATTTTATTTGAATGTAATTGGTTCATTCGGATAGCAACTGTGACTTTTTGAAAGCTAACCAAATTTAAAGTCAGTAAAAAAAAGAAATTCTGGAAAAGCCTACTAGAACATCTGAACTGGATTTGGAGTTCATCAGAGCCATTTGAAATAGTGGCGGGGGGGGGGGGGGCGTGTATACTCCCCATCCATTTAAGTTTGAATTAAACTGGTTCTGAAGACAGACACATCCACAGTTTTAATAGGGTGTGCGTACTTTTGCAACTACACGATCTCTGTTGTTTAGTTTGAAAAAGGCATTTTCACACAGTACATCACAAGAACAGGAAAAAGGGTGTGTACACTTTTTATCTACACCAGGGGTGTCAAACTCACTTTTCTCACTGGCCACATTGTTGTTCCGGTTTCCCTCGGAGGGCCGTTATGACTGTGAAACAAAAATAGTCACCTCATCATATTTGCATCATCAATTTATGAACTAGTTTTGGAATCAGAAATCAAGGGTAATGTGTTCTTCAACTAGCCACCTTTGGTAAGACAAAAATGCTTGTAATATCTCAACTTTATCATTTATGATATAGGACAATTTGAAATTTTGGTACACTCTAAATTGCCCCGAGGTGTGATTGTGAGTGCGGCTGTTTATGTCTATGAGCCCCGCGATTGGCTGGCGACCAGTTCAGGGTGTACCCTGCCTCCTGCCCGTTGACAGCTGGGATACTGCCCACGACCCTCGTGAGGATAAGCAACTAAGAAAACGGATGGATGGATTACTAATATTTAGCCCTTGCACACGACATTTTATACAGAAAAAAAGTAAAGAGCAAGGTTTAGCTTGATTTTTTTATGGATGGATGGATGGAAATCTTGGTGCAGATTTTTTGACACTCTAGATTTGGCTTCGGAGGCCACATAAAATCATGTGATGGGCCAGATCTGGCCCCCGGTCCTTGAGTTTGACACCTGTGATCAACACTGTGTTCACATGATGTACACTAGACAAAATGGACCGGCTACTCAATACTTTTTTGTGGCGTCGGGCAGTACCTGGATTAGGGTGAGCGTGGGCAAGGAATGGGGACTGGGGGGGTCAAAATCTGCCCACAAGTGGCAGGTGTTTTTTTTTTTTTTAATACAATGTGAAATGTGGCGAGTACGCTAGGCACAAAAATATATTCCAGATATATAAATAGTACTGTAAAGTACACTAGACTGACAATTGAGGTATCGTAAATATAGAGGGCGACATGGGCGTGGTGTGCCATTGTTTGGGCGGTGCAGTACATCTGGAGCACTTTTTTCATGTTCCAGCCTTATTATAAAGATGAATTTATCCATCGTTCCATTTTCTTTGCCGCTTATCCTCACAAGGGAGTGCCGGAGCCCATCCCAGCTGTCGACGGGGCAGGAGGCGGGCTACACCCTGACCTGATTGCCGGCCAATTGCGGGGCACATAGAGACAAAACGGGAAATCGGAGTGCCCGGAGAAAACCCACGCAGGCACGGCGGAGAACATGCAAACTCCGCACAGCCGGATCCGGGATTGAACCCGGGACCTCAGAACTGGGAGGCCAACGCTTTCCGGCTGCTCCACCGTGTCGCCAGTGGAATTTAAGAAAAAAGAATAATTCAAAAAATGCTAAAGCTTTGGAGTTTTCGACTAATTTCTTCACTTAAAAATGACCAACATGGGAGTTTGTCGATTATGATTATGATTGTTATTCTCAGTAGTACTGAGATGAATCGCAGCAGGGCCCAAGGCTGCAACCACGTTTTGGGAAAAGCGCCATCCGTGGAAAGCTTACGGGCCCGGTAGGGAGGGAGGAAGGTGCGCTGGCGTTATGGGGGCGGCGGGGGGGGGGGGGGGGGGTCACGGAGGCATGCCGAGGGGGTGATGAATGGGGTCCATTGATGAAGGCAGAGGGAGCACATTCAGGTGAATGGGGAGGGCGAGACGAAGGATCAAAAGCTATTTACAGGACGTGTGACATGCAGGAGCGTCGCAAACTGACCTACTGACTGTCGTCGCCCCCACCCTGGTTGTGACTTCTACGGCACAGAAACGAAGAAATGCAAATGGGTGGGAAACCAACCACTGACTCTCAAATGTCGAAAATGAAAAAAAAAAAAAAAAACAAATACGGAAACACGTTGTGTTCGCGGTTTTTGCTCATAAATAATACAAAACGTTTTTTGTTTTTGTTTTTTAAATACTTTTGTACTTACCGCAAGTACATTTCACTCCGAAGCGGGAGCCGTGCGAAGCGCTGGAACAATTCTGGAACCACCCCGGAGCAGTCGGCTGGACGTCGAAGGGCGAGGGTCATTTCGGCGTCGGCGTGGCGGTTTCCGGGTGCGCCAAGGTCCACTTCGCACCAGTTGCTCAAATGAGGCTGTTTATGACCGGGAGGACTGAGCAAAAGAAATACAGTGGGAGAACAAAAGTATGCACACCCTTTGGAATTTATCGAACACATATTTTTTTCTGAATCCATTCAGTTTTAGATGTGGGTTGGATCGTTCTTCTGTTTCATCACCCGTCCTCTTTTGAGCCTTAAATTTTGGACAGTTGGCCTCGGGTTCTTCTGCAAAATTTCACGATGATGTGTGAATACATTTTTCCATTGATGACAGTCGCTGTCCAGGCCCCGAGGTGGCAAAGCACACGGGCAAGGCACGTTGCACCCTCAGCCGGGTTTCACAGTTGGGGTTAAGGTTTTGATGTTGGTGCGCGGTGCCATTTTCCTGTGTTCCTGCCACACAATTCAAGTTTGGTTTCACCTATCCACAATATTTTTCGATCAGAGGAGATCTTGTGATCAATTTATAAAGAAATTTAAGAAATTCCAAAGGGTTCATATAGTTTTTCCCATCACTGTATTTATGGCCTTTTAAGTTCCACCATCAGGTCAGAACGGTGGGCTACTGGTCACCATGTCTGGATCACGTTTATGAAGTTTAGACCTTGAATCACAGGTCAGGCCTTAGCGTTAGTCCTTGAGAGTCCTTGGTCCTTGAGAGTTTTTCATGTTCTCTTCTGATGGACGAGTCCACCGGTGAAACTGGTGTACAGGGTATTTTTTGGTACTAATTTCCAGGAAAATTTCACCCCGTGACTGTGTAAAACTAAAATGGCCGATACCTGTTCAGTTTCAGGCGAGAGTTTTTGACACTTGGGGTTAGGCTAACACGTTTATTGAATTAGGTCTCAATTGCGTGCAACTGGCATCGGGGGCTCATTTCTTGCTAAATACCGGATCGCGAGGACCACTTTAGTACCTCTAAAGGAAGCAGGTTCATAATGTAACTCAAATCTACACTGAACCATGACGTCTCAGGCTTTTTTGGGGAAAATGTCTGGAGTCTGGGATCACCCCTCAGAACGTGCAGGACCAAAACAAAGACGGTGGACTTTGGACAAGCGAGAACCTCGTAAAGCGTTCCAGCGTCCGGGCGACAGAAGGACTCACCGGCCGGCCGAGGCCCGGCAGGAATGCGCCAGTGGAGCGAGGGGGGAATGTGCCACAGGGGTGTTGAGGGAGGGGGCGGGGGCGCCAGTGGAGGAAACGTAAGGGGGTGTAACAGAGGGGTCTTTTGTGAAGCGGGCAGCAAGGAGAGCGCAGCGCCCTCGGTCAGCGCCGGATAGCCAAGGGTACGCGGGTGCGGGCTAGAGCAGATGAGCGGTGGCGACGGCGACACCTGCGCGGACGTGGGAAAGCGCTTGTTCGTTTCAATTTTCTCAGCAACACGGAGCTTATTAAAAGTAGCGTGGGGGGGGGGGGCATAGCGTCAATACAAATCATAGAATCCAACTTTTGCATTTTTCTCAGATGAAAATCAATCTCTCTTTGATGGAGAAATATATCGTGAGACTTTCGAGGCCGCTTGTACAACAAAACAAAAACAGGAGGCTATCTGATGATGTATAGTCTTCAAATCCTTCTTAAATGTTTGGCGCGGCCTCCATCAAAGCAAACGGGAAGCCATCTTGATTGCCGCAGTAGAAGGGGGAAGAAAAAAAAAAAACTGCGCTGACGAGAGTGATCAAGTGAAAGCGAGCCGGGCAGGAAAAGGAAAACAGACTAAATAAAAAACACAAGAGGTTTTTGAACACATTTAGTCGAAGGGAGCAAAACACGCAATCATGAAATCGCCAAAAAAAAAAAATAAGACCTTCCCTTTTCCTCTCGGCATTTCGGGCCTGTCCACTTCACGGGTAGAAAAACTTCCCGCTTTCGTTTGGCCGCGGCACGCACGGCGCTCGCTATTTGTCCGTGTTCCGTTCCGTTTGCGCGTCGGTTGGCCGTTCGTCAATCCGGTACAGGGGGAATTGTTGCTAGGCAGACTTCAGTCGGCTCTGTCAAAAATTGCACGATAAGAGGCTATGGGGGGGGGGGGGGGGGGGGGGCGAGAAATTTCATGAATGGCAAGCGTGCACGACTGCTGTAACGAATCAACGCTCTGTATTAAATATAAATTGCAGACTGAGACATACTAGAATCTGTAAATCACATATAGATAGCAAAAAATTCCATCAATTATTATCAAAAAATGGAAAAAAATATTGGACACATTTGCATTTTTACATATGATGTGGATATTTTTTTATTTTTAGAATTGAATCTCCAAATTGCCGCAAAATATCTGTTTTGAGATGATCCATCCAATCCGCTTCATCCATTATCTATCCACTGAAACAATCTAAAATTCCATCCATCCATCTATTTTCTTTGCCGCTTATCCTCACAAGAGTAGCAGGGAGCGCTGGAGCCTATCCCAGGTGTCAACGGGCACGAGGCGGGTGGGGTACACCCTGAACTGGTTGCCAGTCAATTGCAGGGCACATCGAGACAAAGAGCCACAATGACACCTACGGGCAATTTAGAGCGTCCAATCAATGTCGCAGGTTTTTGGGATGTGGGAGGAAACCGGAGTGGGGGGCCGGGACCTCAGAACCGTGCCGCCACTTAATCTAAAATTTCTCGATGAATTAAATTTACTGATTATTTCTGCCCACAGTCCACGCGCTGTCGTGCTTGAGTTGCACCCCTGTAATCGGCTTATCCGACCGCGCCTCACGTGAAATTCTGGACACCGGGGCCTGACGTCAGACTCGCACTCGCCGTCGCCCCTCGCGTTCTCCTCTCGATTAGAAAGCGGCAGAAAAACCAGCCGCCGACCGATGTGCAATTACGCCCTTTCAAGTCCGCCTCATCCCAGTTTAGCTCCGTGCGCAGCCGAGCGGAGACTGCGGCGTATCATTACAGCTGAAACAACTCAAGGGACAGAAGCTGACCAGCCACTGACAGTGGGGAATTTCTTTTCCCATCACAGACACAACAAGCGCCAAAATGTCGACAACAGTGGCTGGAAATCAACAATTCTGCGGGTTTAGTTCTTCATTTTAGGAACAGCCATCTATCCGTTTTCTTTGCCGCTTATCCTCACGAGGGCCGCGGGAAGTGCCGGAGCCTATCCCGGCTGTCAACGAGCAGGAGGCGGGCTGGGTACACCCTGAACTGCTTGCCGGCCGGCCGCAGGGCACATCGAGACAAACAGCCGCACTCTCAATTTCACCTATGGGCAATTTAGAGTGTCCAATTAATTTTGTATGTTTTTCGGGATGTGTGTGTGTGGGGGGGGGCCGAAATGGGAGAAAACCAAGGTGGGAAGTGGAAGAAGAGGAGCACGGGGGCCGAAAGATGGGGGACGGGATGAAGACTGTCGCAAGCGGAAGGACGTGGTTGGAAAGGAGAGGACTACAAACGGGCTCAGTGCTCGCTGAGCTGAAGGCCCAGGCCAGAATCGATTGACACGGCAACACAAAAGGGCTGAAGTCTGATTGGACCAAAAAGAAAGAAGAATAAAACCCCCTCCCGTCCACAACCGTAAACTGGAAGTAACACAGCAGAGACAAGTCCCAGCAAATGCGGAAAATTGATTATCAGGGAAAAATGAAAACAATTTCATGTTTTCAGACGAGGAGTTCGCACGTTGCGGGCCAAATAAATAAATCGCAAGGGATTAAGAGGAGCTCCTTCAGCCGGGATGAGGAAGGAGAGGCGACCTCACATTCCGGGAAAGTGTGGCAGAGAAGGATGAGCATGGTCGCAGGTATTCCGCCTCCTCATTGGCTGGGAGGAGGAGTCAAAAGGAGAAACCGGGCCTCCAAAATCACCCCCCCCCCCCAAAAAAAAGGTACCGTGCTCCCTCTGGTGGCCGAATGACAGCAGTGCGGCCCCTCAGTGGTCAGCCGGGGGCCCTGGGGGTCCTGCTGGGACTGACCGAGGCGTGGACCGGAGAGAAATAATGAAATGAAAAAACGGTTTGTGTACAGTATTAAAAGCTTTACTCGGACATAATACAACAAACAGAAACAAGAGTCAGAATTAATGACCGAGGGGGTGGGGGGACGGCGTTTCATACTTTTCTTCTTTCAAATCTTCAAAGCACACAATAGTCACGGGGGGGGGGGGGCTCCACGTTTACGATGGCGCGAGATTCAAACGGGACAACAAAAAAAAAAAGAAAAGAGGGACATGTTTCATTTGGATTGGACAGAGGATGCATTTGTTTAATACTTGGTAATAAACAAAAGACTGGAAGCACCGGCAAAGGAAGGGGAGACAATTTCATTTGAGCGAAGAGTAAACAATTTAGGAAGATTCGAGCTCCGTCGGTGGAAATTGGATTTTTTTTTTTTTTTCCTCCTCAAGTTGACCTTCAAAACGCCTTCCGAAGTAACTTTGACCACATAAAACAGAGCGCGCCCCCTGGCGCACGCTCACCCTCAAGGGAAAAAAAACAAAACCAAAAAGTGCATCTGCGTGACGCCAGCCCAGTGCGCAAAAAGGTGCAGTGCGAGGGGTTAAAGGGGAGGGAGGGGGGTGCACCGAGATGGGCCTCTAACCATGGCCGTACGGTGGATATGAAAAGTCAACACATCCATGCTGGAAAATTTTACTTTGCTGCAATGATGGATAATTCATTTCAAACAGGGGTGTGTTGACTTTTTCTATCCTTACACCCGCTATACTTTTTTTTTTTTGGGACCGGACCCTCGCACCACAGCTGCCGGTCCATTCCTACGAGAAACCCTTCATCAGGTCAGAAAAAAAAAAAAATAAAAATAACCGCTCTTCACTTGGGCTGGGGCTACGTTATCTACTAATGTGCACATCATTTATCTTCAATCATACAAAATAAAATGGGAAAAAAAAAACACTTGCTCTCAAAAGTAACGAAATACACGGTCACCCATGACGAGCAGTTATGCAGGGGTTCTCAAACTGGAGGTCCGTAAACCTTAGGCTAGAGCGCAGGTGTCAAACTCCAGGCCCGGGGGCCAGATCTGGCCCGCCACATGATTTGACGTGGCCCGGGAAGGCAAATCACGTGTTATCAACTTCCACGATTTTCATTGAAATTTGAACCAAAATTTCAAACCGTCACAACATAAATGACGACGTTCATATATTGCAAGGATTTTTGTGTTGCCAAACATCAACAATAGTTGGAAAAAAACATTACTCTTGATTTCTGATTCCAAAACGAGTTAATAAATTCAATGTGTGAATATTAATGGTCAAATAAAGATTTTCATGGTTTCAGTCATAAGAGCCCACTGACGGAAACCCTAACTACAATGTGGCCCCGTGATAAAAATGAGTTTGACACCGCTGCGCTAGCGGTTTGGAAGAAAATGAAAAACAAAACAATAATTCCGTTACGTCATATCAAAGTGCATACATCCATAAATTTGACATCGCTGCATAGTTATTTTAAACCAAAAGGTGAAAGTAACACTATTCCCATACATATTACACCCATATTTTTTAACCTCTTAAAAAATATGAAGTCGCTTTTGTAACAACTTCTTTTTCCCCTCAAAAACTGAAACTAATTCATTCTTACGGCATTTAGGGGTCACCCGGTGTACGCGCCACGGATGTGATCAAACGGGTCAAAACACTTTGCCCCGGTTCAAGCCAAGCGGATCGAGACACAAAGCAACTGCCGGGAGTTTAAAAGTGAACAATATCTTTCTTTCTTTTTTTTTTTTTTTTTAAACACAAGATGTCACCACAGCACCAAACAAGACAATAGAACACAAAAACAGCAAGTGTACATATTATAATTCCTCCAAGAGAAAAAGAAGTTTGCACTTCTTGAGCGGGGGGGGGTCATCAGGTCCTTTGGAAAAAAAAAAAAAAAAATTCCCCCTGGACCCAAAAGGTTTGAGAACCCGTGCATTTGTGGTCAAGTACAGTAAAAGCGTTGGGGAAGGGAAGAGTGGGGGGCACTTATGTCCGCTGAGCCCCGGAAAGCTTCACATTGTTTTACGGCAATAATGTCACACGACTCCGAAGAGGGGCGGCTTAATCCGCTCACACTTAATTGGAAGGTTCGTTGGTTCATTCATCGTGAAAGCATCTAAGGCCAAAAAAAGATGAAGGGTGGAGGGCCGGGTTGCAGGAATAAAACAGTCTGTCTCGCCTCCGTCCCGCCTCAAATTTCGGTGTCGCGTGTTAAAAATTCGGCGCCGTCTGAAAGAACGGAAACACCTCAACGCAGCAGGTGAAAGCTCCGGTGCGCACAGTCGATCCTTTGGGGGGTTGGGGAGGGGACGCGTTTATCTCACAGACCCCGCTCCGTTACCACAATTGAGCCCCCCCGAGAACTACAGTGAACTCACTCTCATGCAAAATGAGGGAAAATGCAGTGGGCCCACGATCGTTCCCAGAGGCTCAATTCGTATTTTCCGCACCGTTCACATAGCATACTTTTGTCCAGTCGTAACTATCAAAGTGAAACATTGGCATTTAAGGTCCTTACGGCCCGATCAGAACCAACGTGGCCGACCGCAGTGGCCTTCAACATTCCGCCCAGGAAGATTCTTGGGGGGGGTGGGCGGGTGGCAAACACAGTGAGCTGTCAATTATCCAAAAAATGAGAGCTCGCATCAGTCTTGCCGTCCTAAAAATGCTAAAAAAATTTGGGGTTCGCTTCTAAAAAGAGCATGTAAATTTAAAAAAATAATAATGACAATTCCTTGAAACCAGGGGTGGGCAATCTTTTGTGCTCAGGTAAATTAGACAGTTGGTTAAAAAAAATGCACTCTTAAGAATAAAATTTAAAATACTCATTTCATTAAAAACAAGCAATTATTTTAAATAACATTTTAAAACTATTTTTCCAATCAATTTTACGGAAAAGGGCAGCTCAATTCATGCAAGTAATAAAATAATGTTCATTTAATTGTATTTAGAATGAATGCATCATTTATGAACAAATTTAGCAAATTATGAAATCGATTGGGAAATTGTTCAAAATCACCTGAATTAATAATTACTTTGATTCATCAATTTCAGGGAAAAATTAAAAAGACCAAATTAGCTTAAAAAAAAAAAAAAAAAAACGGGAGCTGTCGTAGTTTGCCCACCCCTTGCACTGATCGCCTCGCACGCCACAGAAGAAAAAGCCAAACACTGAAAAAGAAGCACCTGTCTCACAGGTCGTCTGACGGCGGGCCAGCGAGTCACACGAACGCAAAAGTCCTCTTTGAGAGGATCCATTTGGACTCTCGAACATCCGCCGCCTGTTTCGCCGCCGTCTGTTCCGCCCGCCTACTTGCATACCGTGCATTGATTGCGTTGCTGGGAATGGCAAGACTGTGTTCGATATTTAGCACCTATTCCCTTGTCCAATGAGCCTCAGCGCTGCCCGTGACGTAAACCCACAAACGTCTGGACTGGAATAAAAGCTCGCCGTGATAATCGTAAAAATCCAGAGCAGTGTATGGAAGTAAATATGTGTCACCAGGATTTGAATTTGAAATGTAAAGTCATTTTCAATAGTTGTTACAATTCGCTGTCTGAAATTCACCGTCTGTGGCACCAGGCGGTGAATTTTACAAAGCGAATTGTAACCAGTTGAATCGCTAACGTCGAAAAGTTACACTGAAATACAACTATTGAAAATGCGATCACTTTACATTTCAAATTCAAATCCTGGTGGCGCATATTTACTTCCATAGCAGTATTGCTAAACACTGCTAATCACATTTGGAGCTGCGCATGGTTAAAAAAAAAAAAAAAAAAATGTAAAAATCACAGTAAAAGTCAAGTGCCAATCAAGAACGTGAGGGAAGGGATTTGTGTTTTTTTTTTTTTTTTTATATAATCTTTGTTGGAGCAAGGAGGATGTTTGTGATTTTCAAGTCCTATTATTTACACATCTAATGTAAAAAAAAAAAATATATATATATATGTCCAAGTGCAGAGGGAGTCAGTCGCACAGAACTCATTCGCATCCTAAATTCTGATGTGGTCCTTTCCTGCGTACGTCTAATGCACAACTAGTAACGTCATCAATGGACCGTTCCGACCTGTCAATCGCTCGTCCAACAATAGCCAATCAGACAGCCGCGTTGTCTTGCCCCTGCAGCCATGTCGCCCTACAAGCAGTGCTGGTTGTCAGTAGCGTGCGCTTGGAAAAGTTAACGTTACGAAGGAAATGGTCCTCAGATGCGCTTGGGGAACGTGCAATTCCGATGCTTGGTTACAAGGGGCCCGCTTGATTCATTTTCCAAAGCGTAAAACACCGTTGACGAAGTGTCTACGGTGGATTAAGGCTCGCGGAAGAGCGCACGTACAACTAAATGTGAACAATGTCAACAAACACATGCGCCATGTCACGCAAGAAAAATGTATATTTGCCCATTTGCGTCAAATCGGACTTTTAAGACAAAGCACTGGGTTCGATTACGAGCCAAGGCAAGTGAATACACCCACTCACTTATAACGACTACAACGATATTACTCGTGATCTTTCCGAGTAAAAAGTACTCACCCTGCTTTACGTGCGCGGTACGATTCCAGTTTTATCCCGTTGGATTTCAATATGACGTTTGTGAGGCGTCAAACTTTTTTTGGCATCGATCGCCGACGTTTCGCCGCAACTCTGACATTGCGTCCTGCTCTGTCCAAAATCTTAATTCCATGTACATATCCCTGCGTGAAATAGCTGAGAACTCGTCTTGACAAGTCTTGACGCATTTGGCGTACAACATACCGCGATATTTGATTGGAATACGCAATGGAGAATCGACTTCAAACCTGTTATGTTCAGTCGCCAATTTGGAAGCTTGTGGGACATCTGTAGCTAAGGGGGCGGAGCTTAAGATCGCCAGTCGGAAAGGTCCATTGGAGGAGAGAGAGGGGGCATATAATACTGCAATATTAAAATGTCCAATCATCTTTCCTTTCGCGCCATGGTCACAATTAGGCGTACCGAGCTCATTTCACCGCAACCCAAACCGAAATTGTCATCGCTCGGCATCACATTGAGCTCGGCGCGCCCAATAAACAGGAATCGGATTCCGGCGACCTCTTCGCTGCGCGACCTATCTGACAGCAAGGATGAGCGCGAAAGCCAACACGGCAGTACCTTGCCTCGGAGACGGCGGCCATTCGGGGGAAAACGTTCACGCAGGTACAACTCACAAAAGTGCAAAAAATGACCACCGGCGAAGGACGACGTCCGGGCTATTAAAAAAAAAAAAAAAAAAAAAGAAGAGAGAAACCGACCCGTTTGACTCCCTCGAGCTCGTCAAACAGCCAACCGACTGCCGGGGTGGAGAAGAAACAAAAGGATCAAATTAAAAAAAAAAACAAACGTATATAAATTCAAGTTATTCGTTTTTGTCTTACAAAGCCCACTGTGCTCACGTCGGGGATGGAAGGACAACGTTAGTCATTCAAAAAGTGCTCCCAGACCCTCCTGGATTTCAATGCCTTGGAAAAAAAAAAAAAAAAAAGCTCTCATTTCATGAGTACAGTACTTCAAGATAGAAACCAAAAAATAACAAAAAAAAAAAAAAAGTTTCAGCATGATAATGGAAATACAAAGCATATATATATAATACATTTTTAAGATTAAGTCGAGAAGGAGACGCGCTGGTGTGATGGCGGAGACTTGATTGAAATGCTACGCACCTGATTGGAAGCTAAAGTCCGTCAAGGAGCCCGGCGGATCTAAAATACAGAGGCGCTCTGAGATGAAGGCTAACGCGTGTTTAAGATGCTTGCCACGCATACATGTGCATATACACACACTCATAATTAGATATATTTATATATGCATATGTATGTGCATAGTCGAACCATTTATACGGATGAGAAGAGGTGAGACGGTTGGGCACGAGAAAGACGGTGAAACGAGCGTACTGTTAAAATGGCGTCGCCTCTGCAAGTTAGATGTGTGTAACGCGGCGGCTGAAGTGTGTGTTTGTGTGTGTATAAGTGTGGGGGGGGGGGGGGGGGCGCTACTCGAAGCCCGACAGGTGCTGCAGCTTAATTAAGTGACGCTCGACGGGCCCGGCGGCGGGCGGCGTGCGGCTAATCCCGGTGTGCAATGTGGCCCCCTCCTGACCGTCTTCGCCTAGGTGAGCTGGTGAGGGGCCTCCAGCATCTCCATGAGGAAGGTGTCGATGGGGGTGTCGCCGATCAGCTTGAAGAAGAACAGGTGCTCCAGGCACTTCAGGCCGATGGAGCGCAGCGCCGGCAGCCGCAGGAGGAGCTTGGCGAACCTGAAGCCGGAAGGAAGCGCACCAGATCAATGTGGTCGAAGACAGAAGTAAAACTGACGTTTTATTTAGTTTTTTGGCTCACCGTCTGAAGTCAAACCTGAGTAAAGCACTCCTGTTTCAGGTCAGCCAGGATTACCAAAATTACTTAATTTTGATAAATGGAACAATAATGACTGAGAGAATTTTATATTTTCTTCGAGGTCAAAAGTTTACATACATTTCCGTTGTATCGAGTAGCATTTCCTTTGAAGTCCGTGACTTGGCTCTAAAGTCGCCTTTTCAGTTCTGCCCACAAATTTTCAATGGGATTTAGATCAGGGCCTTGTGGTGGCCACTCCCAAGAAATTGACTTTATCCTCAAGCCACTTTCCAACGATTTTGGCAGTATGATTGGGGTCATTGTCCATTTGGAAGACCCATTTGCGCCCAAATTTTAGCTTCCTGTCTGATGTCTTGAGACGGTGCCTTAATATCTCTGTGTAATGTTCTTTCTTCCTTCCATTTTATGAAGAACTCCAGTTCCTGCTGCAGCAAAACAGCCCCACACAATGCTGCCACCTCTACAGTATGCTTCGCAGTTGGGATGGTGTTCTCAGGTCTAGAAGCTTCCCCCCATTGTCTTCCATTACGGCCAAACAACTCGACTTTAGTTTCATCAAACCACATGACATGCCTCTAGATGTTAAGATCTTTGTCTTGGTGTCTTTTTGGAAACTGTAATCTATCTATTTTGTTTCATTAAGGGCAATGGCTTCATTCTACGTGAGTTGCCTTGCAGCCAATGCCGGCGCAGGACTCGTTTCAACGGGTAATGACAGTTCCTTACCAGGTTCAACCAGCATCTTCACATGGTTTTTAGTTTTTACTCTGGGATTGATTCGAAAGGCCCCAAAGCTCAGTGGTTAGAGCATCGGTTTTGTAAACCAGGGGTCGTGAGTTCGTATCTCTACTGCCCGAGAGGGGTTGCGTCACAAAGGGCAACCGGCGTGGAAAACTGTGCCAGACAAATATGAGGGTTCATCTGAGATGTCACGCCGTGGCGACCCCTAACGGGACAAGCCGAAAGAAACCTACTTTACTGTGGGGTTGATTCGCATCGTAAATAGAATCCGGTGCATTGCGCGACAGTTCGGTAGCGTTCAGTCGTGTCCCTCGGTGCGGAGCAGGCCGAAGACTTATCAGTCCGTGTGTACACGAATTTCATGAACGGTGAATCAAAGCCGACGCAAGACTTTCCTGAGATTTTAGCCTTGAATTGGTGACTGAACCCTGACGAAAGACAAGCTGTGCGTCGAAATGGAGTCGGACCACTTCTGACCAATCACACACCACCATCTTCACCCGTGTGTCGGCGTGGTGCGTACCTGCCCTGCTGGTCCGGGTACTTCTGCTTACAGTACGTTTCCAGAGACGCGTACACCCTTTCTCTCAGCAGCTCCACCTCGCTGGGGTTGGACAAACCCTTGGCATCTTCGGACGAGAGAGACGTTGAGAAACGCGCGGCGGCGCGGACGTGAGGTCGTCGCGTTTGCTTCTGCGTACCTGGATTGAAGAGGATGATGGCCCGTAGGCAGCCCAGCTCAGTCTTGTCCATCTGCATGTCTCTCATCTTGCTCACCAGCTCGGTCAGAACCCTGCAGAGGAAGATGAAGGGGGATGAGGAAGACGGTAAGAAGGGCAGACTTCCTAATCGGTGTCCATCAAAAGCGCCGGCGGTTCAAGCATTGGTGCCGCGCAGAAGACAGGGCGCATCTGTAAAAACATCACTTTATGGGTAATGACAACTGCATATTGTATATTTATATTAGCACTGAATTTAGATTGGATTGGTTAATAAACAAAATCGGGCATGCACAAGAGCACAGAGGCGAGGATTGTTTTCCTCCATTGCATTTAACACATTCCTTTGCATTGTTATCTTGATCCATTTCTCAGTTGTTAAAAAAAAGAAAATCACCAAGCCATAACTTTTGTTAGGTAAGGAATAGAATAAATGAAGCAATCGTGATATTCTGTAGGACCGCACATGTAGGCAAGGAGAATCACAGTCTCTGACGCACTTTGAGCCATTTATTGAACGACACAGTAAAACAAATGAAACATTTGCAGGGAGCTGCTGTCAGCCACAACTCACGCACGGACCCTCCCGTAAAGACTAACCAGCCAACCAGACTCCAGCTTCCATGTCACAAGGTCACACCCCTTCAATGCAAACATCCAACTAGGGCTGCTCGAATACATGACCGAGATCCTACATGGTTTTAAAATTCCTGTTAATCTCGATATACACTGTTTTAGAGTATTTCCTTGATGTAATGGTAGAGTATTAAATTGTTACGACCCGTTATGCAAAACACCCGATAAACCTTCATGGCACTCATTTGTGGTGCTCACATGCGTACAGCACGAGTCTGTTGGAACTGGAACAGCAATTTGGGATAAGTGTGTGACCTTTTACGCTTGTGATGTGCACACCAGTGAGCGGGAAGACACCGGAAGTGGTTAAGCCGGCAATGTTGTGGATGAGTGGCACGTGGTAAATTAAGTAGACCTGAAGGCAGTAATAGCGGCTTTCAGCACACAAAAAACAAGCCACTGCACACATATTTATGTTTGCCATCTCGCTGATGGCTTTTGTTCGTCTCAATGGGGTCTGTAGAGGAGGGGTTCAAGGAAAAAAGTGTTTGTGTCGTGGGGTAATTACCTGTCGAATATGGCCCCAACCTCAGCATTGTGCGCCCTGTGTATGCAATCACAATGTGTTATTACAATGTTATTACACAGTGACATTGCTAGTAACACTTGTCTGTGTTCGGGCCCTCGACAGATGCTCTTATTTGGTGTAAACGTTGAAAAGTTTTGTGTATGAACATGCACAACTAGATTTTGTGTTTTTTACGCTAGACCAGTGGTTCTCAAAATGGGGTTCTTGGACCCCTGAGCGTCTGTGGCCCGTAGATTGGGAAATAGCAAAATATATGTACATATTATTTTGTAAAATTTTAAAAAAGGGAGAGAACCAGTGCTGTGAATGGGGGTCAGTAGCTAGCTATACTTTGTGGATTAGAAGACAAGCCCTTGCAGAGCTGATGCAAGTTAGAAGCTCTATTTTAGATTGTTCTCAGTCTGGATGGTTAAAATTGTTTTATCCATTGGATGCAAAAACTGTCATTTTTTTCTTAAGCAATAAGAGTGGAACTGGACAATTTCCTGCGGCAATTTCATATCTCTTACGGAATGCAAAAACTGCATCAAGCTTGAGGATCTCTTGACATGCTTTCGAGAATGTGAAAATCAATTTCCAACACTACTGTATACGAACATTATGACTTCTTAACAAAAAATAATAGGCAACTTTTTAATAGTTTACTCAAAGTTACGTTAAATGGAGGTCGTTTAAAAAAAAATAAATAAATAACTTTCTAGTGGTCTCTGGTTTGAGAAAAAAAAATACACAAACTAATAAGCTTGGCTACCACATGGGAGTAAAAAAAAATAATAATAACGACTTACATCCAATGAAAACATTTGCACTTTACATAAATGTTAAGGTGAACAATGGCAGACATTTGTCCATTTTTGATTGTGTGCGTTTAATTCTTTCGGTACACACTGTGACTCTCCCGAAAGCCCGGACTGTGTAATTAACAGAGAACTGACACATTGTGATTGGATGGGCGATATTATCTGCATAGCCGATTTTCAATCAACTTATTATTTAAAAAGGGAAACATCAGACCAGACAGCTTTTTTTATATGCACATAGAAGTCATCCATTAAGTTAGTCACCATCAGGCAGCCATTCCCGTATTATTCCAATTATGATTATCGTGCGCAGAATATTTATTAGTCAACCAGGCTCCCCGTATGGCCGCACCAGCAGAGGCAAAACGGGAGGAAGCAGCAGCAGCCAAAAGAACACAGCAAGTGCAGCCAGTCGCGCTCCCCGCCCGACTAGTCGCGTGAGGTCGCCGGTCACGTGATCTAGATGCGTGACAGCGGTGCGAGATATCCAGCGTGAAGCCGACAGAAACTGATGCGCGGGTTGGACTTCCGAGACGGGCGTGAATCTCCATGATTGGATCTACCTGCAAGACTCTCCGTGCACTAGCACCGGTTCAAATTGAGTCTTGGGGAAAAAAACTACGGCGAAGGCGAAGATCATCCATCTAAAGTTCTGTCACCTGACCGGTGTGTGTGAGCGGTTCTGTGCGTGTCAAACGCGACGGCTACCTGTCGAAGATGGCTCCGACGCCGGCGCTGTGAGCGCTGCTCCTGTGCACGTGGAGGCCGGTGGCCAGTAAGATCCCGTCCTTGACCGAGATGGAGCGGTGCGAGAAGGAGGCGATCAGCAGCTCGTTCCAGCCTGTCGACGGGACGTTAACGTCATTCTTTACGGGTCGGGAATCATCTGCGCCTTTTCTTTTGTTTACATACTTCATACATACAGCGGTACCTCGGTTTTTGGATGTCTCTGCTTTCGTACAAATCGGTTTTCGAATGAAAATTTCGAGATTTTTTTTTGCTCGGTATTAGAACGCCCCGACCAGCTGACCCACGACGATTTGTCATTGTGCCGGTAGTGACTTTTTTCTTCCAATTGAGCAACATTAACCCCCGATCATGGCTCCCAAGATGGCAAGTGGAACTGCTGGTGCTGAAAAAAGGAAAGCTTTGTGTAAAACTGTCGACTTCAAGAAGGATTTGATAGCCGAGCACGAATCTGGTGTGCGCGTTTCTGAGCTATCGATGAAGTATGGCGTGGCGTAATCGACGGTCAGCACCATCCTGAAATACAAGGATGCCCTCAAAGCAAGTGACGTTTTTTCCCCCTCATTATTGCTTGTTTAAAGTTATTCTGCACTTTTGTTAATAAAAAAAGGTTTACAAGGCTTATATTTCTCAAATGATTTAATTATATAAAATAAACTATACATGTATTTCTACTTTGCAGTTTATTATCAGGAAAAGCTAAAAAATAAAAAAATAAAAACACTTTGACAAAAACTATTTTTTAGGCTTGGAACGCATTATTTCATTTTTCATTCATTGTAATGGGAAAAGGCGCTTCAGTTTTCGAACATTTCGTTTTTCAACCGGCCTTCTGCAACGGATTGTGTTCGAGAACCGAGGCACCACTGTACTTCATCTAGGAGATGGCCCTGAACAATTCATTTACTGTCAATTTTAATTCTTTTATCGATCACAGTCTCTAACCCAAACTCCGCTGGAGAGCTTGGTGATGAAACCCACCTGCGCGGAGCAAGATAACCTGGTCGTCGAGGGGCAGTTCCGAAAAGTGGGGGATCCTCTTGGCCCATTCCACCAGGGTGAAGAGCTGCTTGTCTGCAGCTTGGCAGATGTTCGTGACGGGGTCGTTGGGCTGATGAGTAAACGGTAAACAGCGTCTAACGATATCACGTCTGAGCAGAAATGCCTTTTTTTTTTTTTTTTTTTTTTTTTTTGCTTCGCCTACTTACAGAGCTTCCTCCAGAGCTTCCGTCGGCGTGCAGCTCCGTCTTCTGCTCGACGGCCATCTCCGCTTCCAAGATCTTCTCCACAGGCATCTCCTCGTTGACCATGCTGGTGGACTCCACCTCGCCCTCGCGCTCTTTGTTCCTCTGACGCTCCTCTTGAACCGCTGCGGAATGGGAGAACGGGGGGTGAACAAATAAGAGAACGAGTGTCAGGGAACAAATTAAAAAAAAAAAAAAAAAGAGATGCAGGAGAGGTGTGAGAAAGAATGAATCATGATCATGATTCAGGGGAGGAAGCACGGAAATAACAGAAAACAGAGACGACAGTAAACCCGCACTATGAGTAACTGACAACCCCCCCCCATGTTTTAGAATTGTCTATAATAGTTTGAACCGTAATAAATCAGTGTTCCAAGATCATCTTACGTTATCCATTAATATAAATGCCTGACAGGGTCATCGAAATGTGCCACCATGACATACAGTCTTGCCGTGACTTTCGGGTTTAATTTGTTCCGTGACCCAAAACAATTTATCTTCCATCCATCCATCTATTATCTTATTATCCGAATCAACCACCGCACGCGTTATGTTATTTCCGGGTTTTTTTCGGGGGTTCGTTCGAATTGACAATAACAAAGCGCGTCGTGGGTGGGTCAACTGGTCTGGCCGCGCGCGTTCTGTTATTTCCGGGTTTTGTTGGGGGCGTTCGAGTACCGATTTTCATTCGTAAACAGAAGCAAAAAATTCCCGAAATTTTCGTTGGAAAACCGATTTGTTCGAGGACGGGGACGTTCGAGAAGCGACGCTGTGCTGTATTGAAAATGTGATCACTTTACATTTCTAATTCAAATCCTGGTGGCGCTTATTTACTTCCATAAAACGTCTCTTACAAGCGTTTTTAGTCATACAGACGACCTTTGCTACTGACCCGGTGAAATGGAGCGTTCGTCGTTCATCGCGAAGGATAAAGAATACACACTTCTGAGTATCATGATATTCTGTCAACATGTGTTGCTGTACCCTTTCACCCTTTGTGTTCGAATATCCATTGCTTATTGTGCAATGACACCATTACACAGATGCCACCCATTAGCCTCTCTAAGGGATTTTGCATTGTGCGTTAGCATCAAAACAATGCGGTTGTTTTAAATATACACGTAATTGTCTTTGAGTTGTTTGGTTTGAAAGAAAACTTTAATGAGGGGCGGCCACACAGCTTTTGACCTCTTTTCTGAAGACTATTTATGCCAAACTGTTGCTTGTCAAGTTGAATTCACTGCCACTATCTAGTGCTCACGTTAAAAACGGCCTAGCAGCAGCTATAAAAACTCGTACTCTACGTGGGGTCATTTGCTAGTCAAGGTACTACTGCACTTCCTTGACACCAACTACAACTTTCCTATCAGCTCGGCCCGAGTCCCATCTCGAAGAATCTTTGGCAATTTCAGCGATTTTAGGATATGAAACCATCCCTGCAGTCCAGGCATGAATACATATTGCTGCCCCGTCGCTCGCTCAATTGCACCCACGCAAGCACGCGCCCGTCCCCCCCTCTTGTCCTTACATCTGTCGTTCATCTTAGCCACTGCAGAGGGGGGGAGGGAGAGGGGAGGACGAGAGGAAACAAAAAGAGGAGGAGAGGGGGAAAGGGGGTTAGTGTTTGCAAAGCTTAGCCACCCCCATCTCCTCCTCTACCGCCATTCTTTTATCTCCCGGCATCTCGGACTCAAATCTTTTACAGCACACGCTCTGCTTGGATCGAGTTTGAGAATTAAAAGTGGACGCGGGGCACTTTAGTCCACCCCACCCCCCCCCCCCCCCCCTCGGCTCGAATGGGAGAATCCGTGAAGCGTCTCCGTGGATACTGAGAAAACGCCACGCTTGTAACACCAATCACTCATATCTAAAATCACCCCCCCCCCCCGAACTGAAATGAACGCACGTGGCTTAATCCATTACAACTAGGGGGCCAACAGGTGAAATACTAGTCCTTTTCAAAATCGATAAATTAAAACATGACATTTAAACTGCAAAATAAGTATAAAATAAGTCTCGTACAGTTAAAAAAAAACAGTGAATGACAAAGTATTGTAAAACAGCCGAACTTCTGCCTGTTTAGTGTTGTAAGCGTTATGGCAGCAAAAGAGACTTTATTCACACACACCCCCCACTACCCCTCCACCGCGACTTTTTACTTTGCCGTACCTTCTCTCTTCATGCCCATGGCCAGGCACTTCTGGTAGCGGCAGTATTGGCAGCGGTTCCTCTGCCTCTTGTCCACCATGCAGTCTTTGCTGTCCCGACAGGTGTACGTCAGGTCTTTGCGCACCGTCCGCTTGAAGAAGCCTTTGCAGCCCTCGCAGCTGTACACGCCGTAGTGCTTTCCTGGCGGGAGAAGCCCAAAAGAACGCGTAAAGAAAAGCTTTGCCGGCTTCTTCAACCTTGTAAGTATAGTAAGTATATAGTACAGTATAAAAAAATAAAATAATTCACACTGAGGTACCGTAATTTCCGGCCTGTAAGCCTTGAGTTTTTTCCACACGCTTTCAACCCTGCGGTTTATGCGCCGCTGCGGCCAATTTGTGCATTTTTTTTTTCCTAGCGGCCGCAAGGGGGCACTCGAGCGGGTAAAGGCAAGAGTGAGACCGGTGGAATATATGTGCCGAGGAAGTTACTTTTACCGGCCCTGTTAGCGCTGCGCTAGCATATTGCTGCTGTGCTACTGGCGTGCCTGAGTGATATTTACTGGTTTTATTTTAACCGGCCCTGTTAGCGCTAGCGTTAGCACCGCGCTAGCACTAGCGTTAGCGCTTAACTCTTTCTGTGTACCGTCCGTCTTTGTAAATATCCCGTGTTTCAATGTGGGCACTTTTACAAAGCTGCGGCATACGTATGTACCAAATGGTATTTCCTTTCCAAACGTACTCGGTGAGGCTTGTAACCATGTGCGCTCTGTAGGCCGGGAATTACGGTATTTGACAAAAACATCATTAACTACTGTTTTTTACACAGATTTAGCACATTTACGTTGGTTGTTAAGTTTTGTGATGTTGACAGAAGGTCACATTGTGTTCAAAAGTATTGGAGCGATGTGGTTTTCATGGTGCAAGTAGGGCAGTGATGAAGAGTAGTCACCGGAGGATCGGTCGCCGCAAATTGAACAAAGGCGTTTCTGGGAGAGCATCGGGCCCGGGCTGTGACCCGAAAGCTTCAGGCCTATCGGAGGTTTGACGTCGTCTGAGCTACTCACGGTGTGAAGTCCGGACATGGACACTGTGGAGTTTATCTGAAAGAAAGGTGGGAGAAGATGATAAAGTAATGGAATGAGGAATTATTACTCATTCTAAGAAATATTATCTGGCACTAGAAGTATTTGTAGGCTCACTTACTTGCGGGCTGCTAATAGGACCATAACCGACTGATGGCGTGCCGGGCAGGCAGGGGGAGCCCAGCGAGGAGCTGATGACGGAAAAAGGGGAACCGATGCTACTGATGGGGCTGTTGACCCCGGCGCTGGAGATGGGAGGCAGCGAGGTCATGGAGGCTGCCGCTGACGGCGCCAGAGGTGGTGAGCGCTGGCCTGACGGCGGGGAGGACACCGACGAACTGTCCGGACTGCGTGAATCTGGTGAGAAGAGTTGCAGTCGTTTAAATTCATGATTCCCAACCACTGCGGGAAGTACCTTACTACACGCTAAGAGATCGTGACGCAGGAAATTGTCCAATTTCACTTTATCGCCGCAAACATTTTTGTTTTTAAACTACCAAAAATGCAACTATTCATCTATCTATACAGATTCAAACCCCGAACCTCAGAACCGTGAGCCAGATGTACTAACCGGTAGATGCCTGTACTACCACCTTACAATTTTAAACACTAACAACTACCGTAATTTCCAGCCTCTAAGCCGCGACTTTTTTCCACACGCTTTCAACCCTGCGGTTTATGCGCCGATCCGGCTAATTTGTCCTTTTTTTTTTTTCTAATGGCCGCAAGGGGGGCGCTCGAGCGGAAAAGGTCAGAGTGAGACCGGTGGAATATATGTGCCGAGGAAGTGACTTTTACCGGTACGGCCGTGTACAGTCTTTCTTTGTAAATATCTCGTGTTTCAATGTGGGCACTTGTGGCTTTTACACAGACGCAGCGTATGTATGTACCAAATGGTAGTTCATTTACAAATGTACTGAGTGAGGCTTACAACCAGTTGACGCTCTGTAGGCCTGGAATTACGGTAACTTTTCAATCATGCGAACCATATTTTATCTATCAAGAAATAACAAGGATTCTCTGTTCAAACAGTCAATACGGCCCAGAGCACACAACAATACCTCAGCCACAAACATGGCAGTGCAGCGAACTATCCTCTGCAAGAAATGACTAATATTATTTATTACTGTATCATTATTTGCCATGTTTTTTTATCTGTCATCTTGTGCTTGGCTTAAAAAAGTAGAGGAAATGTTAGCGCTGGAGGATTACGATGGCTGAGTGCCATATGAGTCTGCAAAAGAAGCCCGCAGAAATTGACAGTGAGGGTTTGGGCTCTGAGCTTTCATATTTGCATCTGATAATCCACCCTGTTCACAACCACTAGGGAGGATACTTGTATGATGTTTGGATTGATTTCTGTGATATGGTGAGATATTAGACAACATGAATGTGTTCACAAGACATCCGTTGAACATAAAAACAGTGTTTGATTAGTCAAACAAGACAATAGTGCATGAAAAATGTTTCTCTTCTTCAGTGGACTGTTTTCAGAAGGCAGTTAAAAAGGGTCTCAGTTCAATCCAAAACAAATATTCTTGTGATTCTACATGGGTGTGCGGGGTCGACCATGACTTGTTCTTCACCTCGACTGTCTCCCATGGTGCTGGTCCCCGGGACTCGCTAGCCGCTGCACGCCGTCGAGCCTCCGCGTCTACAGCCCGCCGTCAAACTCGAGACCGCGGACTGCGGCCGGGGCCGGAGCTGCTTTGGGGGAACCAAAAACGGCTCTGAAATGCCAACACACGCAAAAGGGAGGATTCATTAGCTGCTAATTGGGGAGTTAAAGTAGACGAAAATAAGAACGTAAAACACCAACGAGCGACTTCCATACGGGAGAGTGTAGTCTGCGTTTATGTGTAATGCGAAATATTGCGCGTATGTATTTGCTGCATTTCTTATCCATAAATAAAATACTCGAAAGCAGACAGCTGTTCGGCAGATGCCAGCTGGCTGGTCTTGTGTAGGAAACCAAAACATGCTAAACCGACATTAATTATGCATGAAACACATTTCACCGACTCGCAGAGATTTGTAGAGTTTGTCTGGGCTGCCATATGATTTTTTTATTTTTTTTTTTAATTCTACTGTTTAGCTAGGTGCTAGCGTCCACCTAGCCATAACGTTAGCTCGCATTGGGAACGTCTTACCTCCCGCCAGGACAAACCTTTTCTTTTATCGGTGGGCAAAACACACAAACAACGTGTGTGGGGTCGTATGTAAATTGTCATAATCCCCCGAAAAAAAATTCCTTTTACTATTTAAAGTTGGCAAAGCGACCGAGGCGCTAGCCCATGCTAGCTCCGTTAGCTCCGCGCTAACTTGTATCACCAAAGAAGCTGACGTCAAAGCTAAAGTGTCACCGTTGCCCACACCCGGGAAAGCGAAACGTCGCAAAGTTTGGCGCAAATAAACGCGGTTTACTGACGTTTAGCGGCGCACCTTCCACGCATGAATCGATGTAGGCGACCAGGCCCCGAGTGTCTGTCTGCCGTCCCCCCCCACCCCAGCACCACCACACTTTGGCCCGCAGACAGCGCTCCCTCCCCCCGCCAGGATGAAAACATGGTGACGGCGGAGGGTTTGGCTTGGTGCGCCCCGGAGCCGCAACCGCACTTTCGATAGAAATGAATGGAAATTCTTCCAATCCGTTCCAGCTCCCCCAGAAAAATTGTCATTTACAAAGGACATAAACCTGTACAAGGCAACTTCAGCAAAACAGGTCGACGCACTTCATCCTAGCTGGGGTCAACGGGGAAGCGGCCACACAGGTTGCAGTGTACCCCCATATACTCATTCAAATATTTACATATTTTTTTGACTTTTTTTTCCAACTTGAAATATTCTTTATTATAACATATAATTATACTTTCACAATTTACACTCAGCCCCAGTCCATTGTACATGTATTTAAGTTCTGTTGAGTTTATTTATTCTTTCTTTTTTTTAAAAAAATTAATGCGAGTTCACGTTTAAAACATCATGTCATCGACACATTGTCATGCTCGTTAGCACAACATGCACGGGAAGCATGCTAACCTGTTTTTCGGGTTTGGTCACATGAGGTTCCGCAGATGACAGATTAAATACAAAACAGACAGACGGTTTTATCGTTTCAGTTGAGAATTACAACATTAATATTTGTATTAATTCCATCATATCAGTTGCATTGGTAGTTGTATATTATTATTTGTCATTCTATGGGGATGATAAAGAACATCAGAATCCGATTTAATGACCAAGCATGTGACAACACACAAGGAATTTGTCTCTGGCAGTCGGTGCCGCCCCGGTACAACATTCATGTTGATTCCCATGAGTACTGTTACAGTATATTGTGTGTCTACGTGTTTGCTGCAACATTTGTGTTCCATACAACGCTCAAAGGGTGGAAGCAAAATTGCGCTGCTTCTGGTATGTGCGCTTTGGACAACCGTGGGCAGTATATTCCACACCTCTTTGCCCCTTCACTTTTGCGTTTAGGGCTAGTTATTTGTCGTCGTGTTTTGCACTTCAGGGCCGCCGTTGACAACTGCACTCCGACCGCCGCATCGACTGCTGCCGCCGGCTGCGGAATCTTTGCAGCGAGCTTGTGTGCGTGTTTGCTTGTGGTCACGCTGACTCACTTGTCACTGACCGCAGAGGTGAAGAGGTTAAAACAAGTTCAGCTCAGTCGCTGCAGAGGCTACGTGAGGCCACCGGAGCGCTTGGAGTGATTATTATTGACAAAAGGGAAGAAACGATCAATGCAGTAGAAGACTCGGAATGCAGGGGGATATTGAACGAAATCCCGCAGTGATTTAGCGAGTCCTACTTGTGTTTAATATTTGCATAGATCACGGGTGTCGAACTCGTTTTCCCTGGCGGTCTACGTTGTTGTTACGGTTTCTGTCAGAGGACCCTTATGTGTGAAACCATGAAAATCTTGAATCGACCTATCATATTTACACATTCAAATTTATCAACTAATTTTGGAATCAGAAATCAAGGGTA